>NC_089769.1:12237083-12277083 GCF_040412425.1 Macrobrachium rosenbergii | reverse complement strand
AGTTAGTAGTTAGTAGTAATAATAGGGGTTAATCTAATAAATAATAATAATAATAATAATAATAATAATAATAATAATAATAATAATAATATTGGAGAAAAAGACTCACACTTATGTTTGAGTAAAAATATATTAAAAAATAAATATACTGAAAAGGGGAATCGAACAGATTCCCGAAGGCTCCTTGTTTAGAGTTATTTTTAAAAGATATTTGTATCTATACATAACTGTGGATTTGTTTCTCCATATCAAGACTCATGCTACTATGAGTATATTCAAAATAATAATAATAATAATAATAATAATAATAATAATAATAATAATAATAATAATAATAATAATGGAGAAGCAAATCTACAGTTATGTATATGTACATATATTTACATATATTTAAAGATAAATCAGTAATGATTTATCTTTAAATATATGTACATATACATAACTGTGGATTTGTTTCTCCATTTTAAGACTCATGCTACTATGAGTATTAATAATAATAATAATAATAATAATAATAATATTTTTAATAATAATAATAATGATAATAATAATAACAATAGTGGTGTAATAAAAGATATTGAAGTTAAAAGTAAATTAAATACATTTTCTTCATGAGACACGAACCAGAGATTACGAAAATGTCATGGCCGTGTTGATTTTTGTGTGTTTCGATTTGCGTGGTGCGTGTTTATTACATCCGCCGTCAGTGATTCTGTTCTTTCTGTCATTTCTTCTCCTGTAATTGCGATTATGATGCCTACGTGTCTCCTTCGTAAGGTTATTTTTTAGTAAAAATCCTTTTTATCGTATAAAGGAATTACTCATTGTCACGTCAGTAAATGATATTGTGATGCTGACTTATTTATCGAACCGTTGGGACAGTTGCCTAATATTATAATTTAAAACGTTTATTACTGTGATAATGGTTATCGTTGGGATAGTTTATTTAATATTAGAATGTAAAACCAACATTAGTTTTGATAATTATCATTTTTATTGTGGATCTTAAGTGTTTCCAGAGATCTTGACAGCTGTTTTAAGGAAAATGCTACGTGTAACTCTTATATAGTTTAATGTGTTGAGTGTGTTATTATTATTATTATTATTATTATTATTATTATTATTATTATTATAAACATTAAAAAGTGCAGTTTTAATGAAAATGCTGTAAACGTATAACCCTTATATATTTTAATGTTTTACGTGTATTTATTATTATTATTATTATTATTATTATTATTATTATTATTATTATTATTATTATTGTTGTTGTTGTTGTTTTTTGGTTTTTATTATAAACCTAAAACAACAAACAAAAGACAATACTCTGATAGGTCTATCCACTCCAGCGGTTTTTTCAACCGCGTCCATATTATCTTTCCCATCCAGAGGATATAAGAGACCTGTGTAAATAATGCGAGGAAAATCCATTGCAGCTCAAACCTCGCAGGTCTAATTGCATTAGCAGCCACCAGCAGAGGTCTAAAGTCCCATTTGCCGCCATGTACTGGAAAATCAAGTGTCCAATCGCTGGCAAATGACCCTCGAAATTACGTGCGCACATTTATCTCCCCGTGTGGGAACTCCGGAAGTGGCGAAGTGGCTACGTGCTGTCCTTTTAATCCCCTGCTAAGGACTTTCGTCTGATCGGTTCTCAGGATACCTCCTCCGTGGGATCCCCCCCCCCTCCCCGTGGTCTGGTACCACGGGCGCTCCCACCCCTGTCTCCTGCTCCGTCTCCACTTCTTTCGTGTCATTACATCAGCTCCAGATTGATAGAATTAAATGCATTATTATTACTGTTATTCAGGAGATGAACCGTGTTCATATGGAACAATCCCACAGGGGCCATTGATTTGAAATTCAGGCTTCCAGAGAATATCTTGGTGTTCATTAGGAAGAAGTAAAAGGAGGTAAAGGGAAATATAGAAAGAAGAAATCTCACTTATTTAAAAAAAAAAAAGGTTAATAAATTAATAAATAGATAAAAATGTATCAGAATTCAAGGGGAATAGTATTAAGGTAGTAATGCATTGCATCAAGTGGTATCAACCATAGTGAGTGGGTCTGCCCACTTTTCTTATTTGTTAAATAGACATTTTTCCCCCTTTCACATTTTTGAAAGACCAGTATTCCCTTTTGCTGAGTCGGGTAACTGGCTCTAGTCTGTTCCTTACATAAGCTCATTTTAAGTACTGCTGCTTTTAACCAGCACCCAGTGAATGGATATATCATTAAGAATAAAGCTGTTCCACAAACATCGTTGCTGGATCACTGATTTCACATTCTTTCAATAAAAAATACTCTTTTAATGGATAGTTTTGTTGTGATCTTTTATCACTTACTGAAGCAATGTTGTGAAAGGAAAATTGTTAGAAAAGTATAAGACCTTTGTTGTCATCACATTTTAAATTTAATGTGTGCTTGCATGATGTACCTAGTATTTACGAATGGGTATTTCGTAATTTGAATGAAAATAGACTAAAACCTAAGGTGATTTTCTCATAATTTTTCATTTTTGTAAGTTTACCGCATTGCATAAAAAAGACTTATAATGTTGTGTTACAAATTTTATCTGATGAGTACATCAGTTTTAGAAAACTCGGCAGTTTTACCGTAAACAAATAGATATTTGTCGATGATATATGATCTCCAAAAAATGCGAACCATTTTCATTTAATCTGAAAACGCAGTAGTTCGGTAAATCTCTCCTCAACAAAAAAAAAAAAAAAAAAAAAGACAGTCAATGATAAATCGAGTCCTGGCGAAAGAAAACCTTCTTCCAAGAATTACGATATCCTAATTAAGGTTAAGTAGTGATCATTAGCGTGAAACGCTGTCTCTTTTTGTTACCCATTAAGAGCATTAATTACGAGGGCGGCATCTGTGAGGGAGGGACCGCTCGCTCTCTGCACCCGCTGGGCCAAATGCTTTCCCCCCGAAATTTACTTACTGTTCGGTTATTGGGATCTCGCTTTGACTGCAGGAGGGCATCGCTCATGTCACTGATTGGAAAAGCGAACATTAATTGTGGCGTTTAGGGGATGGGCAATTCCTTGATGTTCACGTTTGCTACATCTGATTTTATTTTACTTTTATTTTTAATTTTTTTTGGAGGTGCTTAAACTGTGAAAGGGGAAGTTACTTAAGTGAATAGTGATTCGGATTAAGGTCTTAATATTCATGTTCACCTAATTGGCGTCCATATTCTTTGATGACCGTAGAAGATATTGAAAGTTTTGTTTGCTCAGTCTGAAGATATATATATATATATATATATATATATATATATATATATATATATATATATATATATATATATATAGTTATATATATATATATATATATATATATATATATATATATATATATATATATATATATATATATAGAGAGAGAGAGAGAGAGAGAGAGAGAGAGAGAGAGAGAGAGAGAGAGAGAGAGAGAGAGAGAATTATTTCTTACCACGTGTCTTTTTTCTGAGAGAGGGTGGTTCCCAAAGGTGATATAGTGTTCCGGTTTTCAGTAAGTGTTCTGGAATGAGGTTGCTAGCCCCATGCTTCTTTGCTTTAGATGCTATTTACAGGAACCAACTAACTATCAGATACGTAATTTCTTGCTTAGATCAACAGAGGCACAGTTGGATTTAACGAAAAGAACTTAAGTGTTCCGTCACACAAGAGATTCGAGCCCTTGACATTTGGCGTGTCCGCCATCCCACACATAACATATATATATATATATATATATATATATATATATATATATATATATATATATATATATATTATAGTGTGTTATTGTGAATATAATTGTTGTCAGATATTCTGACCATGCATGAGGTAGCGCTGGCAACACGCTACACAATCCTGTATATGTGTGGGTGTAGTCTTTGTGCTTTCGTCTAGCCATGTATGTAAATGCTCCGGTAGCGAGAGTGTTTAACGTCGCTGTGACAGGCAGAAAGCTTGTCATGACGACGTAACGCCAAGGTTTTGAGAGGCACCACCACAGAGGGATCAGGGTTATATTATGTCCTGCGGGAGACGTTCATTGCATCCCTTTATTTGGGTCCAGAGGTGTACGTTGTGTTCTGAGAGATATCGCGGTGTTCGTCCATCCTGGGAATTATTTCGGTATCCGGGTGTATTCTCTAAGTCAATTACGGGCTCTTCTTTTTTTATGTGCAATGATGCGATTTTACCACAGGTATGTAATCGTGTCAGAAGGGAGGACTGTTTTCATGCTACTGACTTGAGCTTATCAGCGGTAAAACTGTGATTGATTATCCATCTATCTATCTATCTATCTATCTATCTATATCTATCTATCTATCTATCTATCTATCTATCTATACACATATATATGTATATATATATATATATATATATATATATATATATATATATATATATATATATATATATATATATTTACACACGTATGACTGTATATATATTTGTATGTATATACAAATATATATGCACACACACAGATATATATATACACATTATATATGTGTGTGTGTATGTTTGCATGTGTTTATATATTAGCCATTAAGTCTTCCAGTGTTCAGCAAGTCCGTAGGAATGAGGTTGCAAGCCTGATTTGAGCTCAGTGCTCCATCACCGAATCAGAGCCATAGAAGAAGAAGGTAACAGATTCGTCCAATAAAATCAGAACCGTTTGGGTACGTCGGTTTGTCAGATGTCAGACAATAAAGTGCGAAATCCGAAGTTGAGGTCATTGAGAAACTTGACTGTAAACTCGCGTCTTTTCGTCTCTTGTTGACACCCGAGTTAAGAAGCGAAGAAGGCTGTCGTTGATAATTCTCATCATAATGGACTTGGGAAGGGAAGGGATTGTCTTTTTGATTAGATTTTTAATTGATGATTAATAAAGGTACTTAAGTATTAGCGGGGGCTAATATAATTATACTGTTGTCTCGAAGGGTTATTATTTATGTCAGGGGATGTGTATGTGTTGTCTTTTTAATTATTTATTGTAATGGAAAAGATTATTTATGTTTGTTTAATGTTCTGTTGGCTTGAGAAAAGGGAGAGGTAACATATTAGTTAATACTTGACTTAAGGTAATAAAAGACTTCGATACTTGATTCAATACATCTGAGAAAGGATATAAACTTTTAGAATGTATTCCGTACTCCATGTTTCAAATGGAACTTCAAAGTGTTGCATTGTTGATTCCAACATGGAATTAATTCTAGCATGAAAAACAAGTGGTTTTCACAAATTGATATTGGCGTCATATGTCACTCATCCATCACACAGACGTCTGCAATAAGTAAAGGTTCGCACATCAACGATTTAGAGGCAGTGTTTTCCTTGGACCGTTGTTCCCCGACAACTTTCTCGCCTTTTCTTTCTGACGCGAGAATTTTTCCAGACCTGAGATATATTGTCTCTTTATATAAGAGTCGCTGAGGACTTGGGGTTCATCCTCCGCAGCGGAGCAAAAATGGTAAAGGATAGAAGATAATAACGCGTTCGTAAAATTGGATTTTAATGAGGGCGAAGAACGTCCCAAAAATTGTCCGTGAAAAACTAGTGTGTGGAGTTCGTTCTCTTTTAACCGGGAAGGACGGAGACATTTCGCACAGATTTTCTCAATTTGTGGCTGCTTTTATATATGGAGATATGCTCTTTATATTATATTATATGTGTGTATGTGTAAAGATAAAAAAGGCGCATAAAAACGCTATATCACTTTGCAACCATATACTTCGAATACTTCTGATTCCTGATCACTGGTGAAATATGGGCAAATGGTAGGTGATACATGAGCGCTTGTGTGTGTATGTGTTTGTGTGTGTGTCTGTTCACAAACACTTGCGAACACACATTTATTTATATTAAAACTCTTCAGTCTTTCGTAGCTATGAATAAAGCCAGGTTTACCATCACTTTATGAAAGTAAATCCTTTGAAACTACTACCCTACTACTACTACTCTCTCTCTCTCTCTCTCTCTCTCTCTCTCTCTCTCTCTCTCTCTCTCTCTCTCTCTCTCTCTGATCACCAAGCAAGATTTTGGACATATTTTCGCCTCACGGTCTCCGCCATAAAAAAGTCTAAAATGTTCCTGAGGCTGTATCTTTCGGTAAGCGTGAAATAATACCCTTTATCTCTCTGGAAGGCCAGGGCGTGTACATCTCTGTTTCAGGGGGCCAAGTGCCTCATATATCAGGGAAGCAGTTTGCTTCCAAACTGCTATTAATAACCGAGACTAATTTTTCAGCGTTGGAAGCTAACATTGAAATGGCGTATTTTTAAATGGATTTCGAATTGAAGGGATTTACGTGGTGTAGCCTAAATTTTGAGTATGATTTTTTTTTTTTTGTATGTTTGCAATAAACTGGCGATGTTAATATGCCGTGTGTGTGTTGGAGAAGAGAGAGAGAGAGAGAGAGAGAGAGAGAGAGAGAGAGAAGAGAGAGATTTGTTACTTGTTTTTATGGGTGAGAATTTTGAGATGACTTTTTTTTTTTTTGATGTTTGTTAAGTCTGAGATATTTGTTACTTGTTTTTAGAGGGTGTGAGCTAAAGTTTGAGTTTGTTACTTGTTTTTAAGGGTGTAGCTAAATTTTGAGTATGACTTTTTTTTTTGTATGTTTGTAGTAAACTGGCGATATTAATATGTCGAGTGTGTGTGCGTTTATTGGAGAAGAGAGAGAGAGAGAGAGAGAGAGAGAGAGAGAGAGAGAGAGAGAGTTAAGTCTGAGATTTTGTTACTTGTTTTTAAGGGTGTATCTTTTTCTGTGTTTCCTCCCAACAGTCCAAGTCATTATAAAGTTTATGTATCATAGTGTTGAAAAGTTTTGTCAGTTTTTGTAATTTTCCCATTTTTTTTTATATTTATGAAGAATATTTTGCATCACTGATGGTAAAGAAAAATGTCGATATTAGTGTTAGACTAAATGTATGCTGTGTGTTTGGTTATTTTTCATTCGTATTCCCAGTAATGATTGCATGTATTTATCTAAGAAATAAAGAATAAAGTCTTCTGCGATGATCATTGTTACTACTATTATTTGAAGGGAGTAGACCCTCTTTTAAGCATGTTCTGTTAAAAAAATGGCAGTATCGGTGGAATTGATTTTATACAAGGTCTTTTCAATCCTCTGACTACTCTCTCTTTTCTTCAAGGCTGATATCTGGTAAAATCTGGCCTATGTACATAATGTGGATTACAAAGGAAATGTTATTGATATTGTTATTTATCTTACCGTTCACAAAATTCCCTTCCTCTTAATATTATTAATTTTCTTCCCGTTCACAAAATCCCCTTCCTCTTAATATCATGAATTATCTTCCTGTTCACAAAATTCCCTTCCTCTTAATATTATTATATATCTTTCCGTTCGCAAAACTCCCTTCCTCTTAATATTATTATTTATCTTTCCTTTCATAAAATTCCCTTCCTCTTAATATTATTAATTATCTTCCTGCTCACAAAATCCCCATCCTCTTAATATTATTATTTATCTTCACGTTCACAAAATTCCCTTCCTCTTACTATTTATCATCCATTTCACGAAATTCCCTTCCTCTTCCTCCCGTTATTATCGGGATCTCTGTCGTTTCCGCTTGATTTACCCTGGAAGACTCTTCCCCCTTCAAGTGACAGTCCACCTGGCCCCCCAGGTGAATGACATACATTGTCAGGAACATCGGAGACAAGCAGAAATCTGAGGGAAGAGTGTTCGGTTGACACTCCCACCCTCTTCTACCTGTCAAAATTCCTGATGGATCAGGTAAGGCAGATAGGTAGGTAGGTAGGTAGGTATGCCGGAGAGAGGACACACACAACACACACACACACACACACACACACACACGCACGCACACACACACACACACACACACACACACACACGGGTCTGGCTGAGGTGAGAAAGGTCTTGGATGGAATGAGTGTTTGTGTAGGGGATAACTTATTAGAAAGAGAGAGAGAGAGAGAGAGAGAATTTTTCTTTTGCATCTTTGTGAGTCATATGTATATATTTTCTTTTGCATCTTTGTGAGTCATACATATATATATATATATATATTATATATATACTATATATACTTATATATATATATATATATATATATATATATATATATATATATATATATATATATATATATATATATATATATATATATATATATATGTTTGTTTTTTTTCCTCACGTTACCTGACACCCTGACATTTATTATTCGCGATCATTAAGCAACAAATGTCATTTAACATCCAGTTCGCTCTACCTTGGAAATAATCCCGAGGAGGAATTATGAATAATAAGTGATAGTCACCTGGTGGACAGCAACAATCTCTTGCCTTAAGTGACGAGTTCTCTTACCACTTGACTGTATATATATAAATGTATGTATGCATGTAGATTGATTGTTATTATATATATATATATATATATATATATATATATATATTATATATATATATATATATATATATATATATATATATATATATATATATATATATATATATATATATATATATATATATATATATATATATATTATTTTCACTGAAGCCACAGATAGTTGTTGTCGATGTTCCGAGTCCACCAGTTAACTCTTGTCAATTGTAATCCCCCCTTCGGTTTTATTTCCGAGCTAGAACGCATTGGATATAAAATGACATTTGTAGCTTAGTGTCACTTAATAAAAAAAATGTCACGGTGATGTAATAAAAAATACAAGTACATACATAAAATGTGTGCATGTATGTATGTTTGTATGTATGCATGTATAAACTGAAAGAGAAGATTGGTAGGTATCTTGATAGATAGAGTGGGAGACAGCACGAAACCATTTGTATCATTGGATAGAGGGGAAGGGAGAGAGAGAGAGAGAGAGAGAGAGAGAGAGAGAGAGAGAGAGAGAGAGAGAGAGAGAGAGAGAATCTTCATTCTTATCCGTCTGGGGAGAAGGAAAGAAATTATTTGTCGCTTTGTCAATGGAAAGATGGATTGAAATTTTGTGTCGAGATGTAGATGTTTTCGTGCGTATTGATTTTGTCTCCAGTGGAAACTCACCGTAAATATGATCTTCGGTTGAGATGAATGTAAGAATATGTAATCCAATGCCGTGTTGATTTTACGCGCTTTTCCGTGTTATATAGAGAGTACTTCGTGACGTGCCTGAGAACTCTTTACAAACCCTGTTTTCGTACGTAGACGTATTTTTCTTGGAAATTTTACCGATATCATCTCGATGATTTTTATTTTTATAATCTAATGGATTCTTTGATAGTTCTCGCTCTGAGAGCTTTTACACATAATGGAAGTACATTTTCTTTATTGAAGTGTCAAGGTATACAGTTGGTCTCCCCCCCCCCAATTCTCTCACAACGGAAGGTAAGAGAATGCAATGACATGAACTGTTTGAAAAGAATATTCATAGCTGAGGAAGAAAGCTGTGACTCTCTTCTACTAAATCATGCAGTCAGTACGTGTGTATATTACGATGCCAGAGATGCATAATCTGCCTTCTAAGAGATTGTATATACTCTATACTCTTTAATTGAAATTTATCTCGAATTTTTATAGTGCGTTATCGTTACCGTGTCTAGGAAGGATTCCGTCGCTGTATAAATGTCCCTAATCTTTCATAAATCGCAGGCAAAATACTTTGAATATTTTCTTTTTAATTGAAAGGGTTTCTGATTTTTTCAGTGTGGTTGAATCGTACATCCCCTTTACGGTTTCCAACAAATGTTAAAGTGAACCCTTTATCATTCGCGTTTTGTATTGGTCTGATGGGAAAATCAGCTCTCTGAATAGTCTGAGAGCTCAGTTTTTAAAGTTGCATGTTCTCTGCCCTCTTCTGTCTAGCTTTTAGTTTTCTGTCAAAGAAAACTATTGAGATGGCTTTGTCTGTCCGCCCTCAGATCTTGAAATCTACTGAGGCTAGAGGGCTGCAAGTTGGTATATTGATCATCTACCCTCCAATTATCAAGCTTACCAAATTGCAGCCCTCCAGCCTGAATAGTTTTTATTTTATTTAAGAATAAGTTAGCCATGATCGTGCGTCTGGCAACTCTTTAGGACATGCCACTACCGGGCCGCGGCTGAAAGTTTCATGGGCCACGGCTCATACAGCATTATACGCTGTGCAGAAAGCTCGATTGCACCGAGGAAACTTCGGTGCATTTTTTACTTGTTTCTTGCTGAAAACGACACATCTCAGGCTAACTATTTACGTTTCATATGTTTCACCGACTTCTTATGGAAATTGACAGTTGTGACAGTGGAAGAATTAATCCCGCCTCTAGCGGTTTTATCATTAAATTTTGGACTTATTTGAAAGTCTCGGTTCCGCCTCTGTTCATCATTTTTTCCTGAATCATCAAATGGAAGATTTCTCAAGCAGAAGATTTTCAAGCACTTTTATGTCATGTTAATCCAAGCGATTGTTGAGCGCCTGTGTGAAGCGCAAGTATTGTAATGCTTTTTTTTTTATTTATGTAAAATGACGAATAGAACGTCGCCTCGCATTTAGCGAAATATTCAAAATATTTTCGTTTCACAAAGGGCACCAGAATCAAAGGTAACGAATTTTAATTTGCTAATGCGGAAATGTGGCCCGTCATTATGGGTAATGTAATGTATTTTAATGATTGATTTGTGCATAAATGTATTGATAGTCCATTTTATTATCGCAATATGAGCAAAGTTACTTGTTTCTAAATGCATGTAAGTTGTGGATGGAATTAGATTTGCATTTTAAAAAGGGCACAATGATATATTTATAGTTTTCGTATAAATTACAGTAATCCTTTGTCTTTATTGGTATTCGTATCGTGGTCAGTGGAAAATAATTATGGGTATTCGTATTGTGGTCAGGTGGAAAATAACTATGGGTATTCGTATTGTGGCCAGTTGGAAAATAACTATTTGTATTCGTATTGTGGTCAGGTGGATAATAACTATGGGTATTCGTATTGTGGTCAGGTGGAAAATAACTATGGGTATTCGTATTGTGGTCAGGTGGAAAATAACTATGGGTATTCGTATTGTGGTCAGGTGGATAATAACTATGGGTATTCGTATTGTGGTCATTAACTATGGGTATTCATATTGTGGTCAGGTGGAAAATAAGGTGGTATGGGTATTCGTCAGGTTGTGGTCAGGTGGATAATAACTATGGGTATTCGTATTGTAGTCAGGTGGAAAATAAGTATGGGTATTCGTTTTGTGGTCAGGTGGATAATAACTATGGGTATTGGTATTGTGGTCAGGTGGATAATAATATGGTATTCGTATTGTGGTCAGGTGGATAATAACGTATTGTGGTCAGGTGGATAAATAACTATTGTGGTCAGGTGGATTAACGTATTGTGGTCAGGTGGAAAATAACTATTGTGGTGTGGAAAATAACTATGGGTATTCGTATTGTGGTCAGGTGGATAATAACTATGGGTATTCGTATTGTAGTCAGGTGGAAAATAAGTATGGGTATTCGTTTTGTGGTCAGGTGGATAATAACTATGGGTATTCGTATTGTGGTCAGGTGGATAATAACTATGGGTATTCGTATTGTGGTCAGGTGGATAATAAATAACTATTGTGGGGTGGATTCGTATTGTGGTCAGGTGGATAATAAATGGGTAAGTATTGTGGTCAGGTGGATAATAACTATGGGTATTCGTTTTGTGGTCAGGTGGAAAATAACTATGGGTATTCGTATTGTGGTGGGTGGATTCTATGGGTATTCGTATTGTGGTCAGGTGGATAGTTTTGTGGTCAGGTGGATAATAACTATGGGTATTCGTATTGTGGTCAGGTGGATAATAACTATGGGTATTCGTATTGTGGTCAGGTGGATAATAACTATGGGTATTCGTATTGTGGTCAGGTGGATAATAACTATGGGTATTCGTATTGTGGTCAGGTGAAAAATAACTGACATCGATACTGAAAGACACTGTTCAGCTCTGAAAGTTTAAAGCCCCATCTCCTCCGTTTAGAACTGAATTCGAAGTTCAAGTCTCTCCTTTTAGAATTGACTGGACGTCGCTTCGTTGCCCTTCAAATGCTGCAAATGGAAAGTCGCTTCTCGTTATGAAATTAAATACGAAGTCACGACGTTATTTCGTTTAGTTATAGAAGTCGAAGGCCGCCTCTCTGTTGTTAAAGCGATGTCGCGTCTGTTTTGTGAAAATGAGAGAGAAAATACCTTCCCTCGCTTTAAAAGTTGTTGAAATCTCGTTGTTCTGTCGAGTTGTACTGACTCGCTTCTCCCTTCAAAATTCGTTTGAAAATGGCGTCGTTATGAGAAAACGCCCCTCATTTAAATTCAAAGTTATGAATGGATTTAAAAATTCGCCGTCTCGCGCCCAAATTTAAATGTGAGCTATTGGGCTTTTAACATTACACTTCACAGGAGAACGCGATAGCTGAATGTATTCAGAATTCAGGTTTTACACTAATTTTTTGAGAATAAATGCTGACGCCGCAAGGGAAAAGGGTCATAACATAACGAATTACACCCCGATATTTTTATCAGTAAAGTTGTGGCATTACAGACCCATACTGAATCATACTTTTCTATTGGGATATGTGAAAGTTTTCCATAAAATCAATAACATTTGTTTTTGGCATTGAAAGGTTATAAATTTATTTATTTTTAAATATTTGCGCCATTAAAGTTATATCGGATCACACCAAACTTTTGTATTTTTAACTCTGAAAAAATATATCATGAAAATTACTCTCATTCTTTACGGGTCGAGTGCCTAACGACCATACCTTGCCGTTTATTGTATTTACTGTTATTTAGCTTCATTGTGCTGTTTTTAATTATGTCGAGGCCCCTTATTAGGTATGGAATAAAGTTTGAAGAGAAGAGAGAGTGATTAGCAAGTGCTCCGTAATTGAGTATTTTTATTTTCGTTTTCGGTGATGTTTTCCTTTTAGTTTTCTGTAAAGGAAAACTATTGAGATGACTATTTGTCTGCCCATCCGCGCTTTTTCTGTCCGGCCTAAGATCTTAAAAACTACTGGGGCTAGAGGGCTGCAAGTTTGTAGGCTGATCATCCACCCTCCAATCATCAAAAATACCAAATTGTAGCCCTCCAGCCTCCTCAGTAGTTTTTATTTCGTTTAAGGTTAAATTTAGCCATGATCTTGGGTCTGGTACCGCCATAGGTGCCACCAACACAGGCCACCACCGGGCCGTGGTTGAAAGTTTAATGGACCGCGGCTGAAAGTTTCATACAGCATTAAACGCTGTACAGAAAACTCGATTACGCCGAAGAAACCTCGACGCATTTTTTACTTGTGTTGAAGCAGTAGTCATGTTCTTGACAGAGACGGTGCACGTTTCAGTTCAACGAAGTTTGCTAGAAAAAGGAGTCAACTAACCGAAAAATACCCAGCCAACATAACCTGGCTTAGGGCTTAATTTGCCTTGATTTCCCAGCCACGACGGCATCTAAAGATATGCGTATTTTATGGGATGACTGACGAGACGACAAACTGGGAAAGGTGGGATAATGAGGCTTCTGTTCCTTAAATGACTTATATTCTATTTTTGCAATTGTGAAGTGTCATCTCCAGATTCTGTCATTATTATTATTATTATTATTATTATTATTATTATTATTATTATTATTATTATTATTATTATTTCTACGTTTCTTGTTATTATTGACATTCGTCCATTTTTACTATTGCTGTGAATAATATCATTGTGGAGTTTTGCAATTTCCAATTCTCATATTTAGCCTTCTGGACCTGACTTATGTAACCACCTAAGGTCCCAAGCTGGAATTTAATCGTTTGCAATCTGTATTAATTGTTATAATTAAAAAATTTTTTTACTGTTTTTCTCCATGTAATTACGGTCATTACCATTATTATGAATTCTATTTTTTTCCTACTTCGTCAACAACTGTGTGAATACTACCGATTATTCTTTTTATCATATTATCTTATGTATCTAATTGTATGTATTGTATTGTATTGTATTGTATTTGTATAATCCATGAATATGGCCCTGAGCTGCAATAAAGATTATTATTATTATTATTATTATTATTATTATTATTATTATTATTATTATTATTATTATTATTATTATTATTATTATTATTATTATTATTATTATTATTATTATTATTATTATTATTATTATTATTTATCCCAAGTGAGGTGAAAGGGCAAATTCTTAGAGGTGAGAAGCTTAGCCTATAGTGATCAGGGAAAAATGGAGCTGGAAAATGTTAAGCTAGTAACCATGTTTGATATATATATATATATATATATATATATATATATATATATATATATATATATATATATATATATATATATATATATATAATTATATATATATATAAATAATATATATATATATATAAATAATTTTATATATATATATATATATATATATATATATATATATATATATATATATATATATATATATATATATATATATATATGATACTGGTAATCTTAGACACAAACAAAAATTGCTCAGTTGTAATAAAACGCTCCAGGAAGTTCATCGGTAGACAAAACAGTTGTGCAGTTTTTTTACAATTTTTCATTTTTCATTTTCCCAGTGTGCAGTATAGTTGATATGTATACTGATGAATTTCAGAACGAAGAACATCCAAAGCATATTTTTAACTCTTTATTTTTGACGTTTCGGTACAAATCTGGTACCATTTTCGAAAAATCATCTGAAATGAGCAAAAGACGTGGATTGGTAAAAGTATATACGATATCACAATCACTGAGATTCCCCAAGTCTACCCCAGTTGATATTTATATTTATGTGTGTATTTATGCGTAAGTGCGACGTCCAAATGTTACTTTTCATTTCCTCCTTGGCTCGTGAGGCCTTCACAATTCTCATATCTTGCAAAGAAAAACGTCAGACTAAATATGTTTGTACCTGAATCTCCTCTTCCATCATCCGATAATTCGCATAGAAAAGTTTGGCACTCTAACTATGCGATTTACGGAAGCCTCCTCCCCGGTAATTAATTTTGCGTGCCTGGCAGTGATTACTTTAGTGAACGGCCGAAAGAAAGTTAATTAACGCCACGGTAAATATTAATAGAAGTCGGAGTGATTAATTGCATTCATATACGTGATTGCCCAGACTAATATCTGGTAAAATATTATGCACTCACTTTTATTTGACTGTTAAATGCGAGTGATCTCGTCCGGCTGGTGGTTGATGGACTGAATCCTCAATTATAGTTGAGCTTTTTCATTTGACTAATTGAGCACCCGTTACCAAGGACGATCTTTTAACGTTGAAGTGGGCGTCACTTTTATGATGCATGTCCTCACAAACTTTATGCAGATATCGGAGTTTGATTTACTTATCAAGGACGATATGCTAACATTTAAGTGGCTATCACCTTTATAATGATTATCCTCTCAAATTTTATATGGGTATTGGAGTTCGATTTCCTTTTGCTTAATTACTGCTGGCAATAGTTGCATTGGGTCATATTTTAACATATACAAGCCCTTCGTGTAAATCCAATCTCCTAAAACAGGGAGCCATCGTCCCCAGTTGCAAAGGGAAGCGAGCCTTATCAAGTTTTAGGCCTCCATTGCCGTTGCATTGACCATGGCTGGATCTTAACGACCAGTAAGTCGTTGGTGTAAACCTCCTCTCCGTCCATAGTTTGCTATGCATTACTCCAGGCACTTCCTGGAAACGGCTCCATTACTGGAAACGTCCACCTGCCGCTGGGCTGGAAACCCTCTCCCTTTCTGACTGGAAACTCTTATCCTCCCCCCTCCTTCTTCCAGTTACTAGAACACATCCCTCCCACCTCCCCACATCTCTGACTGGAATGGCTTAACCCCCCTCCTATTACCGGAACACCCGCCTTACCCCCTTGAAATGGAATCACTTCTTACTGAAATTAATCTCCTCTCCCCCGCTAAACCGGTGGGAATCTCGTAGAATCTCGTACTCTTCGCCCGTGCTGGAATCACCTCCCTTCTCATGTTAGTGGAAACTCCTCCCGCCCGTCCTCCTTCAATTGCAGCCGTTTGTGATGTTCACTTGAAATTGAGAGAGACAAACCGCGCCATTAGCCCGGCACGTTTGTCCTTTGTACGGAATGTTACGTACGTCAATGCAGTGCTTTCAGAGAAAGATGGCCTTGTTAGGGTATGTCTGGAAGTATAGCATGCTCATCGCCACGCTGTAATTACTTGTAGATTTACGTTGTTCAGGTCATAAGAGATAATTAGTTCATGTACTTAATTAAGATTTATATTTGCTGTCGTTTGAAATTTGGTTTTTAAGCCATGACATGTAAATATTACATCATTTCTGCAATTTGTCACAGAGTACATTATCAGCCTTTAAGCAGGTAAAGATAATTGATGTTGAAAATCTTTTAAAACATCAGTTAATGAATAAAAGACTGAAAATAAAGGAAAACAATCCATGAAGTCGATTTAGAATAAAATAAATATAAATACAATGCAAACTACATCAGATATAAGTACAGTGATGTAGGTTCAAACTGTAATGACTTCACCCAGCCTTCAGGTAGGCTGGCAATCAGGCAGCAACGCATGAACACTTATCTTTGAAGCGATCAGTCAGTGCGGCCGTAGTTTAATTACATTTCCTTTCACAATAATTTTCCCTTCCCCCCTAAATGGCGAGAGGCGGGAAGTTTCGTATTGTCTTGCCCGTTTCCAAGTTTGGAGCAATAACACTTACTCATATTTAACCACAAGCGATGCCGGAAGCCCATTCCAGCCTTTCATGTCGAAAGGCAGTGGAATAACGTTGCCCCGTGCCTGTCTTCACCTATTAGAAGAAAAAGGATGTGGGGGGAAAAAGAGGCAAAAGAAAGGAAAGAGGAAAGGAGGAAGGAAGTGTGAGTGAAAGTAAAAGGGGTTCGACGGTCTGTGGATGAGTCTTCTGTGTTGGTGTATGGAGTGCTGTGGAAGTTATCTTCACGCTGGGCACATCCGCGAGTCATTGGTTCAAGTGTGAATGGGGCAGTGATCGTTGAGGTTTTTTCCTTTGGAGTCTTGACCTGTTAGGAGGGTATATATATATATATATATATATATATATATATATATATATATATATATATATATATATATATATATATATATATATATATATATATATATATATATATATATATATATATATATATATATATATATATATATATATATATATATATATATATATATATATATATATATATATATATATATATATATATATATATATATATATATATATATATATATATATATATATATATACGGCTTGAGATATATATATATATATATATATATATATATATATATATATATATATATATATATATATATATATATATATATATATATATATATATATATATATATATATATATATATATATATATATATATATACCACATGCAGGCAGGCGTGTGATTGTGTGTGTGATTACGTATGAACACATTCACACGGAGATCTTTGTTTGTTGGGTGGTCAAAGTCCAGAGGTTCAGATCAGGCCTCTTATCCTCTTGAAAACTTGACTACACCTATGAACAGTTTTTGGGCAAGGGCCTTTGCTTATACAAAGCCGGCTTAATCTAATTCTTCATCGCACTTGTAGTGGCTAACTCTTTGCCCTCTCGGGTTCATAGATGAAAGTTTGGAGCCTAGCGACATGCTTTTGCAAGTGCTTGATGTCTTGAAGCGAGGTTGCCTCCCAAAAATCTTTACCAGTGAGGGATAAAACAAAGTATAGATTATATTTCAAAGCTTCAGTGTAAGGCCTTTGAGTATTGTAACAAATGTTATAACTGTGAATTTGTTTTTAAAATCAACGAGTAAATGTCCTTAAGTAATGAAATAACGGCAGGGATAACAACAGCACAATCTGTAACCTGTAAAAGCAGAGTGTTTGGAATAATTAATATAACTAGAGAGAGCTTTCAGTAATTACTGAGATTACAGCAATGGCATGTATTTTTTGTGTAAAATTTTACTGCAATTTCCGAATGAAATTTTACGCTTGTTTATTGTTAAAAAGAAGAAAGAAATATTTTAATAGTATTTATTTTGCACTCAGTCCAGTAATGGACCTCCTCGTAACTTTTATTACTCTTACAACATAGTAGTAAGTTCAATGGGGCCTCCTTCCCCCCCCCCCTCTCTCTCTACATCACCACACACTCTCCCCTCCTTGGAATCAAGGGGGCACCAAAACTAATGAGGATTGTTCTATAATGAGGCCTTTTCTTTAGGATTGTGAGAGAGGCTGTCGTTAGTTGTCCAGTAATGAAGACGAACATTGCTCTAATGAAGGTAGCCAGTTTTTTTTTTTTTTTTCATGGACTAGCCAGTGAACATTATGTAACAATAGTAAAGTTAATAAAGTTTTTATTGAGATTAATTATTTTCACCATTGGTATCAAACACTGTAAATATTATTAGTAATAAAGAGATGATGATATAAAGTATGAATGGAATTTTATGAATAATTATAGTAATGATTAGACAACTGTTCCTTACTTTTTTGTGTACACTGCTACGTATTGTTATAATTGGTTTTGTCTTCATCATTCCCTTTATGGTAATAATATGGTCAGCTTTTTATGGGGAGAAGCAGATACCAAGTGATAGTGATTGGAATGGCATATATCACACAGAGCATGACTACGCTTTACAGACCCAAGACACATCCAGAACGATGTGAAATGGCATTTAAAATCGCTCAAGTTCCCCCCAGCCTCACTTTAATATTTCTTTCTTTATGTGAGGTGGCCAGAGGGGTGGACATTCTAGTCCAAGACTGTAAGGTGAAAAAGAGAAAGAATGAGAGAAGTGAAAGAGAGACCCGATCCTGAAGAAACGGACGAACCCGTCGTTTTTTGTACGAGATAGCCAATGAAAGGGGAACTAGATGTCTGAAGGAGGGAAAGGTAAGAGGGCGTTAATAGAAGGATCTGGAAATATAATGAGGTGGAACCATGTTGATGTAGGATTCGGAAAAATAAACCGATGAGAATTCCGTTGCCTAACTGTGAAGCATCACTTGACTGACAGACAATAGCACGTATCCGGGGCTCCCCATGCCCCCTCGCAGAATCCAGCCAATTTTCTCCTAAAACTTTCCTTTGTTGATATCCAGGCACCACGTCTGATCCCTCGCGGATTAAGACGCGTAATGTGAAGACGAGAAGTGTTCCACATTTCGGATTCTCTCTTCTCATTACCACATTTTATGCCCCGGCTGATGAAGTTTTAAGATTCTTTCCCGGAGTCTCTTTTCGTAAGAAAGTGCCAATTTTCGCCTCGTTCGGAACACAAAGGGGACAGAAATTCAATACTGCGTCGTTTTCCGTGTTAGTGGGAAGGCATCGCATTCTCTTTTCGTTCTTGGTTGGAAAGCGCTTTACTGCCGGCTATTTAGCAGCAGCTTTTTTCTTTTTTCTTTTTATCTAGAATTATAGGCTTGTAAACTTGACATGGAAGCTTGATCGGTGAAGTTTATCGTAGCTTTTTAGTGGTTCTCCAGGCTAGGCATAATAGGCCTTGGATTGTTTGGCCGTCTGAGGTTTCAATTTTCGAAACTTTATTTTCCTTTTTTCTGTAGTTACTAGTTTTTGTGTGACATTTCTCCTGAACACATAAAAACACTGATGGATAGATAGATAATCTTGTCTTGTTTTTAAATGTGTGTTTATACATGGTGTGTTTTTTTTTTTTTTTTTTTTTTTTTTTTTTGTAGTACTAAAGTCAGCTGGACTTGTAGCTGAAAGCCCACTGTAGTCTAGCAGGGGAAGAAAAGAAAGACAGGGTAAAGGAGAAATCGGGACTTGACCCCCGACAGAAAGCGATGACAGCACCTCTTAAAAAGGGCGAGTTGCATTATTAAGTAAAAAGATAAGATATTGATAAGAAAGAAATATTCTTCGAACTGAGTTGTTTTAGGGTTTGCTGATTTCAAAGGTAGTCGTGGGCTGTACTGTCGTAAAGGAGTTCCGTAGATAAGGTTGGATTTGCGTTACCGGAGCATACCATTGTGTTAACAAAAGATTCTTTGTGTAATGATGAATCTTCTACTTCCAGTAACAAAAAGGATTGATTTCTAGAACATGAACTCTGCTACTCGTCTTGTTTCTTGAATTCTTTATCTTTCTGTGTTTTTTTAAAACACTTTACTTTCTTTTTCCCTTTTCTTAGAGAAGCAGGTTTGCCTTTAACTCCTTTTAGTTTTGCAATGAAGATAAGCCTCTCTTGGACCTCTGAACCAAGAGTAAATGATAATTGGTGCCTCTCGCCAATGCTTCGGAGACCAGGTAAATGTCAGTGTAGCCTACAAAAAATGACATTATAATTACCATCTTGACATTTAAGACATTTTAAGAAATATGTCTAATGTGGCATTGAAAGAATTTACTCAGTGCTGTTTAAAGAAACAAAGGAACTAAAGCTCTCTCTCTCTCTCTCTCTCTCTCTCTCTCTCTCTCTCTCTCTCAAAATTGTAATCATCCTGAATGCAGTTGTTGTTCCTCTCTCGCGATTCTCATCGACCATACGGTCGCAGGTCTCCCATAGGACGCGGGGGGAGGGGATGGGGGTGGGGGGGTGATGGCCCCTCCCTCATTTTTGTGGAAGCCGGCGATGACAATATTGAGTCATTTAGAACGAGAGGTCCCCCCCTCCCCGGGTGTTCGTATGGATCTCAAATATACGACCTCGTACTCTCGAGGATCACTTGAGCCCGCTGGGTTCATCCCCTCCAACATTTAGCATGTTCTTTTGTTCATTTTTTAGTATTCATTTTGGTCTCGGGGTCTCGTCTCGTAGCAGTTCTGAGCTGTTTTTGTCTTTCCTTGTTGTTCTTGTAAATTGATATTTTGTAAACTTGTAAATATTAAGAATAGTCATAATGGTAATGATAAACGTGAGTATAACTCACAATTATAGGACTGATAGTATTAATAATCCTAATAAGTTTACTACCTAATCTTTTTTTTATTATGAGATATATGTGGTTTTGTATCATGTCCACTGCTTTAAGAATGTGCTTCAATGTTTTCTCTTATATTTTTAAGTTTTCTATATTTTTAAGTGTTCTCATTCTCATAGTTTTGTATATTCTTAGTATTTACGCAAGTCCTCCAGTAGTCATCTCTCATATTTTCGGAATTCCTGGTTTTATAGCGACGCTTTTCATTTCGAGTTTTTTTTTTTTTTTTTTATTTTTGACCGTAGTTTTCTGTAACTTTTTTATTTTTATTTTTATTCCGCTTCATATTTTTCCCCTTTCCTTTTTTTCACGCAGACAGTCTTTCGTCCGGTTCATTGTCTCTCTCTCTCTCTCTCTCTCTCTCTCTCTCTCTCTCTCTCTCTCTCTCTCGGTATTTTCGCCTTTCCTTCCTTTTCATTCTTTGTCCTTTTTGCGTTCTTTATAACTCACATTAGACTAATTCCGGAAGGAGAAGTTTAAGAACTTACATCTCGCCTCTTTGGTGCCTTTTTCCTTAATGGACGAAGCCATTAGATGAATCTCTCTCTCTCTCTCTCTCTCTCTCTCTCTCTCTCTCTCTCTCTCTCTCTCTGCTTGTAATTGTTCCTCGGCAAAGTATTTTAAGGAGAGGTGGGAGGTCGATGGACTGAATTTTTTACTTATTTGTTTGTTGGATTTACTGACATTTGTTGTTCTCTTTGTTTGCTGGTAAAACTAGGTGTTATTGCAAAGCAAAATGTAAGTGCTGCCTTTAGATAATTTTGCTTTTTAATAAAAATGCGTTACATTAAGCCGATTGTGTACTTGCATAAAAGCACTAAAACGACTCAATACCTTATCACGCTTCTGTAGTTCAAGTGTAAATTTGATTGATATGTGCGTCATCAGAGGTGCTTTTGTAGGTATATTGTGCAAACATCAACCGAAAAATCGGCTAGTTCCCCATATCTAACTATATTTAAAGAAAAAGGCGAAAAAAAGAAGTTAAAAGAGTGGGACTGAACTATATAAAGGCAGTGCAATCTCCTCGTGAACGGAGGAACGTTGCAATTGAGGAAGGAACGTCACAAGTTTCGGGAAAACATAGGCAGGAATAGAATGTCGTGCTTTTGCAGTGATGGATGCTTGCTCTCTCAACGGGCACATGGTGTCCCGAGAGTTTGCTCTATCAGTAATGGAGTAGTTAATTGACACCATGATATTGGACTCTGTTCGTCTGCCTGCAAATGCAGCTTCGATTGGATGCTAGAATTGCCGTCGTCGGGAACCATTGCCTGTTGTTTGCGTGAGTTCTTGTAGATGAGATTTTACGTTCAGTCTTGAATTTATAATATTACATTTTTGGAAGAAACCCACTTTTTACTTTCAAGGCGACATCCACATCTTTGTGCACAAATTGACCTGTGAGGTTTTTGTAACTTTTATTATAGTGGTTGAGTTATGTTACAGTGACTATGATACCAAATTGATATGTCTGCTTGACCAGGTAAAATTTTTCGATGTACACCACTATTATCACCTTCAATGTGTTTAATAGATAGTATTTACGAGATATCTGCACGTGTTGAGAATAGTCTAATGCCCGAATGATGTATATTATTATTATTATTATTATTATTATTATTATTATTATTATTATTATTATTATTATTATTATTATTATTATTATTAAGAACATTAACCCTATTCACATAGAACAGTCCCACTGGGCCATTGACTTGAAATTCAAGCTTCCAAAGAGTATGGTTTGCATTTGAAAGAAGTAACAGAAGGTAATAGGAAGTACATTACACTCTTACCTGTGTCCGCTTTCCTTATCATCCATGGCAAGGAAAGGAAGCAAAGTTATATTAAAATTTTAATAACCCCCCCTGTCAGCCCCATCATCTTTCTTCCCCTTTCCTAAGGGCTCCGCAAGTCATCTTCTTCTCCTGTTTTTCCGTCGCTATAAACCTTCCCCATCGTCAGGTGTTCAGTGGTGTCCCCCCCCCCCCCCTTTTTTTTTTTTTTTTTTTTTTTTTTTTTTTTTTTTTGGTCTACCTTCAGGGTAACAAAAGAGACCAGAAATGACATGGGTAAAGGGCGGCGGTGATCTACTGCCCCCTTTTGTTCTGAAATTGAGTAGGGCCTAATGGCCTGCGGGTGGGGGGTTGGTGGAAGGGGGAGGGAGGGAGGGGAGAGAAAGAAGGGGGGTTGTTCAGAGGACTTGCTCCTCATCTGTCTGCTCTCAGGTATTACACCAGATGCTTTTGGTCAAGGGGGGGGGGCGCTTGTCGTGATGGTTCCAAGGGGGTGAGGGTGTAGGTGTCGTGAGAGATCCTCCGAGTTGATGAGGAGGAGGGGGGAGGGTGTAGGTCGCATGAGTTATTCCGTAGGGGTGTAGATGTTATGAGAGATCCAGAGGAGGGTGTAGGTGCATTGTAGAAGCCACGGGGGGTGTAGATGTTATGAGAGATCCGGAGCGGGTGTAGGTGCATTGTGGAAACCAAGTGGGGTGTAGGTGTTGAACCGCTGGTAGGAGTTTCTACAAGTTTTGTTTTTGGGTTAATGGTTTATTACGAAGCAGTATTTGCTGGAGACGCTCTGTTTTATCAGGTACGACAGCCAGATGATTCATTAATTTTTATTGTGTATTTTATTATGTATGGTAATTAAGCTTCAAGACTGACTTTTGTTTTATAGCAATTTTTGCTTCGTCATTCGATCTTGTAATAAAGCTGTAATGTTGTCTGCTTAATTACAACAGAGAGAGAGAGAGAGAGAGAGAGAGAGAGAGAGAGAGAGAGAGAGAGTATAAATTTGCTTTTCAGACGAGAATAAGGCTATGCAAATCATGTGCGTTGACTGGACTATTTTTCTTTTTTTAACAAGGTAATTCATGAAAATGGGCAAGATCTTAAAATAATGGTTTTACCAAGTGAATGACGCTCAAACTACATATTCGTAGTAATATTTGTTTGCTTAAAAAACTATGGAGAGAAAGCACGCTACGTTTTTTTACTCCTAAATATTTTACAATCGTTTCTGTGCTTCCGAAGCATTTAATAACAGAATATTGAAATGAACGTAAGAGCATCCTATTTAATCGTTGTGCTTTCACGCTTGCTCTTTCATTTTTGCCAGCGTAAGAGATTTTTGTCCCTGTAAATAGTTAATACTCATCGTACTTACTACTTTCATGTTTGTGAAGACACTCAACGACTCATAAAACGAAGCAGAAAAATAGAGATATAATATTTTTGTCATTTTTCTCCGACTGCTATTGAGGTAATTTCATGGTGTATTGTATCATATGTGTCTTTAGTAAATACAAATAAATAAATATAAATGTATATATATGTTTATATACATACATTTGTTTATTTATTGATTTATTTTTATTTACACAAATGATGCAATATATTATTAAGTTTCCTCAATAACAGTCAGGGAATAAGTGGCATAAGTAATAGCTCTGTTTATATTTATATATTTATATATAATGTATAAGTATATATATATGTATATATACAAATCAATAAATAAACAAATGTATGTATATATACATATATATACACAAACATTTATATTTATATTTATTTATATTTACTAAGACACATGTGATACAATATACCATGAAATTACCTCAATAACAGTCGGGGAAAAATTACAAAAATATGAGATCACTATTTTTCTACTTTGTTTTAAGAGTCGTTGAGTGTCTTCACAAACATGAAAGGAATAAGTACGATGAGTATTATCTATTTACAGAGACAAAAATCTCTTAAGCTGACAAAAATGAAAGAGCAAGCGTGAAAGCACAACGTTTAAATAGGATGCCCTTGTGTTCATTTCAATATTCTGTTATTAAATGAATCGGAAGCACAAAAAGGATTGTAAAATATTCAGAAGAAATTAACGCAGCGTACTTTCTCAGCCATAGTTTTTCAAGCAAAGAAATAGTATTACAAATATGTCGTTTGCGCGTCATTCACTTGGTAAAACTACTATTATATATATAACATCTTGCCCATTTTCATGAATTACTTTGTTAAAAAAAGAAAAATACTCCAGTAAAAGCACATAATTGGCATAGCCTTATTCTCGTCTAAAAAGCAAATTTATACTCTCTCTCTCTCTCTCTCTCTCTGTTGTAATAAAAGTCAGCCCTGAAGTTCAATTACCATACATAATAAAATACACAATAAAAATTAATGAATCATATATATATATATATATATATATATATATATATATATATATATATATATATATATATATATATATATATATATGTTCGAATCATTATAACTTTAATGCAAGAACTTGGCCGTGTCCTTATGAAATATGTCTCCCGGAATCATTAGTAGCCCGGGATGATAAATGGAAAGGTATAATTAACTCACATTTGATTATTAATCAGTTGAAGGAGAAGCACCATTTGACTCTTCTTCTTCTTCTTCTTCTTCTTCTTCTTCTTCCCCCTTTCCTTCTGATGGACATTGTCATCTTCAAGCTACGCCGAAATGTCTTGAAAGGAGAAATGAGGAAAAGAAGAAGATAAAGGGAGGAGAGGGTGATACGTCACTCATTTCCTCACCGTCGGTCATTTTTCTCCGTCAATAATTTCCTTCGTGTTAACGCTCTCCCGGACGCCATTTTCTCCACGTCATTATCGACAGGCTCTCGCCCCATGGCTTCGTCACCTGAAGATTCATTGCCCAGCTTTTTTGGGAATTATTTTCATTGGATGATGGAAGGAGGGTCCTCATCCATTTACTTGCTTGGTTATTGACGGGTGTGCTCTTACTGCTTTGAAGCATTAATTTTGTTTGTTTAGTTTGCACTTTTTTCTGTCCGCCCTCAGATCTTGAAAACTACTGAGGCTAAAAGGCTGCAAATTCGTATGTTGATCATCCACCTTCAAACATAGCAAATTGCAGTCCTCAAGCCTCAGTAGTTTTGATTTTATTTGAGGTTCAAGTTAGCCATAATCGTGCTTCTGGCAACGATTTAGGATAGACCACCATAGGCTGTGGCTCATACAGTATTATGCCGAGACCACCGAAAGATAGACCTATTTACATCGAAAAGTAAGGCATTTAGCCTTTCCGTTCTTTATGGTGCTCTCTCATTACTGTCATTGTTTTTTATGTTTAATTAGAAATTGAAAGACTCGCCATTTCCTTATACCCTGTTGTCCCAAGCTCTCCAAGATCGGTCGAGTCAAGGTCCAAAGACCTTTAGGCTTTTCGAATGGTTCCAATTAGAAATCTGATAAGGCCTTCCACGTGATGTTTTAAGCTGCAATAAATATCTAATAACGGGTAATTGTGTCTGACACAACGGCGTCCCCAAAGAATATTATTTTCCTTTCTCTTTTCACTGGTGATTTGAGGGAAAGGGGGAAGGTGAGCTAGGAAACTCCTTAGGCCTAAGACCCTTTCTGTAGCTGCCCTGAGTAAGTGTGCGCCCCTGCCATTCTTTCTCGTTCTTTGTACCCAAACCTAATAACGCCAGTAACGTCATCTCTTGTTCCCCTACTTCAGAGGACCTCCGGTCCTCTGTTGTCAGCGTGGACGCGGGGGTTACCACTACAAAAGCCTCATTGTTGGCCAATTGCGTTCGGATTTTTAAAAGGCTTGAGAGCCCTTAGGTACTGACGGGTCGAACCAAGACTCTTCTCGCCCGCCCGTCGGGACTCGATGATGATCTTTGTGGAGCGCCTTCTGCCTTCATGTTCGTCTCTCTCTCTCTCTCTCTCTCTCTCTCTCTCTCTCTCTCTCTTCTTGACACCGAATCTGTAAGAACTGATAGAATAAAATCTTTGATTTCGGAAGGCGTCTTCAAGTTCCGTACCGAGGTAGAATAAAATTTTTAAAATTTTCAGGCATAAAAAATGGATTTGTTTTAAGCGTATGCCAGCACAACTACAGGAGAATTATGCATTTGAAGTAAATCAGCTTAAAACTCATATAGTTTGATATACCTTTTTTTGGGGGGGAGGGCCGCTTACTCATTGAATTATGAAATTCTATAAAAAAAGAAATATCCTGATTTTCCACTGAGGAAGTTCAACGTTCTGAATCCGCAGTATTCACCCTCATCTACCTTTTATCTCTTCTTGATAAGTGGATGAATGATCAAAGACGCCAGTAGTGCTTTGACATTGAGGAATGCCTTCGTGAGGGGTGTGCCTTGATGCTCTAATTGTTATCAATGATAGCAGGTGAGAGGTACTGTTCAGGTAATCAATCCGTGCCGTTCGAACGTGTTATTATGTGGTGTGTATTGATGATCTTGCAGCCCCTTTAGATGCCTCTTAAGATTACAGTTCTTTTTTATTTTTGTTTATTTTGTTTTTGTATGGGATTCATGTCCACCCATATGGTGGGTCAAATTCCTATGTTTTTTCCTCGCGATTTTTTTCATTCAGTTAACATACGCGGCAAGATGGTGTCTGAAGAGTGTTATGGTAGGTAACAGATATACTTTTTACCTTCCAGGATGAACTGTAAGACGTCTGTCCCTTTTTTTTTTTTTAATCATTCGTCACTGTTTGACAAGAAGCCATGATTCATTGATACGATCATTGCTTGATGTTTATGAATGATCTTTAAATCTCTCGCGTAAGACATTATCTTTTTAGCCTTCTCTTATCTCGCTTAGTGCCCGCGTAGTAGATGGCATCTTTGATTAAAATGATGGGCCTTAGGCGCCCGTCGTAATTGTGTCGAAGTATGGGAACGTTTAAGGCCTGACGTTTAATCATCATTAATGTCCCCTGGGTTACTGAGTGATACTGGAGCTTTTTTTTTTTTTTTTTTTTTTTTTTTTCACGGTTACTGTGGACATTTTTTATGGTAGAATTTCTAATTAAATAGGTGACTTGAAAATCAGATTGCTGAGTTATTGCAAGTGAAAGCCAAGGGTTAAATTATATATCTATCTATCTATTTATCTATCTGTCTATCTATATATATATAAGTATATTGTATGTATGTATGTATGTATAAGTATATAGATAGATGGACTGATGTATAGAATTACATATATACAATATATATGTATATATATATATATATATATATATATATATATATATATATATATATATATATATATATATATGTGTGTGTGTGTGTGTGTGTGTGTGTGTGTGTGTGTGTGTGTGTGTTTAGATATACAGGTATCAATTAAATATTTTTGTTATATTGGTTGTGTAAAACTGATAAATTCGGCAGTATTTGGTCAGTGATATCTTCCTGTACTTTCATGTTATATAGCGCATTAAGTAAATTACAGTAGGAGTAATAAATAAATCTCTTATTCTATATTATGTACAATTTCAGACGCTTTCATCGTTTTCATGTTTACCGACAGTATATGAGAGAGAGAGAGAGAGAGAGAGAGAGAGAGAGAGAGAGAGAGAGAGAGAGAGAGAGAGAGAGAGAGAGAGTTTCCTGTGCAAGACTGCATAATTTAAAGTTACTTTTACGTATCTGTTTTAGAGAAAAAAAAAAAAACCTTAAGTACTGGTGACTTTGTCATCAGATTTTCAAACATAGTTTAAACTCTGGAAAGTAACATTTAATATTTAAGCATATCGAAGAACGATATCTCCCCAGAGGTAAGATTGCACGCTTAGCAAAGGCAGCCTTTTATCGGCTTTAAATTGTGAAACAATGTGATAACGAAAAGAAAAAATAGTTTTTCCCCTGACAATATATGTTTTGCTTTGCATGTTTAAATTATACTAAAGAGATCTAACCTGTGACATCAGGTTTAATATTTTAACTGTGTAGAAACATATAATGTGTTCCTTTGTAGAGGTGAACGGACTCTCTCTCTCTCTCTCTCTCTCTCTCTCTCTCTCTCTCTCTCTCTCTCTCTCAAGCGGTCACACATGCGCTGCTGTCCTCCAATCCCGTGACGCAATCTCAGAATCAAAGAGATCAACACATTACTGTCCAGGTTAAAATGAATTCCGTGAAAAAAAAAAAAACAGAAAAGTTACCTTGGATTGGTTTCATCTCTAAATTAAGAAAGGGGAGGCGACATAATGCTTCTCTCTCTCTCTCTCTCTCTCTCTCTCTCTCTCTCTCTCTCTCTCTCTGTCTGAGAGCTGTTTTTCGTTATAATAACCTTGCACTAAGATGGTGAACTCGTATTTGCTTTTGAAGAAAGTAGTTAAGACTGCCCCGTCCATTTTTGCTTAAATGTTCTACATTTTAGTGTTAGGTTTATTTTATTAATTTATATATTTTTGTAAATTTGTCCCTTTGCTTTTATTTTAATACTCAAAACATTTTTGATGGCGGAATTATTTCTGGCTAACGAAACCGTCTTTTACGTTACTCAGAAGAATGAAATTATGAAAACTTCTTTCAACTTTTTGATAAAAAATTTTATAAAAACAAAGTTACATTATCTCGTGTGTGTAAAGGCAGTAAAAGTTACGATTTTGACCAAGAACCACTCTGAAAAACGAACTTCAGCCTCGCTTACATTATCTAAATGAGATAAAGAACTTTTAATGTTTTGCCTTTTAGTTTATTACTAAGATTAAGTTTGTCCCTTAAAATTGTTGAATAATATTCGAAGTTTTCCTGCATGAAAAATATATCCTTTCTCAACGTCAGACGCAAAAGTGTATTTTTTTTTTATCTTAATATGAAGCAAATTTGAAAATAATGGTGGTTTATATAAACAAAGACATAAATGTTTCCAGATAGCTAATTACTTAGTACATATGAGTACTTGAAAGAAAAAGGACAAATGAAAATATTTTTCATGGTACATATCAGCTTGATGGATGGCATGATTTGCTTTTAAAAGCAAAGACGGAGGAACAAACTGCTTTTACCAAAGTGTGCAGAAGGAAACTATTATTGTATATAGAGAATAATGTAGCACGCTAACTGTGGGTGTATATTTATATATGCTTGAAATTTCCCTTTTTTATCTTACTAATAAGTGAATTTTCTTTACTCATGCAATACATTCCTATATACAGTATATTTATATATTTATATATGTATATATATATATATATATATATATATATATATATATATATATATATATATATATATATATATATATATATATATATATATATATATATATATATATATATATAATATATATATATATATATATATATATATATATATATATATATGCATAACATGTGTTAAGAAAATAGAAATAAGATTAGTATTAAGATGAAAAGGTAAATTTTTTGTCATACTTGAGGGACGGTATTAGTTTCCCCTCAAAGAGAAAACTTTTACTTTCTAAAATGAGCTTTGAGAGAGTTACGAGAAAAAAAAAAAAAGATTCCTTTAAATTAGAAGTAAAGTTTAGAGAAATAAGCATCGTGCCGACTGCACGAAAGTAACGTTTTTGGACGAAAAACCTTTATACAATTTCTAAACTTCATCCTTCCCTCGTCAGCACAAGCAGTAATTATCCGTAATAATGAAGAACAATCTTGCCAATTATCGCCAGCTTTAACAAGAATCAGGTGATTAGACATGGATTCTGGAACTACAGACGCTCTCTTCACTTTCTTTATTGTCTTATCCGAGCGAAAATGTTCGCTTCCTTGGTGATCGAATTTATCTGCCAGTTTTCCACTTTAACGAGACTCGGTTGGTTTCCTCGCTATAGCTGTATATCACTGGCTGATGGATTGCTTATGAGCGATTCTTAAAGTAAATTGGTTCTGGTTTTTGGAAGGCGCGCATGCGCACAAACGTACGTAAGGTGGCTTCATAGTTACACGCGTTCCCCTTTACTGTTACGTTCTTAGATTTCTGAGTCGAATATTTATTTTTTTCATTTATAACCTTATTAATTTATTTATACTACTGTTTTCCCATGGAACAAATGACCATTTAAAGCTTTCTTATGACAATTCATTGCCGATAAGAAAATCGGTTTATTCTCGAAACTCTAAGCTCATTCTTTCCCAGCTGTCTACGCTGACTCAAATAAATGAGTCACATTGAGTCACATAACTGTGTTAAAAGAACCGGTAAAGATTCTTTTGGAAAACTGTAGGTCTCTTTGTTCCCATGGAATTGTTCGGTTAGTCTAAGTTAGTTCTCTCTCTCTCTCTCTCTCTCTCTTCTTCTTCTTCTTCTTCTTCTTCTTCTTCTTCTTCTTCTTCTTCTTCTTCTTCTTCTTCTTCTTCTTCTTCTTCTCTCTCTCTCTCTCTCTCTCTCTCTCTCTCTCTCTCTCTCTCTCTCTTCTTCTTCTTCTTCTCTCTCTTCTTCTTCTTCTTCTTCTCTTCTTCTTCTTCTTTCTTCTTCTTCTCTCTCTCTTCTTCTTCTTCTTCTCTCTCTCTCTCTCTCTCTCTCTCTCTCTCTCTCTCTCTCTCTCTCTCTTCTTCTTCTTCTTCTTCTTCTCTTCTTCTTCTTCTTCTCTTCTTCTCTCTCTCTCTCTCTCTCTCTCTCTCTCTCTCTCTTCTCTCTTCTCTCTCTCTCTCTCTCTCTTCTTCTTCTTCTTCTTCTTCTTCTTCTTCTCTTCTCTCTCTCTCTCTCTCTCTCTCTCTCTCTCTCTCTCTCTCTCTCTCCTCTCTCTCCTTTTACCTCTCTATCTCCCCCTCCCCCTTCCTCTTTCTCTCCTTGCAACAGGAAATTATGATTATTGTCATCTAATTCATTAATAATAATCCTTATTGCTGGTAGGAATACCTCCGCTGCTGTTAGTGACATTATTTAAAGGACAGCAGTATAACAACTTGACAGGTAAGGTTTATTAGGAGAAGAGACGTCATGCAAAGTATGTTAATTAAAAGCTTCCTAACATCGCTTGACAACAAAACTTTGGTGGAAATATTTGCAATAGTTGGATATCTCGGTGCCTTCAGCCCCTTTATCGGAAATAGCTCTTGGTTGTGGACCCAGACTCGTTAATTTTGCTTGTTTTAAGAATCTTTTTTTTTTTCGTCTCGTTTTTTTGCGTCTATAAAAATAAATATTAATGAATGACCTCTCTATAAAAATAAATATTGGATTAATTATTATTATTATTATTATTATTATGATGATTATTGTTGTTGTTGTTGTTGTTATAAATATTATTATTATTATTATTATTATTATTATTATTATTATTATTATTATTATTATTATTATTATTATTCAGAAGATGAACTTATTAATATGGAACAGGCCTACAGGGGGCCATTGATTTGAAATTCAAGCTTCCAAAGAATATGGTGTTGATTTGAAAGAAATTACTGACGATAATAGGAAATACGGAAAGATAAGTTATTAGAAAACAAAGGTAAATTAACAAATTAATTAAAATAAGTAGATAAATATGTTAATAAGTTATTAAAAGTGCATGGAGATTTGTTTCATGGTAATAATGTATTGCATCTTTGCTTGAACTTTTGAGGTTCTAATTTCACAACATCCTCAGACAGACCGTTTCACAGTCCAGTAATAATAATAATAATAATAATAATAATAATAATAATAATAATAAATTTTTTTACCTAATAATGAGATAATAATAATTGTTTTTTTTTACATGAATCCCTAAGATATAATAATATTGTTTTCCGAATATTACATGAATCCAATAATAATAATAATAATAATAATAATAATAATAATAATAATAATAATAATAATAATAATAATAATAATAATAATAATAATAATAAATTTTCTTTTCCCGCACTCTGGAGATATGATATATTGTTTCCGAATGCTATATAAGTCCAATAATAATAATAATAATAATAATAATAATTTTCTTTACCAGCACTCTGGACATATGATATACAGTACTAATTTCCGAATATTATGTAAGTGGAGGATATGATTCCATAATTTTTCAGCTTAGGACGTAGACTTTTAGAGGCGGGCAGACGTTCTCTTTTTAATTACGCCGGAATACAATTAAATTTCTTTTTCCTCTCTCCCAGCACCTTTTCATCAGAATTCTTTAAATGTCAGGGAACTACATCACATTCATTACCTTTAGTTTCAGTTCTCTCACATTCATTACCTTCAGTTTAAGTTCTTTCACATTTATTACCTCTAGTTTAAGTTCTTTCACATTTATTACCTTTAGTTTAAGTTCTTTTACATTCATTACCTTTAGTTTAAGTTCTTTCACATTTATTACATTTAGTTTAAGTTCTTTCACATTCATTACCTTCAGTTTAAGTTCTTTCACATTTATTACCTCTAGTTTAAGTTCTTTCGCATTCTTTACCTTTAGTTTAAGTTCTTTCACATTTATTACCTCTAGTTTAGTTTTGCATTTATTTCATTGGTTGAAATTCTTTCATTCACTACCTTCAGTTTTCATTACATTCATTGCCTTTAGTTTAAGTTCTTTCATTCATTTTAGTTTACATTTCACATTTATTACATTTAGTTGAAATTCTTTCACATTCATTACCTTCAGTTCAAGTTCGTTCACATTTATTACCTTTAGTTGAAATTCTTTTCGGTGGCCGATCTCAAAATCGTGATGACATGCCGTAAGCCTAAAAAGTAAATGTAATTAGCCATTGATTTGGGATTTGCGGTTTCAGAGAATTAGTCCGGATTTATTTCCATCGGTGGCTTACCAGGTTGTAAACGGCCGGCTCCATTTTGTCAACATAAACACGAAAACACGCGGGGTAATAAGGAAATGATAAAATGAGGTCCGTTTGAAAAAGCAAAAAACAAAAACAAAAAAGTGCCGAAGGTTTTAAAACCATCCGGTCGCGTTTTATGGAAAAGAAAATAAATAAAAGTAGCACACTGGTTTCGAAGTTAATGAGAAAGCTCTCGACTCCATAAATGAACAGTTTTAATTAACATACAACCACACGTACACCAAAAAACCCCAAATGTGCGTGTGTGTGCGTATGTATGTGGCAATGAACTTCGAAAACCTCGACTCTGTGTGTGTGCGTGTGTGTGTGTGTGTGTGTGTGTGTGTGTGTGTGTGTGTGTGTGTGTGTGTGTGGGAAAGGGAACCTCCATCACGTAGAGGCTGTAAAATAAAACCGACAAAGATTCGCGCATTCACACAGTTTTCCCATTAGCTTGACGACGCGAAATTGCATGCATGGCCGTGTTTCCTGGAAAGCAAGGAGCTTTCAGGGTGATATCAGGGCCTTTCGGCACAGCGTGTATAGCTTTCGGTAGAGCATCGTGCTTTGAGGAAGCATCGTGTACTCTGGAAAGTACTCGTGCTTTATACTCTGGAAAGAACTCGTGCTTTGAGGAAAGCATCGTGTACTCTGCAAGGTACCCTTGCTTTCAACGAGGCATTGCGTTCGGATGAAAGCGTCGTGCTTCCGGTAAAGAAAGCGTGCTTTCAGAAGACATAACACTTTCGTAAGAGCTCTGTGATTTTCTGGAAATATTCTTTTATTTAGGAAAGCATCGTGCTTTTCAAAGCTCACTCCTAAGCAACATTTACAGTGGAGGGGCTCTCTCTCTCTCTCTCTCTCTCTCTCTCTCTCTCTCTCTCTCTCTCTCTCTCTCTCTCTCTCTCTCTCTCTCTCTCTCTCTCTAGATATATAATCATTAGCTTGAGTTTCCCCTCTTTGCATAGTCATTCCGAAGTCGGACATATTTTGGAGGGAATATATGGGGATTCGCATGGGTCTGTTTGGAAGAGAGAGTTGGAATTAGGAGTGGAGAGTTGCAGTAGGAATAGGAACCTGGATTAGGAATGGTAGTGTATATATATATGTTTTGGCTGTGTTTATGTTATAGAGCACTGGAATTGAATAGTCAGTGTGGCGGAAAATTCTCTCTCTCTCTCTCTCTCTCTCTCTCTCTCTCTCTCTCTCTCTCTCTCTCTCTCTCTCTCTGGATAATTTGTCTTCAGAATTCATTGCCTAGAAATTGGTACCCAGGGAGCTTTGAAATTTGATTAAGGCGAAGTTTATATAAAAAGAGGTGTTATATCACCAAAAAAGAATATAAATTCCCTCGCAGTATTTGATAAACTGAAAACCTTAAGGCGTTTTACCGTAATAAGGTGAGCTTCATAATAATTAAAAAAAACTGCTTGATAAAATACCAGTGATGCGAACAAGGTAATAGTATATTAGGGGCGCAGTAAACCAGCAACAATATGATTTTGTTTATGATTAATCAAATATGTGATTAATTACCAATACTTTGTCGTGCATAATAATATATTGTGATAAAGTAGACATGAGGAGACCGCAGCCAATCCACGTTTATTATGAACACAAATAATGTTTAACTAATTTTCCGGAGTAACTTTCCAATTCTTGAGACACAGAATCGCGGAAATGATCCGAAAAAATACAAAAGTAATTGTAAATTGAAAGAAATCAGAGCGAGAAGGAACTGCTTTTGTCATTTTCTTGTTATTTGTTCCTTCTCTTTGTTATTTTGTTATTTCCCACCGAGGTAACTCGCATCTTTTTTGTTAGCTGATTCTGAGAGTTAGTCTTTTGTTATTTCCCGCGAGTGAGAATTTCTCACGTAATATGAACATGATGGTCGATTTTTCCCATCTTTCCCCGAGAAAATAAAATCTCCCGGTTTTGCCTTTTGATTATCTGCTAAAATAAATATCCCTCACAATATTTCTTTTCTCATTATATTAAAACGTTCTTCCTGTTACATGAACTTGGGCATAGTTTTCCTATCTCATTTTTTTTTTTACAATAAATAATTTCTAACAACAAAAATTTTTTTACGTGGTACGGGACGTCAAGTTCCTCAAAATTTATTCAAATATATTTCAGCATGCATAAAAAATGTATAACCTCTTATGCATCGCCAAAAAGGTAATCGGCTTTTTCCATTTTTCGCGGCGATGAATATATTAAAATGCCGGCCGATATATTCGTCCTTTATATCGAAATTATATTCCACGAATCCCTGATGGAATTGTCAAATATTTTTGCATGGGTCACAGTAGCTGTCATTATTTATTAATCGCTATTGTAGAGTTCACCTGTATGCATTTTGTAATGTATACCCCTCTCTCATGTTATATGCATATACAATACACCACGCACACGCGCACACACACACACACACACACACACACACACACATATATATATATATATATATATATATATACATATATAATATTTCTATATATGTGATATATATATATATATATATATACATGTATAATATTTATATATATGTGATATATATATATATATATATATATATATATATATATATATATATATCACCTATGCAATTTTTCCCTTTGAAGGAAGCAACTCCAGAAGGTGCAACCTTTCCGATTTTCAGCAGTTTCTTCACCGGATGAGGTAGCTAGCCTTACGCGTTTCTCCATCCTGTCTTCTCCCAACACAGTCGACTAACTGCCATGTACAAAATTCATTACTTAGACCGACAGAGTATTTAATGTAACGTGCCTAAGCTGTTCAGCCTCGCTCGGGATCGTGGTTTTTATACCTATAAAACGTAATGCAGAAATGTTTTATATAATGTACTTAGTTTTATATTTTAGACTTTTATTTTCATGTGGAGACGCTTACATCGTAATTACTGAATGGTAATTAGTTTTTATGATATACAGCAGCTTATGTTTTTCCATTAAATGTGTTTGCGGAACTGAGTATTGTGCTTAAACGATATGAAATAATAATTATTAATTAACAGGTGTTCGATTGTATTCCGCGAATAGATTAAAATGTTCAGGTTATTATTGGTATGAACGATGTTTATCATTTTTCTTTAAACGATATATCTGTCTTTTGCATAAATTCATGCTTGTTTTCTTTTCTCAACAGGTATGTGCATGCGACATGTAGCAGTGTAGCGTGATATTAAATTTCATCACGTAAGTATTACAGTAATTAAATGTTTGAGTTTTAGCAGGTTCTGTAGCGTGCAGTCAACAATGAAAGCATGCTTTATACAAGCAATGCATCCGCGTTTGTTTTTATGCAGCTGTCTGGAGTCATTTTGAAAAATCTCTGATGTGTATTTTTTATGTCTAAATTTGGAATCATTTTGATAACCTGGTTGTGTTTTTAGTTACGGCGAAATTCTAATTACTGACGTGAAGATTGTAGAATTTGGTGGTGTAGTTATTACTATTATTATTATACTAGTCCGAGACCCCACACTGTGATTGATAGCTCTACGCCCCAAACTGTACTAGAGCCGTGGTAATATTTTCAGTATGCTGAAAGAGGAAAATCACATTAAAGCAAATATAGTAAAAATAAAAGAAAATCGCAAGATTTGATCGTATAGTTACTAGTGTTAATATTAATAATCTGAGACCCCACAATGTGATGGACAGGTCTATACCCCAAACTGTGCTGCAGCCTTGCTAACACTGAAAGGAGAAAATCAGATGAAAGGAAACTCTACAAATAGAAGCAGTTTATGAGGACTGACCGTAACATGAAAGTAATATAGTGAGGCAACTAACTATTCCGCCCTGCCGAACTTCCACTATACCAAGGCAGTATTCGAGTGCTGCCTTCTGAATAGACAGGTAACGAGCGGAGGAAGATTAGAAGGCCCGCCTGCAGGATTTAGCTGGAACAAATCCCTTGTAGAATTTACGCTTTGAGAGAAATGAAAAATAAACCATGGTAATAGTAATCAAACGTTCACGTAGAGTCATTCAGACAGTGATATCTACTGCAGCTCGTCAAACACATTGTTACTCTAGATCCTAGTACAGATTACGCGGCACAACTCAGAAATTGAGAATTATAGTTACAGTGATGCTCTCTGGTGTTATGCAAATTCGGGTGACAACAGCTCACGATTCTATGCGTATGTTCTCTTCGTTCGTGATTACTCTGTGATTGAAGGGGTTAAGCGTCAATCACGTGCAATGCATACGTAAGTAAAAGAAGGAAAATGGAAATAGTAATATATATATATATATATATATATATATATATATATATATATGTGTGTGTGTGTGTGTGTGTGTGTGTGTGTGTGTGTGTGTGTGTGTGTGTGTGTGTATAAATACATATATGTATATCACACATTACCACAGATGAAAAATTAGAGATGGGGTGTAGGTCCTGACCGGTTTCGACTTCATTTCCAAGCCATTGACGAAGGACCCGTCTCTTATTTTTCACCTGTGATAATGTGTGACAAATGAATAACGTACAAAAGTGATTATAATCATATATATATATATATATATATATATATATATATATATATATATATATATATATATATATATATATATATTATAGATCTTTTAGAGTGGTAGCCTAGGACGTTTCTTTCTTGGTTTCATGTACGACTGCTTGTGCTCAAAGAACAAAGAACATTACGTTGCGTAACCTCAGTGCATAGACACACACTGTATATACTGCCACTTCTAGTAATCCAGGTTTAAATCCTGGCGTGGAGGAAGTTTATGCTAATACCATTTTGGAATTAGGGTCATATGCTTCCAAAGGAAATTCTGCTTTAAAAAATGAGGGACTGATTTATTTCAGTCTCTGACGATATTGTTCAGATGAATCTATTGTATAGTACCAAAACGTTACAGGAATTTTTGCAAGCTTTTATTAATTTTCAGTGAATCTCTCTCTCTCTCTCTCTCTCTCTCTCTCTCTCTCTCTCTCTCTCTCTTCAGTTTAATAGGGAGAAACAGTCAATGCAATGAGGATTGTTCCTGGGTGAATAGGAGCCTGGTAATAACATAAATGCTAGCTAATGCACACACACACTGAGAGAGAGAGAGAGAGAGAGAGAGAGAGAGAGAGAGAGAGAGAGAGAGAGAGAGGAAACAATTAAAACAGAAGCCTCGATTCATCAAGGTAGGGAAGGGAGAATAAGGAGAAGACTGATGAGAAGCGGAGGAACGTCGGAATGGAACTCTCATCACGAGAAGGAAAGTTGCGATAGTAAGAGGGGGAATATGGAATACGCAAATGCCCTCGGATGAGAAGCTGGATTAGAAAGAGTAAGGGGGAAGGGAGAGAGAGAGAGAGAGAGGATTGGATACTTAAGCTCATCAGAGAACCCCCAGAGTCAGCAGCAGCGTAATTGCTTTTCAACTACTACTGTTACTACTATTAATATTACTGCTACTACTACTACTATTTTTGGCGTTTAAATTATTGTCCTTTGTTCGTTTTTCCTGCAGTGAATTTCCAAACTGTTCCCATAAAAGCTTTTTCGTTGAGGCTTTTATCTCGTTCATATTTTCAGTTTAAATACCTCCATTCTTTGTTAGCGTGAATGCATACAAAAGGTAATGACGATTTCAGTGCGGTTTTTATGCAAATGATAAAATTTCACTGAAGTGCATAATTTTACATATGATGATATGCGTAATGTATCGTAATGCGCCAGGCCTTTCATTGACAATATTGCCCGTTGCGTTTTCAATAGAGCCACCAAAGTATGTTAGGTTATTTTTATACAAAGTCGAACTGAGAAGCACTATCAGGTTCCCGCACCTGAAGGCTTGGGTACGTGTAATGCTGCCCCGCGCCAACATAACAAGGTGAAAAGGAAACCTGGAAATATTTGATGTAATTCTCTCGATTTCTTTTTCTGCAACACTTAAATAGTAAAGCTATTTTAAAGGATTCCTCCGTGCAGTTGAGCATTCCCAGGTGTGCGCAGTGCATTTGATCTCGTCAGATAGATATTAATTTTTTGCTCACTGAGAAATTGCGGGTTTGAGCTTGTTACCGTTGCTTCTGTCTGCCGAGACTGGCAAAAACTAACCTTTTGAAATTGCAAGTAAAAAAAAAGAAAGGAGGTATCTGTCAATTCACTTTTACTTATGCGCAACTCTGAGTATTTTTAGTAAGTTGTGTTGAAAGTCGTTAGATATGATTGAGCTGAAAGAGTTTGAAGTACGTGTCCGAGATATCTGCTGGTTGAGGTCATGGGAGCGTACTGTTTCTGAAAATGATTGAGAGACCCAGTCTGGTGAAACAGCCCAAAGAGAACTCGACCACTATGAGAGAAGAAAGTGATAATAATAATAATAATAATAATAATAA
>NC_089769.1:12197083-12232083 GCF_040412425.1 Macrobrachium rosenbergii | reverse complement strand
AAAACAAAATAATAATTATTACTGTATTTCCGTCATTGTTGTTATTTAGTCTGGGTAAATGGGATATTGATTGTGGATGTACATTATATAGAACAAAGAAGCAACGTACGAGGATAGATAAAACAGGGGAGAGGAAGGAGGAGGAAGAGGAGAGGGAGGGCTGGAGGAGGAGAGGGAGAAATAGAGGAGGGATGAAGAAATGGACGAGGAGAGGGAGAAATGGAGGAGGAGAGGGAGAAATAGAGGTGGGATGAAGAAATGGACGAGGAGAGGGAGAAATGGAGGAGGAGAGGGAGAAATAGAGGAGGGATGAAGAAATGGGAGAAAGGGAGAAATGGAAGGAGAGAGGAGAGGGATGAAAAATGGACGAGGAGAGGGGATAAGGGTAGGGAGAGGATGGATGAAGAAATGGAGCAGGAGAAATGGGGAGAAAGGACTGGAGGAGGGAGGGAAATGGACGAGGAGAGGGAGAAATAGAGGAGGGAGAAAAGGACGAGGAGAGGGAGAAATGGAGGAGGAGAGAGAGAATTGGAGAAGAAGAAGAATAAGAACTGACAACACCATCGGGCTCCCCCCCCTTGTCGTGCCAAAAGTTGCAACGCGACAACTGAAATGGGCAAACTATCAAGGGGTGGTCTGGGATGCATAACAATAGGTGTTTGTTATTCAGGCTATTCGGGGAATGGATGGTATATGGAAATTAGACTGGAATTGTGCTGCAAAACTCATGCTGAATTAGAGATGGGGGTCCGGGAGGTTTCGTCAGGGCAGGTAACCGAATGGTAATGCCTATATATATCGGTCGTGTTTTGTTGGACCTTTGTCTCCACTGAGAGAGAGAGAGAGAGAGAGAGAGAGAGAGAGAGAGCAGGAAGCTTAATTGCTGGCTGTTGCTTTTTTAAAGAGAGAACTGTTTTTATATACTGTATATACTTTTGTATTTTCAGTTATTTTGATCCCATAACGCACAGAAGAGAAATACCTTTCATAGAATATAATATGGAGAAACCATATTTAATTATTTTTTTTTATGAAATGTAATGGAAAAAACGTATTTAATACAGTTGTTAAACATCGCTGATCTGATTTCACCTTCAGGAAAATACGAGGCTTGTCTGTTCAGATAATTTGTGAAGTCCAGAATTTTCCCTCTTTCTCTCCCGCTAATTAAGCCACCGAAGGTAATGAGATGGTGACGAGCAGTCTTTGAATACCGCTATTTATTTAGAATTTTTGTCCTTACTTTTATGTTCTTTGATATTTTATTTTAGTTTTTACATATGCACATATTCATTTCCTGGTGGGAGCTGCTAATTACGAAAGGAAGTATTTTTAAGGATGCGTTGATTACTTCTCTTTTGGGGGCTTAGTCTTGATAATTCTTGATAATTCTGTGATGTGACACTTATATAAGTTATATATATATATATATATATATATATATATATATATATATATATGTGTGTATATGTAAATATATATATATACATATATATGTATATATATATATATATATATATATATATATATATACATATATATGTATACTCGGTATTTCAAAGTAAAATGAAGGAGAAATACCTAAAAACTTCAGTTTTTTAAAAGTTGTGCGTAAATGCATCCACACACAGCCATCTGTACAAAATATTTAAGCGAAAACTTTGTAAATCTGTTCATCTTCTCACTGTAGACACAGTATTGTTTGAAAGAATTTTTCTTTGTCTTGCGCAATATTAAAACATTTCGGTAACTTAAAACGGGCAAATCCGATTGTACGTCACTCTTGTAATGTAAGAAAAGAGCCACCGCCCGCCCCTCTTCCCCTTTAGGTAATGAAAAGCTCAGTACCTCTTCAGACTGAGTAACAAGACTCGGGAAACGAAAAGAGAGAGAGTGTTTTGAAAATTTCGTATTAATTTGAAGTATTGGGAAAAATGACACATCAAATTAACTGACTTTTACATTAAAACCTTTCATTCACTCGTGTTCATATACATTTTATTCAGTCAGTTCAAAAATCTTAATTAAGATAAACCAGTTTTTCTGTTAAAATTTAGGTCCCTTTAGACATAAGACACGAAAAAATTCTCATACGCTCATTTGAAGTAACGATAAGAATCGTGTCCTTTTTTTCAGGCTTGTATTTAAGAGTGAGCGACGTATGAGACTGGTTATTTATTATGCTGATTTGAACGCTAGGGTGGGGAGGGATATAGAAGGGGTTGGGGGATCGGGGGGAGTTGGGAGGGGGTTCCTTTATAGTTCCGGTTCGTATGTCACTATCGCGCGTACATCGCTGTTTGAAGTCTAATGAGGAATGTCGCTGCTCCTCGCCTTCCCAATCACCAATCATGCATCGCTTTCGCCGTCGAAGCGTGAAGCACTTCCTCCCCCCGAAGTCGTGGGTGGGGCTCTCCTTCCTCTCTTCCCTCCCCCTTCGACGTCGATGACCTTTGTTGTCGCGTCGCTAGTATAGGTTTTTAAAACCAATCGATCACTCGGATTTTCCTTTCTTTAAGCGGGTAACAGCTGGTGTCTGTAGCCTCCTCCTAGGTTAACTCCATTCATTTTCCATTATCTTGCGTTTATTCCCTTCCATGGGCCTTCATATATACATTTATTATTATTATTATTATTATTATTATTATTATTATTATTATTATTATTATTATTATTAGCCATCCCCCCTCAGGTTTAACAACCAATCAGAAACGCCAAAATATTATTATTATTATTATTATTATTATTATTATTATTATTATTATTATTATTATTATTATTATTATTCAGAAGATGAACCCTATTCATACGGAACAAGCCCGCAGGAGCCATTGGCTTGAAATTCAGGCCTCCAAAGAATATGGTACTCATTTGAAAGAAGTAACGGAAGGCAATATGAAATTAATAAATACATAGATAAAAATGTAATTATAAGATACGGGGCAAAGAAAACCGGTCGATTGCTGTTCTTTTGTCTCTTTTCGTTGTAAGTCTTTGGTTTCACGAATCTCATCCATAAGCATCGAATCGCCTCAGAATTCGCTTGTTTGTTTATCCCAATCTCTGAGTTATTTTGGCGTTCCTCAGGGTTTGCGGTTATGTTCATCTTGACAGGAGCAGCGACGGCGACGTGACACTAATAACACTGATAGCGGTATCAATGAAGACAGCGAGTCCCTTTAATTGATACTTGAGGGAAGGCGTAAATCCTGTGGTGCGTAACATTGATAAAAGCCGTTGACGAAACCCCTTTATCTTTGCTAAGGAGATTCCTTTGTCTCATTTTGATGCGGCGCCGTAGAGCGGAAAGAGGAAAGGGAAGTCGCCGTAGCCCCTTCCCTTCCCTCCCTTCAGTCGTCCTCCTTTCGAAGCTTTTGACTCTTTCGCTTCAGGCGTCTTTCTTTTTTATATATGTGTATAGAAAATGTTCCCGTCATTTGTCTTCATTTTTCTGGAAGATGTGTGACTTGCGTCATCTGGGTTTTGAGTTGTCTTTTTTTTTTTTTTTTTTCTATGCTCTGGTTTTCACTTCTCATTAATCTGTTTTCTTCAGCTCTTCCCTTTATTTTTTTTTATTTCGTTGTTCTTTTACCTCAGAAAGTTTCCTTCCCATGGAAATATTTACACTCAAGTTGTTTTCATTGTAATATAAATCGTTCCCCTAAGTCGCCATTTTGCTGAAAACTAAATCCATTTGGTCACTGTACCTTCAAAAATCTTTCCTCTGTCAATTATTTCTGAATAATTATTTTTTCCCCAGCCCTCCCCCCCACACCCCTTTCACTAGTGACTGTTTTCATTTTGGCTGTCTTCCAGAATGCTTAATGCGGGGAAACTTTTCGTTTGGTCGCCTTGCTGTAGCTTTTGTTCCCTATGTACGTCTTCCTTCCCCTAGGGTGGGCCTAATGCCATCAGTGCACCTCACGTAGGGCACTGTAGGCATTCATGAAGTGTGTTTGCAGCGTCCCCTCGGCCCCTAGCTGCACCCACTTTTCAGCCTTTTACTATATGTCCATTCCTTCTTCCGTTCTTCCTTCTTGCTGTCCAACCTCTCTGTAAGTTCTTAGTGCATCTGTGTGGCTTTCTCCCAGTTTCTCCTTTAGATCCTTGAATTTCATTTCCTTCATTTTCTGGATCGCTTTATCACGCTGTCCAACCACTCCCTCTTTTCACTGTCTTAAGCGCTGAATGGCGTAACTGGCCCCGTGCTTGGTTTGACAGCCTAAATTTCATAAAACTAGTCAATCACGCCTTCCAGCCCTCTAACGAAACATAAACTTCAGGATCTTAGAATTTTTAAAGAGGCTGCATTCATTGTGTGACATGGGAGTGCCATCCTTCCCCATTCGTATATTGTCAACTTGTATTTACATATTTAGGATATAATCTAATGTTTAGGTTCCACTATTATTGCAAAATAAAGGATATCCTGTTTGACGGCCTTTCTATACATCCTACAATTCTTCATGCTTCCGACACTAATGAGGACCCTCGTCACATCGGTCCATTTTCAGACTGATATTAAAATTTATAATAAGTTTCAGACTTATTATAAATTTTCAGACTGAAATGTAAAAATATTTCAGTATCGTTATACCTGGACTGCCATGATTTTCATCTAATTAACCTGTTCACAATTTTGCAGAGATTTTTTTTTGTTTGTATGCAAGCGCTAGATTTTATTCGTAACTCCCAGCTTTCATTTAAAAAATGTTCCATGATGTTTTTTTCACCCTTGGCTATTAATCAGATTCGTTAATGAATTTGATTCTGAACAAGAACCGAGAGTTTTGTATAAAAATAATTTCTGTCACTATTGCAATGCGTTTATGAAAAGCTGTGGCATTTACCTTCAAGTACGTTGCCATGTGTGTCTAAAAAGTTTGTGACCTGCAAATTGAAACATAATGGAATGTCTAAATAAAACGTATATACATTGGTTCCCATGTGACAGATTTATATACATTTGGTCATTATTTTACATTATATTTGTCATTTTGAATTCACATAATGCTTATATTTTTACCTTCAGATGATTATGATGTCAGTGTAACTATGCCTAAACAGTCCTTTTGGACAGATGTTTATCTGTTGGGCTATTATAGACCATTTTAGTATGCATTATGATGGAAGAGGGAATGAACCTGCCTTTACGCCCACACTTTTGTCCAATGATTTCCCTGCTTTTACTTTTCATTCCTCTACCCCACAGCACCCCACCCCAAATACACACACACACACACGCACACTGGTGTTTGTAAGAAGATGACACAGCTGTTATGAATGTGTAGGGTGCTTAAGCATAATTTGCTCCTCTCTCAAGTCCTCGTAATCCTTACTATATTGTAAATTGTTTACACTGTCGTACAACTTTATTCTTCTCCTTTGCTAATCTACTCTTGTCCTTATAAGTCCGCTTTGTTATTTTGCATTGCTTTCGTATATTTGATCTAGTCTATATTTAGTTTTTTGTACACATACAGAGCATCCGTATTCGCAAGTTCGTTCGTAGGTATCCATTGTTGATATAACCAGTGTTCTAGTTAAACTAATCAGTTAGTCTGATGAGTTTGTTTTTATTATATGTTTAGTTCTGCTAGGTTTGCATGTAAAGTTTGGCACTTCTTATTAACATTTCTCAAACTTGATAGGCCACGTTTTGCTGTTGTGATTTTCTGCGTTTTTCATAATTTTAATCTTTACACGTTTCTTCAAGAATGAATTTATAACACTTTGTGTTGTTGGTTTTCCTTTACGTTACTTACGATTTTTTTTTTTTTGCTCGTTATCTTTACCCTTTTTTGATCAGTTATTACATAAAAAAAAAGCGAAACTACTCCTCCTTATTCCACCCCAACCTAATTCCGTCTGATAAGTAACCCCGTCGAGTTCGGCGCTTAAACGGTAAACTTTGCTTTTGAGGAAATAAGTGGCTACCAATTTTTTCCAGCTGGGAGTTGCTGTGTGGTGCCCAATAGTCTCGGCAATCCTCGCCTAACGCGACGTTTGGGAGTCGTTTCCGCAATACATATATTCTCTCAGCGGAGCAGCTTCCGCCCCGCCTTCCGTTTGACCTTTTCGGGGAACCGTGGAAATGGAGCGAAGATAAAATTAAACACAACTGCTCCGAACGTTCCCTGGATCACGGATGTGAATTATGAATATGAAAGGATTGGCCAAGCTCGAAGGATATCAAATGATGGACGTTTCAGTTCGATTTGTTATGGAATTTTCAGGTGTTTGCGGACTGGAAGCGTTTATATATTGATGAATATTTTATTTTTCTTATTTGAGGGTTTTTGTGTGCTGAAGTTTTGTTTGCTTATTAGTCATTAAGTACAATTTTTTTTTATGTCCTTTGATGCATGCGCATTCTTGGCGTTCTTGTGTTTGATTGACAGATATCAAGGAAATCTGCATCATATTTTTTTTTTCCGTTGAAAATTTTGTGTAATCCTGAAATATCATAGCTTGCTTTATTAAATAATGTTCAGATTTCCCCTAACCATAACTTTCGTGGATTTTCTGGTGACATTCATAGGAATGTTTCCAATGAATTTCTCTTTGAATATAATGGTGTTAAATTAGAGAGGCTCTTTTAGATGCAAGGGCAGTCTTTAATTAGACTTTCCAATTGCAGTGTCAGGAACCTTGTTTGTCGACCAGTGACATCTTGTACGATTGATTGAGGTTACTGAGGTAGTAACTAAGTGTCTGTAGGGGTTATTATTATTATTATTATTATTATTATTATTATTATTATTATTATTATTATTGGATTATGTTGTGGAGCGCTTTGATTATTTTGATATTGCGGTTTAGCTTTCCTTAATAAGGTTCGTCATTACTCCCCATCATGCGGTGCACTGTAGGCATTACTTAAGGTTTTCTGCAGTGTGCCTTAGGCCCCCAGCTGCAACCTCTTTCGTTCCTTTTACTGTACCTCCTTTCATATTCTCTTTTTTCCATCTTACTTTCCACCCTCTCCTAACAATGGATTCATAGTGCAACTGCGAGGTTTTCATCCTGTTTCACCTTTCAAACCTTTTACTGTCAATTTCCGTTTCAACGCTGAATGACCTCATAGGTCCTAGTGTTTGGCCTTTGGCCTAAATTCTACGTTCAGTTCAGTTCAGTTCATTACTCCCCATAAGCTAGAACCTTGCTTCGCATAGTAAGAGAATATGCGTTTTACACTTGGGAAAAGATCGTAATTGTTCCTCGTTCCAAGAGATTTTGTTTGCTAATTTTACCAACAGATGGCGACTGCCCTTTTCACAAGAAATCTTAACTGTTCTTATAAGAGAGTCCACATACACATAAAAATTCTTCATTAATAAAAGAACGTAACTGTCCTCCATATCATAAATGTCGTTTTGATATGAGACTGTAATGAATTAATAAGAGATGTTACCAGCTTTTCCCAGGCAGAATTATAACTGCTCCCTTTTATGTAAGGCATCTTCGTCCCTCTTCTCAGTGAGACCCCAAGTGGTCACCGGGACACGACCGGCTATGTGAGATTAATTTGGATAAGGAATTAATTACATATTTATCTAATGCGGCAACAAACAAACTTGCGACTGTGAAATGGGACATCCGACCTTAAGCCCTTGCGTGCCAAGGGCCTTTATAGCCTGCGCTGCGTCGCCCATTTCTTTTCGCTTATTAAAGGAATAATGAATTTCAGGAAATTATTGAAGCGTAGGCGATTTAAATTTTCAGTCCGAGGTAGGTTTACGGCATAATTTTTTTATTCCTATTCCAGTTTTGAAAATCACTTTCATTTGAATTACAAATGAACTCATTAATTGAAGTGTAGAAGATTGCCTGGCTGAATTTAGGCTTTGCTTTTGATTAAATGTTGGGCCGGAGGGAATCTCGTTAAATAAATCTGTGAAAATTTGACTTTCGCATTTTTTTTTTTTTATTATTCTTTTTGTTTGTCGGTATCATCTGCTATTGTTTGCACCTTTTTTTTTTATCATCTGCTATCGACTGCACCTTTTTTTTTTTTTTTTTTTGTTTCATCCACAGTACCTACAGTAGGTTCACAGGTTCGGTCACTACTGGGAAATTGTCAACAGAACCATATTGTTTAGTTCGCTGTTGTTGGACAAATCACAATATTGTAAGTTTCATCGTTTCTTTTTATCTGTTTCTGTTACCGGAGTGTTCTTTCTTCCTTAAGGAAACTTAAGAATTATATAGGTTCTTTAACGGTGTAGTCCGTTCATTTGAATCTTGGTCTTGTGGTCCTCGACTTCCATGGTTGATGACGGTTAAACAGAATGCTCTCTCTCTCTCTCTCTCTCTCTCTCTCTCTCTCTCTCTCTCTCTCTCTCTCTCTCTCTCTCTATATATATATATATATATATATATATATATATATATATATATTATAGATGCAGATATATATATATATTTATAGATATATATATATATATAGTAGATGCATAATAGTCCTATCCACAAGAGTGTGTTATTATACATAAACGCTTACAGATACGCAACAGTCCTGCGTATAGGCAAACAATATATTCTTGTACATCTGTGTTCCCATAAGTCCTAGGAATCTGAAATACTGTCTGAACACTTGACAATTAATGTTCAAAACTACGTTGCGTCATTACAAATAGCTACTATAGCACTCGCACTGCTGTATATAGCCTCGGTGGAGATGGAATTCCAGTGTAGCCTTTGAGGGATAATGGGGAGTTAATGTTGGGGAAGAGGGAGATGAGAAGGGGGGAAGGGGGTGGGGGGGGGCGAGCCTAAGAGTACAGTGGTTAGGTCGAAAGACGACGTCTACGTCACGCATGGGTGGACAGAAGCATCGTTATCTGGCTGCCATACGCGCCAGCGACGCCCATCTTGTATATCCAGCTGTATCAGACGCATCCATCGCCTTCTCTTGGTATGGAGCGTCGATTTCTCTCGACGACAATACTGGTAGGCTGTCTACGAACCATTGGTACGACTTGGTGGCTTTTCGTTAATGCAGGCTGTAAAACGAAATGTGGTAAGTAGGTTGGATGCTGCGCGTAGTATACTGCGCGCGTGGATGCAACTTATGTCCTACAGTCCTCTGGTTGCAAACCACACAGCTCCGTTATAATATCTTTGTGGCATGGATATCACCTCCGTTCTTTCTTACTCCCTGATATACTGTCTGGCTTATTCCTTGCATAATTTTAGTAATTAATTGACCTCTGGCTTTTAGTTCATAATGTGAGAATGGCTTCAATGTTAACGAGTTTTCTAAGACAGTAATAAAATATAAAGATGAAAATACCATGGAGACCATTTGTATACTGTATATATTTATGCGCACGAATCTGTAGTTTATGTAGGTCTGTGCGGATACCCGTGCGTATAGCCTTTGTTTTAAATACATTGATATATGCGTACATGCATCAACAAATACAAGTACTCATTGCGTACTCATTGTACAAGAAACAAACAGTGACTCAAATAAAACCGAACGTCTACGTGACAAGAATTAACGTCTTGCCGAATTTCGCAAAGAAAACATCGAGGCCAGAGTTCAATGATGCCTTGTACTTTGTGATATAGTTAATGTAAATCTCTCTCTCTCTCTCTCTCTCTCTCTCTCTCTCTCTCTCTCTCTCTCTCTCTCTCTCTCTCTCGGAAAGGTGGGATTTTCATACAGCTGTATGTACGTAGATCTCTCTCTCTCTCTCTCTCTCTCTCTCTCTCTCTCTCTCTCTCTCTCTGAAAGATTCAAATTTATACTGATGTGTGTACGTAGAGATATTAATTAAAGTGAATCCTAACAGGGACATCTGACATTTTAGCTGGATTGTTGCACTTAATTGCTAATAAATCTTTTGATTGATGCTAGTGAAATATGTAGAATGTCAGTTCTGTATTTTTATAATTGTCAGAATTCATTGCTGATATTAATAATGTTTATTGAGGATTTCGGTGTTCAAGTTATGAAAATAACAATCATATAAATATTAAAAAAAAATATTAGATTTTGTTCTGGATTAAAATTCCTGGCGGGGAGTGGCATTTATAAATCACCTTATAACCCGAAGTTGAGAACAGAATTTTTTCTGACCATTACTGTATAACCTCCGAATTAAGATCTCACTATTCCTTGCGTAGTTGCTCGATTTTCTTTGAGTCTGCCCAGGACCCACTCCTAGTGGGCCCTGAATTTGCCCAAGGCTGGTTACAGACTACATAAACCCGTATTTTATATCCTCTCAAAAGGCTGAGCCTGAATTAAACGACTACGCGGACATCTGGAGACTTACCAGTATTTCCAGGCTTTTAAGAAAACTCCAGAGTTTAAAAGGCGTAAGCCTCAGACTTATTACGTTAAGAGGACATACAATAACATGCTTCACCTTTAACGGCGCTGCGCTTTTTGTCGATTTACGGCCGCTCTCGCTCTTTTGTTATCTGGGGCACCAAGCTGGTGCTCTGCTGTCGGAGGAGGAACATATTGGGAAAGCAGAGGACACTCCATTTAACTTTTAATCTCCAGAGTTCCGCACCTTCCCGTCGCTTGTGCGAAATGGCTCCTGCCTTTTTCTCTGGACTGGCTGTTGTTAATGTTTCGAAGGCAATAGGCCCTGAGGTTGATTCACTAGGGGTGTTGTGTGTTCTTAGGCTTGAATATAAGAGGGGAAAGATGGTCCCCAGTCACTTGTTTAACTGAGGGGATGTTAGTTAGCTCTAAGGCATCTGAGGGTTGAAAATGAAACGCAGCCCAGAGATAAAAAGATTAAGGTAGACCCCCTTTCTTATTATTTTTTAATTTTAATGACCACTTAAGGAGTGCCTATCATTCCAACTGGTCTTTTGCAGAGGAGGCCAATTATGAGTGACTAGTATTTATGTACTGGGCTCCCCTGGTTTCCTAGATAGACTTGAATTTTTTTTTTCTACGTTTTATTCTGAAATATTCCAGCCTCTTTATCTAAACATCCTTTGAAGTTTATTGGTTTTTATTTACGATTGTAGTTAAGCCCTTGTATTGTCAAGCTAAGCGGATGAAAACGAGGAAAGTCTTATATGAATGTGTTTGTCACAAAAGATAAATGTTTATTTGTATGTATGATGTATATGTTCTTGTTCAAATCTGCAAAAGCTAAGATATTACGAAACGAAAAACAACCATTTAGACAGAAAGGAAGAACAGAGGCGCATTATATTTCGGATAGTATCCATGCCCCCTTTTCAAACAGAAATTTGCAAATCCCAGACCATTAGAGAATATAGGACTCCTAAGTCCTGCTAAGCCTTGAGGGTAAGGAGTGTTCATCTTTAAAATAGGGTCCAGAAAGATATGGTTAATCTTACCTGATTTCCAGGGGCCCTCCCACAGATTCGTGTTTTTAGGTTTATTAGTTGAGAAAGATGGATCCTCAGTAGAGGGCAAAATTTGCATACAGCGACAAAATAAAATGCTGTACCTGGATGGCACAATCCTTCTTACTTTAGCTGTCCAGGTACAGCGGTCATTAATGTTTACGGGAAAAGGATTTATAAGGTGCCATGCATACGACAGTATCCTCGGGCGCTTCCTATTCCTTGTAAACGTGGATTTGAATTTGCAAGGACGGAACTTCGATGAGCTTACCTTACCGATCGTTGTGTAAAATGCCACATATTTGGGTTTTCGTGACCGTATTGTAATGTGCGCAGCCACAAATGTTAAACATGTTCGATTACTAGATACATCAAAGTAAGAGTAACAGACAGAGAGACAGAGAGAGAGACAGCATATGCAAGCGTTCATCCCGCGAGACGATCCTCATAGTCACGAGAATCCCATCTACCTCACCATTGCGATCCACTTTGTCAGATGAGGAGCCTGTTCTCCTCCTCCCTCCCCCCTCTCCCCCCTCCCGCCTTCCCCACATTCCCTTAACCCTCCTGCCTTGTTCCTACCAAACGTCTCTCTCCTCTTCTCTCCCCTTCCCCTAGCATCTCCCCCCCAATCCCATTGCTGTTCCTTGCCCCTTCCTTCTCCCCTCCCCCACCTGTCCCACCTGATACAGTTGATGAGCTCACTTTCTTAACCGGGATGCTGCGATTACGGCTGGGACTCGGAAAGATAGAGTAAGGGCGTCATTTTCGGAGGAGCGCGAGCGCGCTTCAGGGCTAAGTCGTGATCAGGAAGGGGGTTTGATGAAGGAGAGAGAGAGAGAGAGAGAGAGAGAGAGAGAGAGAGAGAGAGAGAGAGAGAGAGAGAGAGAGAGAGAGATCGTGTTGTAAAAGGACAGATGAGGATTATACTGTGTGTTCTTGTATGGTTGATAAGAAAAATCTTTATTGGAGTTGCCTTTTTCCATTAACCGTTTTCGTTATGGTGGAATTGTGTGTTCCTTTAAACGTGGTACTGTACACAAGATTAAGGTATATGATATATATATATATATATATATATATATATATATATATATATATATATATATATATATATATATATATATATTCATTATATATATATATATATATATATATATATATGAACCTAAGACTTCATTACTAAGGGCAAATCCACTGACCTTTAAAGACTAATACGTCAAATTGTATGGGACTTCCCCCTAAATGAAAATGCACTACTAATTGAGTTTTTATAACCAAACTCCCTCACATGTAAACACATACACATAACAATAACATAAAACACCTTTATGTGTAATATCTGACTTTGGAAGATCATATCAAGCGATAAAAAGAGAGAGAGAATGCTAAAAGAAAATTAACACCAAAAGTAAACCTTTTTACTTTTTGCCCCTTATAAAGACTTCGTAGAAATTGCAAACATAATTTTACAGATTGATCAATCTTGCTAAACTAAATCAACTTCAAAATTTTCCAGTTAGATTTGTTAAAAGCTAATGTAAATTTTCATTTCATTATTATTATTATTATTATTATTATTATTATTATTATTATTATTATTATTATTATTATTATTATTCCAAAGAGATCACCAATACAAGTCAGAAGATAAACCCTATTCATATAGAACCCGAGAGGCCATTGATTGCAATTCAAGCTTCCAAAGAATATGGTGTTCATTTTGAAGAAGTGATAGAAGGCAATAGGAAATAAAAGAGAGAGAGAGAGAGAGAGAGAGAGAGAGAGAGAGAGAGAGAGAGAGAGAGACCAGTTTGAAAATAAAAAAATAAATTAACAAATTATTATTATTATTATTATTATTATTATTATTATTATTATTATTATTATTATTATTATTATTATTCAAAAATGACGACTCATTTTCTTCTTACCGAAATATTAATGCCACTTAGACTGAGAAATCGTTTCCCTAATAATTACAAAGACTGACCTTCTCATTTGTGTCGTATTGAAAAGTTATAATTAATCATATATTTTTTTCACTCTTGAATTAATCCTATCACTTGTAGGGAAGAACTTTCACCACCGATCAATATGGTAATTTCGTGATTAATTAACGCATACATCACCGTCCACGCCATGCCCCAATTAGGGGTCGGTCAGCATCATGGGAGATCTCCTGTAATTTGCCGTCGTCGTGTACGGAGAAAGTATCCGTCACCGAAATTAAAACGTATCACATTTTTTGTTTTTCTGTACAAGAAAACTGTTGTGGCGGCTTTGTCCGTCCGCACTTTTTTCTGTCCGCATTTTTTTCTGTCCGCCCTCAGATCTTAAAAACTACAAAGGCTAGAGGGCTGCAAATTGGGATGTTGATCATCCATCCTCCAATCATCAAACATACCAAATTGCAGCCCTCTAACCTCAGCACTTTTTATTTTATTTATGGTTGAAGTTAGCCATAATCGTGCATCTGGGAACGATATAGGATAAGCCACAACCGGGCCGTGGTTAATTTCATGGGCCGCGGCTTATCTTATACAGCATTATAGCGAGACCATCGAAACATAGATCTATTTTCGGTGGCCTTGATTATACGCTGTACAGAAAACTCGATTGCGCCGAACACTTCGGCGCATTTTTTACTTGTTTATCTTTTTATCATTATTCATATGCTTTTCGCCTACATTTTAATATACAGTCTCCGCCTATATTCTTTTCATTCTTCGTGCACGATACTCTATTCTTAGGAGGCTTGATTAGTGAGTCTTTGGCCTTGTCAGCTAATTTAATAAATGCGCGAACAACCTGAATTGTTTCATTAACATTTAAGACTACAGATCTGTATATCTGTAATTGCATGTTGACATCCTAAGCTTTACCATTATAGGAAGACCTTTAGCCAAATCATGGATTCTTTCAGCCCTGGTAATATCACACCTTTTAAGTTCCGAGGAATTTGGAAAATAATTATGGTGAAAATCTGTCAACAGATTTTGTCCCTATAAGGTCCTTATACATTGTGGAACATAAGTGATGTAAATATCTTACACTGTCATTATATTGCGGCGTTAAAGTAGAAAAAGCAAAATGAAAATTTATAATTAGAATTGAACTTCCATTATGTTTATGTGCGATATAAATAATCAATTTTGTTTTTTCTATAATCAAACAGGTCTTATTCTAGCAAAGACTGGCTCGTTGAGCAGCCTGCATAAAAAAAAAGTCAGACCCAGCGAGTTATTTCATTGTAAATTAGCTGTGAATGAATTAATCAAACATATATATATATATATATATATATATATATATATATATATATATATATATATATATATATATACATATATATATATATATATTATATATATATATATATATATATATATGTGTGTGTGTGTGTGTGTGTGTGTGTGTGTACACACATATATCCTCGTGTGTGAGAGATGAATATCTTTAGATATTTGTATAAAGACGAAGGTTGAGCGGGATACCTGTCGAAAGTGGCGCATCGAAATGTTGTCGTGGTAGAAACGAAAAAGACTTCAGTTTTATATAAATGGAAGACAAAGGTTGTTAAAAAGAAAGTTGTATCTTTTCGATGTGCTCTCCTTTTCTTCTCAAAGCGGAGGCCTACGAGCCTAGCAATTGAATGCCCCGATCAGGTTGAGGCCTAAAAGGGAGAAGAAGGGTTTGGGGGGAGGGAGATAAGAAAAGAATGAGACTCGCTCTGGCGAGAGAGTTAGAATTTTGTGCCTGGCTGGATAAATCTTTTGTTGATCGGTAAAAAAAAAAAACAATTGGAAAAACTGCTTTGGAGAGACGTATTTTAAAAACTCGAATCGCTCCCCTAACCTATGAAGAAAAAGTTATCTAAGTTTTTACTGTGAATTTTTAATTTCTCCGGGTTATTTATCAAGCTCAAATAATTCCAGGTATTTGGCTTGCAGTTTTGTTAAATTCGGATATTATTAGAAAACTTGAAGGGTTATTAGACGAAATGTGTGTGGACTGCACCAAATGATGTTGTTCTGATCGGTACCGTTAAGATAAAATAGAAATGTTGTGTGAGGAGAAACTTGATCCACTTATGGACAAGAGAATAGGCATAAGGCAGACCATCTTTGAAAGGGGAGACAAAGGTTTGTGCAGGAACAGGGCCCCGAAGAATCCCACTTGAGTTATGGCATCTCGAGGAATGCCCAACTAGAAATCAGACTTCATTGAAGAATTAATTAACCCATAAACATGGTGTTCTTTGTTCGTTCCTGAACGACGGAATTCTTGACCCTTCTCGAGTTCAGTTTGGATCGAAGATGAACTTTGAAAAAAAAATGTTTGGAATGTTAGATATTTTTGTTACTGTGAATGATCTCCGATCTTAATTTCTTTAGTTTATTCAAAGCAGATTTGTAAATAAATGATTTCCCAGAAGCAGGAAAACATTTGACAGTTGCTGGCTCAGATTTAATGAAATCATTGTATGTTTTTTATTGTAATTATTGATAACCTGAATCCTTAGCCAAGATGTCGTAGCGCACTCTAAGTACTGTATGTTATTTTGAATCTTCTTATTTTGAATCTCTTCTCCCCCCTCCCCACCCCCCTTCCCGTCTGGAAGAGGGTCGCGTCCACCCACAGAGAATGCGCGAAATGAAGAGATATCTGAAACAATGACCAACAAAAGACCTAAAGAAACAAAAGCTCATATGCCAAGGGACCAGGGTGTTGGGTTTGGGGTCAGCTGAGGAGGAATGGGGAGGGGAGGTGGTTGGAAGCCTTGAGGGTAACAATTAACATTGTTCTAATGGACCTTATGGCTTTTAAGAAGAAGAAGAAGAAGGTAAAAAAGAATAAAGAACGAAGGGTGGGTGGAAGAGGCAGGTTAAAGAAGGCCCCGCGGGAAGAAAGAGAAAAAAGGTTGGGGGGGAAAAAAAGGAGAAAAAAAAATCGAGATTGATAGAAATGCAGCGGGAATGGAGGTAAATGAGTCTGTAATGGATGGTTTTCTTTTCTTCGTCCGGGGTCGCTTTGATGTTCCTGTTGGAAGGGCTATTGATCTGAGGAATGAGAGCTCCTGTTCTGATTCCAATTCGTAGCCGGGGCTCTTTTTCCCATTTGGGATGCTAGTTTTGTTCTCCAGGGCGCCTTGTGAAGTGTTTTCAGCTGCGGGATTTATGTCCGTGTAAGGGATTGTCCATAGTTGTCTTGATTTTTCTCTTTGACCCTCCATAATTCTTGATTTTTCTCTCCGATGTTTCCTTTGTGTTTTTATTTCTTAATTTTCTTTTATGAATTCAGCCCATTGGTATTGGTTTCATTTTATTTTCGAATTCACATTCTTTCGAGGTTAATGTTTATTGTTTATTTTTATACATACACTCCTTTGATAATACTCTGTATGTATAATTATTCATTTACCTCTTATACTGGTAAATAATTTTTATTTCATTTTTGAATTCACACTTTTGTGAGGTTTATGTTTATTGTTTATTCTTATATATTCCTTTGATAATAATCTGTATGTATAATTATTCATTTACACTCTTATAAAGATAAATGTTTATTTCATTTTATTTTTGAATTCACGTTCTTTTAAGGTTTATGTTATTTTTTTCTTATACATTCCTTTGATAATAATCTGTAGTTATGATTATTCATTTACATTCTTGTATCGATAATTAATTATAAATATATAGTAATTCAAACCATATCGATATTTCCCTATAACGCTACACGTTCAAATAGCCTTTTTTCGAGCTCCACAATGCGAATGTCATTTCCTCTTAAGAGATTCATTGCTCTGCCTAGAGAGCTAGTCGTATATTACCTGTCTGCAGGCAAATTAGCGAGTCAGTCAAGGTAACAGGAAAATAAATCCAGAGAAGTGAAAACAAAACTAGGTTTATTGTTGGGAGAGAAATGGGTGGAAGTGAAGTGGACGTTTTAAATTTCTTGTAAGAATTTTACTCATTTTTTAGTTTTCTATAAAAGAAAACTATTGTGCCGGCTTTGTCCGTCCGCACTTTTTCTGTCCGCCCTCAGATTTAAAAAATACTGAGGGTAGAGGGCTGCAAATTGGTATGTTGATCATCCACCCTCCAATCATCAAACATGCCAGATTGCAGTCCTCCAGCCTCAGTAGTTTTTATTTTATTTAAGGTTAAAGTTAGCCATGATCGTGCGTGTGGCACCGCAACAACACAAGCCACCACGGCTGGCTGAGAGTTTCATACAACATTATACGCTGTACAGAAAATTCAATTGCGCCGAAGAAGCTTCGACGCATTTTTTACTTGTTTTTTATACCAATCTGCTGTGGGTCTCGAATAATGTTATTATTCGTGTTTTGGATATAGTTTGGTTGCCTTAATGATAATGAAGTGTCTTGAAGTATCTATGTTTACTTATTTAGTGATATCAGTATTGTTTGCACGTGGATACACGTTTAGGGTAAATTATATTATCTGACTTATATAATGGAATATGCCTGCTTACCTACGTACTTAAAGTAGGTTTCTAATTTGGTTCCACTCAGAGTAAAGCGCCCTGCAGAACCCACGTAAATATTTGTCATATACTGCACTCATATATGCAAAGACATTCGAAGAATCCCACTGCTTACTCCAAAATATTACCAAATCTTGTACTTACAAGACTCAGAAATTAAGTCTTAGATTTCTGTAAAAAAAAAAACTACTAAGGCTAGAGGGCTGCAAATTGGCATGTTGATCGTCCACCCTCCAATCATCTAACATACCAAATTGCAGCCCTCTAGCCTCAGTAGTTTTGATTTTATTTAAGGTAAAATTAGCCATAATCGTGCATCTGGCAACGATGTGGGGCAGACCACCACCTGGCCGTGATTAAAGATTCATGGGTCGCGGCTCATACAGCATTATACCGAGACCACCGAAAGATAGATCTATTTTTGGTGGCCTTGATTGTACGCTGTACAGAAAACTCGATTGCGCCGAAGAAACTTCGGCGTATTTTTACTTGTTTTTACTTTATATATATTTTTTATTTAATATTTTATTTTTTTTTATCTTAATATATTTTTCTTTTTGATATTTTTTTATATATATATATATATTTTTTATTTTTTTTTTATCTTGATATTTTCCGTCCTATGATATGTGGGAGCTTGATATCAACGCTAAACGGTACTTTCGTTTACAGCCGAAAGTTGTATTTTGATTTTTCACGTGGATATTGCAACAGGCGTAGTGTAATGAGCATTATATTTTAAGACACTAAACGTGTGTGCTGCCCTTCACAAGACCTGTAACGTGAATGTTCAGAGAAGTCTGTAACGGCTTCCTATTTTAATCCTGACAAAATCCTGTTTTCATATGATAAACTTAATGTTTTGCGTTTTATAAAGAGGATTACTGGGTTTACCGTAGTCTACTATACAGTAAACCCTTAATCCTCTTACGACAACGTAAAAAAGGAAGTTTATCATATGAAACGTTTTAACAAAGAAAAATGGGATTCTGGCTGTTACAGATTCTCCTGCACATGTACGTTATAGGTCTTGTAGAATGCAATACAGTACACTTGTTTGCCTCCTAAAATATAATACTCATTACATTGAGCATCCCGAATTATTCATAAAAAAATGAAATTACAACTTTTGTAATTATATTAGAAAGCTTTCAGAAAAATAAACATGCAAAGAACGAACATAATCTGTAAATGTTCAACATGAGAGTAGAGTAGAGTAGATTTTGTGCGTGGTTTTTCGTGCAACTTACTTCCATTGTCTGTATTTGAGATTGTATAACAATTCATCTTCAATAGGTAGAAATTTATTTGAAAAATTTTCCATGGATTTGTTAGTTTTTCTAGTTGATTATTCAGTTAAAATAAATTCAAGATGTTTCAGTAATATGTTATCTAAAGAGGCAAACGTATACGTAAAATGCAAAAGTTTGGTAAATGTTGGTAACATTTTATTTTGGGGAGTCTAAAATGGTAATGACATTTTATTTTGAGGAGTTTAAAATGGTGATAGCATTTTATTTTGATATTTTAACATTGTAAATGTCAAGATTTTATTTTGAGGAGTTTAAATGATAAATGTTAATAACAGTTTATGTTGAGTAGTTAAAAATGGCAGGTGTTAATAACATTTTATTTGAGGAGTTTGATATGATAAAGGTTAATAACATTTTAGTTTGAGGAGTTAAAATGGCAAATGTTAATAACATTTTATACTGCGGAGTTTAAAATGGCAGATGTTAATACCATTTGATTCTAGGTATTTTAAAATGGTAAATGTTAATAACATTTTATTTCATGTAGTTTAAAATGACAAATATTAAGAGTATTTTATCCGGAAAAGTTTAAAACAAACTTACAAATTTGGCTTCTTTACAGTTTTCAAAATTACGATGGTGCTCTCACAATTACGCAGAAGCCGCTGGGTGCTCCACATCTGAAAAAACAAAATTTTGGGGAACCCCTATTCTAAAGGAATCGTAATCATATTCACTTCGGCACCATTGTCCTTCCCTCTAACTGCTGATCTAAGGAGATCATTTCATTCTTAACAACTTCAGAGAGAGAGAGAGAGAGAGAGAGAGAGAGAGAGAGAGAGAGAGAGAGAGAGAGAGAGAGAGAGTTTTCTTCCCCATTGGAATACTGTGATCAGAAATAGTTACGCAAGGAAGACGCGTCTTCGCCTTTGTTATTTCCAGGTCGTGACATTACTTCCTTTGTGCTTCCTCAAAAGCCTTTTTTGTTTTTTTATTTCTTTTTTTTATCTCTTTCGTCTTTTGTGGAGATGGAGAAGATTTATTTTCTATCACTGTCCTTTTTCTTTTGTGTATTTTCACAGTCAGCTTTTCTTTATTGAAACGTAGAAGATTTTTGTAGTATGTGATATAGAACCTTATAGAAAGTTTACTGGAGCGGTAATATTCGTTGCTTTCTCACATTCCTAACTTTCTTTCTTTGACATTCCTAACTTCTTTTCCTTGAGTGACTTTCAAAGAGGAATGAGCTGTGTCAGAGTGACACTTTTTAGGAGTCATTTAAACAATATTCATTATATACGAATGATGCAGACTTTCCGTACAAAGGGGAGGAAAGAAAGTTTTGTTGTATAACATGATGTGTAACAAACTTCGCTTCCCTTTACAAAAGTTGTCATGAAGAATAACGTAACTGGGCTAAGCTGTGAAGGGGTTTATTACATATTCTTACGTATTCTTAGTAGAAGTTACTATAAATAAAAGATCATTATTGGCATAACTTCTTGATAACTGTCAGCATTATTAATACGTATAAGAAGTTTCCTCGTACAAAGAAACATAAGGCATCGTTGCTAACCAAGCCATTATATTTTGCTTGTTCATTTTCAAGTTTATGTATACAAAAAGTCATGGGGGATATGAAGATGTAATTTATATTAATAAAAATGTAATGGGTTTTCATTATTTAATTTCTGTAATCGTCCACTGAGAGTAATTCGTTGTTCATCCTACACCTGAGACCATAATTTTTTTTTTTCAATAAGTGTGATCTCTTTCTGTATTTCCCTTTGCCTCCTATTAATTCTTCCTTATGAACACCATATTCTTTGGAATCTTGAATTTCAAGTCAGTGGCCCCTGTGGGCTTGTTCCATATGAATAGAGTTCATCTGAACAATAATAATAATAATAATAATAATAATAATAATAATAATAATAATAATAATAATATTGGCAAATCGTTTGGATTCAAATATCTCCATACACTAATAATAATAATAATAATAATAATAATAATAATAATAATAATAATGGCAAATCGTTTGGATTCAAATATCTCCATACACTAATAATAATAATAATAATAATAATAATAATAATAATATAATAATAATAATAATAACATTGACAAATCGCTTGGATTCAAATATCTCCATATAATAATAATAATAATAATAATAATATTGGCAAATCGTTTGCATTCAAGTATCCCCGTCCAGTGCCTTAATGCCCCACGAAGGGATAATAATTTTTAGCAGGAGCCCAGACGCCACTTGGCGTGTTTGTGAGCATGTACCTGCTGGCGTTGGGTTTTTGCGGTTAGCGAGAGAAACCGACGCGGTGTCTCCTGGAGGATAACACAATACCGCCGCTTGGCACTACGACAGTTCTCGCGCACTTTTATCTGCTTGCGCGAGTTATTGCACGACGTTCCGTAATAGGCAGAAAGGACTTTGTGCGTGTATGTGTAAACAACAGAGTTCATTCTTTAGGTACTAACATTCTGTGTATATATATATATATATATATATATATATATATATATATATATATATATATATATATATATATATATATATATATATATTACTTACATTCATGCTTGCATGCATATTTATATGTACGTATTTATGTCTTTTTGTGTGAACATCCTAGAAGTTTCTTCATCTATACGTAGAAGATAGACATTTTTAATTTATAGATATAGTTATTCAGAATTAGAAAGATCAGTTTTGACAAATACTCATACTGAAATTGTTATACATAACTCTGCTTTTGTTCGTAGACAGAAATTACGTAGGAGCGAAGACCCAAGCGAATAGAAATTGTTGTCAAATTGCCGATATACTGTGAACATCCTTATTGTTTTTCGTTTGCTTTTAAGTAATGGTTATTTTTTCGAGCTTTTTTGGGATATTTTTCGAAATCCCCGGAGTCTAGAAACAATAGTTTAACTGGTTTAGAAAATAAAATGCACTGGACGTTTCCCCGTTCAACATGTTTGTATTTAGGAAGTTGAGAGAGAGAGAGAGAGAGAGAGAGAGAGATGTTACGGCGCTTTAACACCTTTGCACTGTTGTAATGAAATGTGATATGTATGCTTTCTCTCTCTCTCTCTCTCTCTCTCTCTCTCTCTCTCTCTCTCTCTCTCACACACACACACACACACACACACACACACGCCTACCTTTTAAGAAACTGCTTTATAAATTTATGTCCAAGCGTATTAACCGCCTGTTCTTATGTATTTATATAATATATGTTTGTGTATGTATATAGTGTGTGTGTGTATATGTGTGTGTGTTATATACATGTGCGCACCATTTCAGTCTCTCCTAGTTATATTTTTTTATTCCTTAAAGAATTTCACCAGAATTTTCAAGGGTTCTTCTCTGCGAGTGCTCTGCATATATTTTCCGATTCAGACGAGTGGTTCTGTAACTCACGTATCCCGACCGATCGCTTTGTGAGCATCCCAGGCCTGCAGGTTAAAGTTCACACACACACACACACACACACAAGTTGCGTTGTCTGCTCTTCTTCTTCTTCTTTTTTTTTTTATAAAGAAGAGAGTACTCTTCTCGTTGTACGTTATTCCGACGTTCAACTTCATTGTTCCACTTAAACTGGCGATGTGAACTGCATCTGCATTTGCTCTCTCTCTCTCTCTCTCTCTCTCTCATCATCATGTGATTATTCTTATGCTGGAGTTTCTCTCTCAGTTGAAAGAAAAACATTGTGATTATTGTTATGCTGGGTTCAATATACATTGTAGTTAAAGGGATTGGAGGTTTTATATATATGGGGTTCAATATACATTAGTAGTTAAAGATTGAATGTAATATATATATATATATATATATATATATATATATATATATATATATATACATATATATAGATAGATAGATAGTTTTAAGTCTAGCATCCATATTTCCATGCCGGCTAGTTTCAAAGGATAAGCTAGTTTTGCTCTGAGCACTTAAGTTATTATCTGTTTGTTTTGAGAAAGGATTTACTTTTTTTTTTTTTTTTTACACTAATCTGGTCTTAAATAATGCAAGAAGTGTCGTCGGTGTTCAGAATATTGTTTATGATCTTCCTTGCTTGTCATTCCGTGTAGGCGTTCAATGCATGTCATTTCATTTTACATAAATCATTTTCCTTTTAAGTGTTTATCGTGAAGTGCTGCTTAGCAGACATTTTTGCTTCCAGTTTGTTATCATTGGGATGCCTCCTCTTCTTCATTTCCTAACATTTTTCTGGATTATTTCCTCCTAAAGTGACACAGAGTCTTTTCCGTCTCGCCCCCATCTTTGATCTATGTTTCTGCCTCGTATAATCTTTCTTGATCCTTTTCCCCTCGTTTAGTCTCCCTCATATTCTTTCCTTCTTCGCTGCTATCCTTTCTGCTTTTCTTTTCTCTGCCTTCGATTTCGTTTTTCCACTGTTTATTGTGAGTACATTTTTCTCTCTTCCAGTTTTTTCTGGTTGTTACAATCCTCTACTCCCGGAATCCCTCCTAATCACTCAACCTCTAGCTTAATCTTCCCTCATAATCTTCCTTCTCAGCCCACTCCACTCCCTCCACTCCCTCGTCGTCCCATTCCTCATTAATGTGGCGCTGTAGTCAGTTATTCACTCCTGGATGTCTTACTCAGCCAGCATTACTCATTCTTTATATCTCGGAACTGGCCGTTGGTATAAAGCGCGATCCATATATAACATCTCTTCCGCTATAAATCATGTCTCGGACAGAGAGAGAGAGAGAGAGAGAGAGAGAGAGAGAGAGAGAGAGAGAGAGATAGATGCTTTCTTTCCCTCAAGAGGCTCGCTACCGAGGTGGTCAGAGATAGATACAGATGTCTTTCAGTTTGTCTGGGAGGTCGGCTCGTGGTATTTCTTCTTTTCTCTCTCTTCGTTTTTATGTTCTTGCGTTTAGATTATTATTATTATTATTATTATTATTATTATTATTATTATTATTATTATTATTATTATTATTATTATTTTGGCTGTCCGAGGTATTGCCAGCGGAGAGATCGGTATGGTCTGATGGACAAAGGTACAGCGTAGAAAGCGCTTTGGTGTGTGTGTGTGTGTGTGAGAGAGAGAGAGAGAGAGAGAGAGAGAAGTGAAGTGAAAAAAAAAAGATGTGCGAGACGAGGTCATGAATTGCCCTCTTTTTCTCCCATCAACCTTAAGACAAAGAAGATAGTCAAAATTAGGCACGAGGGAAGATGGGCATTTGGACCACAGGGTCTTTGGTGTTGGGGGGTCATCGGAGCTTGGGGGTGTTTGAGGTATGGAATCGGGGGGTGCAGGGCATCTATTGGGGGTGGGGGTGGGGGAGTAAATGTACGCTCAGGATGGGCACCTCCGGGTCACGATATGACCGCTCACACCCAAGACCAGCCCAAGACCCTTTGGCTTTGTTGCTCCAGTTATAAGTCGGTTGAGGGAATTGGGACCCCGGGGGGGCGGGGATTCTGGGAGGGGGGGTTTCTTATCCAAGGAGTGAGTACAAGCGTGGTACAAGGCGTAGTGAGCTTGCGTGGGTTTGTCCCGAGAGTGATTTCAAAAGTGAAAGAAAACTTGTTCGCTGCCTCTACTTCGAGTCTCTCTCTCTCTCTCTCTCTCTCTCTCTCTCTCTCTCTCTCTCACACACACACACACACACACACACACACACACACATCTTCCAATTTATCCTTATAACACACAAACACACACACACACATTTTTCACTCTCTTTGCCACTATCTTCTCTCTCTTATCCTTATAACAGTAAATATTTTTTTGCGAAATCTTCATCTTTAGAATATTTTGTAAGTAATTTCAAAATATTAACTAGACTAAGCTCTTTTAAACGAAAATCACAAGAAATAATTGAAACTAGAACTGAATAGATACAACACATCTTATTGTGGGAACTTCTTTAAATTCAAGATATGTGACACATGGAATAAACTGCCACCAGAAGTTGTAAACAGCAACAATGTGGAAGAATTTAAAATAAAGCCAGACAAAATCTTTAGAACACTGTGGATGAACAGTAAAACCAGCTCGTAGAGATAAGTGAGCACATGATGTCTCCTCGGATGGACTAATAAGTCTTTGAGACATCCTGATCCTTGTAACTCTCTCTCTCTCTCTCTCTCTCTCTCTCTCTCTCTCTCTCTCTCTCTCTCTCTCTCTCTCTCTCTCTCTCTCACACACATCATGGCATAAATTTCCCAAATAGCAATTCCATGATATTAATATTTACTAAGAATACTTTTTGTTTCCACCGTAATCCTGTAATGGTACGAACGTTCTATTTGTATTTCGTAGGAAATGCAGTAATGGATTTGGGCAAACGCATTTGCTTGTTATTTTTTTCAGTATTACTCTTATTGGGAGTTTTTAATAATTTACCCATCTGTTTATTCATAGTTATGTGTATTGCATGACTTGTAATATCTCAGATTTTGAAAAATAATAAAGAAACACATTTAGATCTAAATGTTATTTTTTTTTCAGTTTATTGTCGACTTGATATCCTTTTTTATCAATTGGAGGCTATCGTTTTTCTTCAGTAGTTGGCTGTTTTACCAAATAAGGTTTAAAAATGGATTTATCAACTTTTGGATTTACTTTTTGACCTTTATATTTTATTTCTTATTTTCGTAATTTTTTCAGTAGCAAGCTATTTGTAATGTTTTGTAAAGTACTTTATTCTCATTTAATTGAATAAAGGGAAAGAGAGTGCAGTTTTGGGTAACAGTGTCAGGATTCATAGTAAATAGGTCTGGAAGATGTGAATAACAGGTGATTATTCCATTGCTCTGAACTAAGTTTAATTTTCAACCTGCCAACATAAGATTTTGCTTGCATTGTGTCAGTAAAAATCACAAACCGATAATGGATTGCACACGGGAGTTTTTTAATAGCCAGTAACCGCTGTCTCTTTGTTTAAAGCACTATATTCCGCCTGAAATTTTTAACTGTTTCGGTGAATGAAGTGTTTTTTAATAAAAGAAGTTCACACGTCTGAAAACTCAGTGAAAAAATTTTTTTATAAATGAAATTCCCACGTCTGAAAATTTAGGTAAGAATTGTTTTATTAAAGGAGTTCCCACGTCTAAAGACTTAATTGAAAGTGTTCCTTTTGGGAATAGGTGAGTAATGTATTAGATATCCGTGACAAATTGATTGTATCTGTTCTGGATACTATTATTTTGAGAAATTATCCGTTTGGAGAGAAGTTTTTGTATGTTTTTTTTTTTTCTTTCCGAGGTGCCTCAGAATAAAGTAGTTTGGGAAGTCTTTTTGGAGTCATGAAAACTGTAACAATTGAATTTAACAGTTATTGGTTCTTATGCCATCATTTTTAGTTTTCTATAAGAGAAAACTGTTGTGACTGCTTTGTCTGTCCGTCCGCACTTTTTCTGTCCGCCCTCAGATCTTAAAAACTACTAAGGCTAGAGAGCTGCAAATTGGTATATTGATCATCCACCCTCCAGTCATCAAACATACCACATTGCAGCTCTTTAAGATTAAAGTTAGCCGTAATCGTACTTCTGGCACCGCTGTAGGTACCAACAACACAGGCCACCACCGGACCATGCTTGATTTTCATGGGCCACGGCTAAGAGTTTCATGGACTGTGGCTGAGGCCACCACCGGACCGTGGCTGAATTTCATGGGCCGCTGCAAAGAGTTTCATGGGCCGTGGCTGAAAGTTTCCTTCAGCATTATATGCTGCACAGAAAACTCTATTGGTATTTTTTACTTGTTTTTTATATGAACCGGACGAAGAATTGATAAAATTTGTGGGTGATATTATCTTTCATGTGCTTGAAGACTGATATTCACTTACACGACTGAAATTGAATGAACGCATTTGTTTGCTTGTGCTGGATGTAAAGTTTAGCCGTATTGCATCCGCAGGTCATCTCTACATTGAATATTAGTTTTATCTTTTAACCATTTTTCATCACGCTCCTGAATAATCAAACGGTTCCTGTTTCAGGTTGTCAGACCAACCTTTCATTAATCAATCAGTCATATTTACGTTGAATATTAATTGTCGTTCATTTTTACCACACCTCTTTGTATGACCGAAAATTTTCCCAAAAAAACATTCAGGTGTCGGTGGTCGGCTTACATCCGTTTAAATAAAATTGGGAAGAATGCATTTTTAATTTTGTAGTCTGCCTGGTAGGATAATTGCTTTTATTGGGAATAATTCCAGATTATGCTGGACGTTAAGTCTCGCCAAAATATCTCGTGAATGTTTTCATTTTCTCCGTAATATCAATTCATTCCTACCGCAAACTCACCTTCTTCGGTCAAACAGTGCGAACTAGATATCTGAGCTTGATGAACACCGCATGCAATATTTTCCTTTGATTTCAGATATGCATTCATATCCTGAAAACAGAATATCCCCAGAATATACCTGAATATAATATGTATTCCGCGGAATCATTTCTTTTGCGTCTCTTCCGCGCTTCGACATTAGTTTAGAAATACGTAGCAGTTCCGGTGATAATAGGAAGTACAATTCAAGTAAAGGTTTCGGGAACCGAGAAATTCCAATTTCAGCTAACCTTTGGAATACGTGAAGCTTTAATTCGAACTGCGAGCTGTTAGCAACTTTGTCGTCGCCGTTCGTTTGTGTGGGCCAGCGAAAATGGATATTGGAACGCTTTGGGTGAAAAGGAATATTTAGCATGGAAAGTTTAAGGAGGAAAATGGGTGACAGATCTCTGTATTGTTAGACACGGAGACGTCCGGTTTCGCTTCACTCTTCCGGCTTGGGCTGGAAAAGGGTATCATATTCCCTGCCCCATTAGACTTGTTCTTGATAAAATGTTCATGTACATTTACACATTTACATATTTTTTTGTATATGCAAACGCCGTATTTCCAAACGACGTAAATATAATTTTCCCAAAGTGTGTACATTCCGACCTTTCCCAGGCCATGTAAAATTCAGCCTCCCGAACCGCGCGCATTTCATCCTCCCAAACTGTACGTAGTACATTCCTCCTCCTCCTCCTCCTCCTCCTCCTCCTCCTCCTCCTCCTCCTCCTCCTCCTCGGAACCTCTGCCGCTGCTCAACTTGCCGAGGGTTAACTTGAAATCGACAAAGTGAGTTTAGACTGAAGTTAGATGCAAAAACTTTCTTGGAGAGAGAATCGAGCAAAAGCACCACCGGCCAGACTCTGCGTGCGTGTTGTGAGTGAGTGTGTGTGTGTTTTGTGTGTGTGTAGTGTGAGTGTGTGTTTATGTGCAAGTGTGTGTGTGTGTATGTTTTTGTATGTTAGTGTGTATGTATGTAGTGTGAGTGTGTGTTTATGTACAAGTGTGTATGTATGTTCTTGTGTGTTAGTGTGCGTGTGTGTGTTTGTGTCTTGTGTGTGCGTTTGTATTTGTATGTAGGTTTGTGTGTCTGTTTGTGTGCAAGTGCATGTGTGTTTGTGTGGAAGTGTGCGCGTGTGTATTGCGTGGAAGTGTGTGTGTGTGTGTGTGTTGCTTGTGGTGGCAGCGGCGGTCCAAAAGCCTTCGTCGACAGCTGGTGGCGAAGAACTTTTAAGCACAGCCACTTCTCTCCGTTTTTGCTTTCAGTCGCTGGTTTTTTTTTTTTAATGTCCCTCGTTTATGATAAGGCTTATCTCTTCAGTGTCGGGCTTTTATAAGTGTCAGAGTTCGTTTTTGAGAATATTAGACGTGGTTAACGTGCTTATTCAATTGAGTGAGGCTTTGTTGATGGATTATATAATTTTTTATGCGTATTTTGTTTTATTTTATATCTTGTGAAATGCTTTGAATGAAAGTACTGATTTATGCTTTTAAATATTAGATTATAACTTTGGTATTATTTTGATGTTATTTATAAATGTTTCAGATTTAATTTCACGCGAGTGGATTTTCCTCAGTGTGTAGCTATAATCCATTGATGCTTGTATCTTCAAAGTTGGTAAAAGGGGTTGAGAGTGAATATTTATTTAATTGATATATGTATGAATATAAGAAAGTGTGTATTTTGTGCTGATTGTAAAATGTTCATGCCTGAAGTACTTCCCTCTTGTATTGTGTGGCCATTATTTTTGGAACTGAAGTTAGCCTCACTTCATCTGTACTTTGCTCTGGTAATGTTTCATATTACCATTTTTCTTTTTTGGGTATCAAGCGCTTTAACAAAAATCTTTTGTCATTTCTGTCCATTTTTTTCGGGGGCGGGAGGGGGCGAGTTTCAGTTTGCATATTCACATTAATACGCATCGCATAAGAAAATGTTTGTTGTTCAACTGAAAGGATCTTCAAAATAACTATTGTTTCACCTCGTCCCTCTCTCTCTCTCTCTCTCTCTCTCTCTCTCTCTCTCTCTCTCTCTCTCTCTCTCTCTCCCCCCCGTTCGTACCTCTGTTATCATCGCTCCTCTGTGTGGCTGTTTTCCATTATCATCGTCCGCGCCTGCGCCCTTTTCCATGACTATCAGCCCCCCCCCTCCCCTCCCCCTTCCTCGTCCGTTCCTTTTGTTCCTCCTTTGCACAGCCTCAGAATCCCTTCCAAAAGGCATTTGTATTGGGATGAGTCCGAAGGGCGTCGACTTCTTTGCGCTTTCTCGAACCCTTCAGGAAGAACTAGACCATTTCCAATTCCTCCTCGGCTGTTCCATCTTTTATTCCTTTTTTCTTCCCTCTGCTTAACCACCACCACCCTCCTCCTCCTCCTCCTCCTCCTTCTCCTTCTCCTTCTCCTTCTCCTTCTTTCTCCTTCTCCTTCTCCTTCTCCTTCTCCTTCTCCTCCTCCTCCTCCTCGCTCCCATATCTTTCGTCTTTTCGTTTTCGTGTTCTTAATGTTCTTCGTCCCTCTTGTAGTTCCGTTTTTCTCGCCCGTTTCATTTTCTGTCCATTCCGTTTTTTAATACTCCCCTTCTTCCTCCGTCTCCGCTTTACTATTTCACACTACGTTTCTTCTTAACAATTCACTTCCCCCTCTTTCATCCTCACTCACCTTTTTTTTTTTTTTTTTTTTTTATTTATTCTGCCCCATTTTAATTTTCTTATTTCTAGCTCTCTTTCAACTTCGTTATCATCCCTTTGGTCCTTTCTCTCTTTCTTCCAAATACCAATCTCTCTTTTCTTTTCTTTCTTCTTTTTCCCCCTCTTTCTCTATTCATTTCCTTTTCCATCTTAGTTTTCTTAGCCGCCGCCCCTCCTCCTCCTCCTCCCTCCTCCTCCTCCTCCTCCTCCTCCTCCCACAAGCCTTTCCTCCGAAATCCCTTTTATACACAAAGGATGATTTTCTTCGAAGATCCGAACCCTGAATTATTCATCGCTTACCATTGAAGGGGATTTCATTTGATTATTTTGCTATTTCCTTTTCGGGGGTAAGCCCCCCCCCCCTTGGGATGGGGAGGGGTAATATTCGGAACGATTTATCGGCCAGCGTTGTATCGGAGACACCTCTGAAAGGAAAGTGTTCTGGCTGCAAAGGATGGAGTCTTTTCGTAATAGTCCCTCGCCGCATTAGCCCATGATGGGCTTTTGGATAAATTATATTCCTATTTTTGGCTTTCTGAAAGAATAACTATTGTGCCGGCTTTGTCTGTCCGTCCGCACTTTTTCTTTCCGCCCTCGGATCTTAACGATTACTGAGGCTAGAGGGCTGCAAATTGGTATGTTGATCATCCACCCTCCCATCATCAAGCATACCAAATTGCAGCCCTCTAGCATCAGTAGTTTTTAATCTTACCTAAGATTAAATTTAGTCATAATCGTGCTTATGGCAACGATATAGGCCATGCCACCACCGGGCCGTGGTTAAAGTTTCAGGGGCCGCGGTTCATGCAGCATTATACCGAGACCACCGAAAGATAGATCTATTTTCGTTGGCCTTGATTTTACGCTGTACAGAAAACTCGATTGCGCCGAAGAAACTTCGGCGCATTCTTTCCTTTTTTTTTTTTTTACAATTCATTGAATGTTTCGTAAACAAATATTAGGTTTTGCAATGTTTATTACATCAACATTTTTAAGTTCTTGTCCTGATTCTTATGAATATGTAGAATGTTCAGTGTTGTTAAAATTGTAAGGACCTGCAGGTTTTGACCAAAAATATTGTGTGAGGCTTCTGTTCGTTTTCGTCTACATCTTTATATCATATTTAACTTTATTAGTAATCAACTTATGATTATTTCTTGTCTATTAGTTTTGTTATGGCTCATGTAACAGGATATTGTAGATGAGGTACATTATATTTGTACACATTTATTTCCGCTCTTGCTCAAGTTCCATCACAATCTCTCTCTCTCTCTCTCTCTCTCTCTCTCTCTCTCTCTCTCTCTCTCTCTCTCTCTCTCTCTCTCTCTCTCTGGCGCAGTCAGTGTTCACGCAGAATCTGTTTTGAGGCTGTTATTACTGATGAGATTGTAGAATGAAGCCGAGATTTCATATGTTGCATTTTCCTCGTAGGTGGAAGTTGCAGGATATTGCCTTCATTTTCGAAAAATTGGAGCGGAAATGTAATGCCAAAATGAAAACAGAATAATGGGGAATTATTTTTTTTTTTTTTTTACTTTTACCGAAAGTTATGTGAAATCCGCCACTTTACTTGTGAGGCCTTCGGCCAAAATAAATATCCGTATACTGTTGTGATTTGCTGAAAATGCTGGATTTATGATTAGAATGATTTCACAACACAGTCGAGACGTACAGTGAAACTTGCTTTTTAGTTTCCTGTAAAAGAAAACCATTGTGCCGGTTTTGTCTGTCCGTCCGCACTTTATTCTGTCCGTACTTTTATCTGTCCGCCCTCAGATCTTAAAAACTACTGAGGCTAGAGAGCTGCAAATTGGTGTGTTGATCATCCACCTTCCAATCATCAAACATACCAAATTGCAGCCCTCTAGCCTCAGTAGTTTTAATTTTAATTTAAGGTCAAAGTAAGACATAATCGTGCTTCTGGCAACGATATATGACGGGCCACCAACCGGGCAGTGGTTAAAAATTCATGGGTCGCGGTTCATACAGCATTTTACCGAAACCACTGAATGGTAGATCTGTTTTCGGTGTCCTTGGTTACACGCTGTATAGAAAACTCGATTGCTCCTAAGAAACTTCGACGCATTTTTTACTTTTTTTCTTTTGCCTTATATTAAAACTATGGTTGAGTTGTGTAACGTTCATTTGATTACACTCGGTCTCAATATTTAAACGTTTCTTCCTTCATTTTGACCCGCTAGATTGAGAAATAGTTTATAAAGTAACGGAGCTCAAGGTAATAAATGAAGCTAGGTAAGAAGACTTCTGGTATATTCTTGAAACCCAGTCGTCAATTTGATTTTTTCATTTCAAGTAACTTCTTTACTCTCGATATTGACAGTGGTGCTTCCCGGTTATCTGTTTGAGTTTTCAGTGTCGTGCACGAAAAAATTAAGGTATTTCCACATTTTTCATTTTCCATTAGTTATAGATTTATTTAAATTTACCCAAAGTGGTAATTGACCAAAAGCTAATAAAAGCTGTTTAGTACAGTACACCAAATCAAAGTCCTTCAAAAGAAGGCACCGTGCTTACCCCATATGAAAAATGGGAAAAAGCACGTTAAACGAAGAAGAAGACTATAATGTTAAAACGCCGGCGTATACTCTTGTGGTACATACAACCTTTATTTTTCTTTTCAACCACCCTAACCTTGAAACACCTCCCCCCCACTTTCCTTCGATGGGAGTTCTTTCCTCCACCCCCCGCCCCAAACCTTCCATGCTCCTTCACCCGGTTAACTCATGCATGAAGTCTCTCCCTCCAAGTCTGACCTTCGATTCCCCATCCATATTTTACGTCTGGGTCAAGCGATGATGCTGCTTGGCCATCGATTAGAGAAAAGCTGGAGGGACCTTTGGGAAGCCATGATTCCCCTCAGCGATGAATTTTGGATCATATTTGTTTTGTCTCTCATTCCCCCCAACCACCACCACCACCACCACCACCACCACCACCATCCTCCCCCACAAGCAAACTCCGACTGTCTGTCTGTTTGTCTGTCCTTGACTTCGCTCTCGTGACGTCATTTAGTTGAATCTTTCAATCATGATGTCACAAATCTCTCTCAGCTGATGAATTTTTCATAGATTGCTTATTTAAGATTTGTTTAATTTATTAACATTCTCTCTCTCTCTCTCTCTCTCTCTCTCTCTCTCTCTCTCTCTCTCTCTCTCTCTTGTCTTTGTCTGCCTGTCCATGACCTCGCTCTTGCGACGCCATTTAGTTATTTCATTAAATTATAATCCCACACCTCCTTCTCAAATTGATGAATTTTTCCATATGATGCTAATTTATAATTTGATTAAATTATCAACACCCTCTCTCTCTCTCTCTCTCTCTCTCTCTCTCTCTCTCTCTCTCTCTCTCTCTCTCTCTCTCTCTCTCTCTGCTTGTGTTGTTGTCGCGCTCACGTTATTATATATTATCCACTTTGGCTTATATTATCATGTATTCATTCTGCGTTTCCCGGAAGCGAGGTCATGATATATCCCACGATATTCTTATGTAAATACATTTTCAAAGGTTAAAATTAAAAGGCCCCTGAAATATATCCGTGAATTGCAAGCATTACGTTTGACCTTCTCGTTAAACCTGATATCCTCCACGTTGAATGAATTATTCATTTGATAGATTATAAAACTGTGAAATGTTGGTGCGATTCAAAAGTCATTCCAAGTGTTGGATTCTGGCTGACTGAAAGTGCCCTCGTATCATGGAATGGGTTGCTCCATATTTATCATGGTCGTTGCTTCTTGATGTGTTGTAACCATTATTTTTGAGAGAGAGAGAGAGAGAGAGAGAGAGAGAGAGAGAGTTTGAATATTTAACAAGAAATGTCTGAAGGTGGAGGGTAACCGGATTATTGAGATATTATAGGTGTGAAGAGAGTGCTTGTTCGGTAACTGTTTGAAAGCAATCTTATCTTTTCGATAAATTAAAACTTTTCCAATACTTTCTCATAACTTTGCAGTTTATATCGTTATTAATATTGTTGTTAATATATTTTTAATGTCGTGGATACTTCACGGTTAACTGTGTGCGAGTCTCATGAATTATGCTACAAGGGGCATTTTCAAAGCTTGAATACCCTGTGTGTAGTAGATCTGTTTTGCGTGTTTTGAAGTCATTTTTCTTGTTGGATAATTATTTGCAATTACTGGGGACTTGTCCGTTTTCCTTTCTCGAACGTTGCAATACTTACGAAATCGGCTGCGCAAATTAAAATTCATAGAAATATTGAGCCTGTGCGAAGCTTAAATGAAATATTTATTTAACACTGAACGTCTCTGAATAATACGTGAATATTCATTCGTATGCCGTGTAAAGTTTGCAAGTATGCTAGTTTGCTTATGCATTTCTTTTTAGAAAGCAAGTTCTCCCATTCCTAGATTCATTGGTCCGCTACCCAGCTTTTGATGACTGGGATTTTGAGTTTTTTGGTAGTGTTGTATGGTGTGTTCTGAATTCTGATTTGAGTCAATGTGATTTCATTTCGTGATTCTCAGTCTCTTTGAGTCAGGCATTTGTGTGTTTATGCAATATTTACTGATGTCTACATAGGCTTTTAGACCGTCTGGAACGTGGCTTCATTTGAGGCAGATTTGGTATTTTCATTATGCAAATCTTTGTTCTCAAGTTACTGAACTAAGAACATAATGCAATTCTTACACAATAAAAGAACTCCTGTTAATTTCTACTTCGTTACAGTCCAGTTAATTCTCCCGTTATGATCTTCGTTTCTCTCACAGCAAGATTCTTAGTCGGGCGAATTTCTCTGCAAGATTCGCCGTTTTCCCTTGAGAAGTTTCCTCCGTTGTTAAATTAGTAGTTTTCGTTAGTTAGAATGTCAA
>NC_089769.1:12174583-12192083 GCF_040412425.1 Macrobrachium rosenbergii | reverse complement strand
GCCAGGTTGATATAAATAAAAACAGACAGACAAACATTCCGACAGGTATGAAACAAGAATGAGACGGAAGTATAGACGAAAATCGAACTTGTCCACTGTGAGTAAATGAGAGAGAGAGAGAGAGAGAGAGAGAGAGAGAGAGAGAGAGAGAGAGCCATAATTGAAACCAAAAACAAGTGCAATTCTCAGTCGCAGTGACTAAAATAATAATAGCAATAGCAACAACAGCAGCAGCAACCACCAGCAACTCGCCTCGTTGCTCAGCAAGATTGCCTCCTGACTTCTCATGAGCCTTCTTCTTCTTCTTCTTCTTCTTCTTCTTCTTCTTCTTCTTCTTCTTCTTCTTCTCTTCATGATGGCAATACCGGCCATTATCAGCGGTTGTCGATGCCACCAGGTCTCGCGGTAATGTCTGCGCCAGTAGTCTCCTGATAGCGCCTCTAATGCTCTTGTCTCTGCCTCTGATCTTTCTCTTCTTGTCTCTGCCTCTGATCTTCCTCTTCTTGTTTCTTCCTCTTATTCTCGTATTTTTTTTCCTTCTCGTTCTGACGTTTGAGTGTTTTCTCCTCTATTTTATTTTCTATTTCTGGTCTCTTTCTCATTCTTGGTTCTTTTATTTTCGTTCTTCCTCCTCCCCCACTCTGGTCGTGTGTTTTGAGTTATTCTCCTTTATTGTCATTTTTACCTTTGGTCTTTTTCTTCTTGGTTGAATATTTTGAAATGAAAAGCAATCTTTCTGTTTTTTTTTTATTGTCTGTTGCAACTTTACAATTTACTTTCATGTTCATCTTTTTTTTTATTTTTGCAGCCATTGCAGACTTCTTCTTCTTCTTCTTCCGCCCCGTTGTCTTTATTGTGCTCAGTTGCTGCTGCATTGTTTTTCTAATTCTTCCTGTTGCTTATTTTAGTATTTTATTCTTTTATGTTCCCTTTGGCTATTGTCTTCGTTGTCGTGACTTTATGAAATATGAAACTTTTCTTTGTCTGAGTGTGCGTAGCTACAATAATGCCTCTCTGTGCCTTTACAATTGTTTCTTGAACTACAGAACTTGCTTATAATTAAAAACGTGTATAAAATGGCCCTAAGTTCCTTCGTAGCAATCGAGTTTTCTGTATAGCCGCTACAGCGTATAATCAAGGTCACCGAAAATAAATCTATCTTTCGGTGGTCTCGGTATAATGCTGTATGAGCCGCGACCCATGAGCCTTTAACCACCGCCCGGTGGTGGCTTGTCCTATATCGTTGCCAGAAGCACGATTATGGCTAAATTTAACCTTAAATAAAATAAAAACTACTGAGGCTAGAGGGCTGCAATTTGGTATGTTTGATGGCTGGAGGGTGGATGATCAACATACCAATTTGCAGCCCTCTAGCCTCAGTAGTTTTTAAGATCTGAGGGCGGACAGAAAAAGTGCGGACGGACAGACAAAGCCGGCACAACAGTTTTCTTTTACAGAAAACTAAAAGGCTGGGGGGTCGGGTTTGGCTGCCGTCACCTGAGGGTACATCCACATTACAGTAAAACATGTCATAAACATGTCGGCAACTTATTGCATACATATCGCAAAATGGTTGAATTGGAGTCAGCGACTTGGTAGTCATAGTCAGCGCTCTTTACGATTATCCAGCATTTACCAGTGATTCGTTCTCCACTTGCAGCCAGTGACTTGTTTTCAACATTTTTGCGATATGTATGCGGTAAGTTACCGGCATGTGTTAATGTCGTGTTCTGCTGTAGTGTGGACTCATTCTAAGGAAGGAAGTTCAAGTAACAGAGTTTGGGCTCCTCCCTTTTATGAAAAATATACCATTTATTCATTTTAAAGCAGACTATGCGTTATTAGATTTTCACTAGAAATCTTCAACGTAAGAATCATTTCGCACAACAGCCATTTCTTAGTAAATTTTTTTGTTAATTTCAGTATAAAATAGATTTCGTATTGTGGGATTGACTTCTTGATCCTGTAATTACATTTTTCGTCAGTAAATTGTATTTGTTAACTCTTGAAAATTTGTTTGTTTGACAATTTTGCTCAGCTTTCAAAACGTGTTTATCTTTTTTTATTATTTTCTTTAGCTGCCTAATCTTTTATATCTTCATGTTTTAATAATTTCTCTTGGCTTCTTCTTATATATATATATATAAATATATATGTGTATATATATTTTATTTCAGTATAAATTAGATTTTTATAACCCTGTTTCGTGTACTTTTAGTCATTGCCAAAAATGGATTTTTGATTACGCTATTTTCTGTACATTCATTTATTTCAGCAATTAGAAGTTTGCCTTGCTAAATTGCCTTCATTGGTATGTTTTAATGTTTTGTTGACTTTGTTGTATATCATTTTAAATTCTCCTTTAAGTTTTGCAGATCTGTCTGTTGTATAATGTATGGTAGGTAGAGCTTAATTTTAGAGCCTGGTCGTAGAGGTGCACCGTTTTACGGTCCCGAAATGAGGACTAGAAAATTGCAGACAACTATAGCACTAAAGGATATGTATGTGAACCTATTATTATTATTATTATTATTATTATTATTATTATTATTATTATTATTATTATTATTATTATTATTTAGAAGCTAAACACCTATTTGTATGGAACAATCCTACAGTTGCCATTGACTTGAAATTCAACTTTTCAGAGAATAAGGTGTTCATTTGAAAGAAGTTAAAGAAGATATTAGGAAACAGAAAGAAGAGATTAGTTTGCAAAAAGAAAAAAAAAGGTAGATGAATAAACGAATAAATAAATAGATAAAATATAAATGAATGAGTAAAACACAAGGTGAACTGTTTCAGGGTAGTAATGCACTGGCTATTTGGACTTTGCCTAAAAACCCTAAGCATTTATCAAACCGATCAAAAACGAACATTGCGCATATTCGGGATGAAAGAATCTCGCCCCCTCTCGTCCTGCGGAGGAACGACAGATGCCACGAGCCTGGCAGGGGAATCCAATCAAGGCGAGAGTCCCTCGTCATTTCTTCTGTAACATAAGTCCTAATTATATGATAAAAATCAACACGATAACAAAACCGCCCCTCCCCGCCACCTCTCGCGTTACATGTCGCCCGTAACCGCCTACAAAACCGCTACAAATCTCGTTCCCCGTCTTCGATTCAGCCGGACAGGGGAATGTCATCGCACCTTTGTGAGTTTTTCTTCTCTTTTTTTTTTTTTGTCCACCAACCGCCAGCCAGTTAATAACGTCATCACGACAGGTGAATTTGATTAGGTGTTTTTTCTTCCACTCTTCTTTAATTAAATTAACCCCTGGAAGTAGCAGTTGGTTTCTTTTTTTTAATCTTGATTTTGATGGAGATTCCTGATGAATGGGACGGTCGTTATCTCTGAGAAGTGGCTGTTGAGATGGTCAGATATGTAATGGAAGGTGGATTTTGATTCCTTATAAGTTCCTGTTGATTTCGTCGTTATAACTCCGAAAGACTTGCTTAGGTTTCTTCCTTTATTTGAAAGAGATAAGCTAACTGGGATTTAATTATATACATATATGTGTGTGTGTTTATGCGTACATACATACATATGTATTTATATGTATAAATATATACACATACAAACATGCATATGTATGTATATCTATATATATACATTATATACTGTGTATATATATGTATAACGAGACTAAGTGTAAATACCGTTTAGAGAATTTATGAGACGGTGGCATCGGGAGAGGAGGAGGAGGGGGAGGAAGAGGAGGAGGAGGAGGAGGAGGAGGAGGAGGAGGAGCCTGACTGCAACGGCCGCTTGCTCTAAGCCTCTTTCATTTAATCTCTAAACTAATTTAGAGTATTCACATTCAAGACATTTCGGGGTGGTTTATGTTCCATTTTAAAGTTTTAATTAATTTCCCGCAAGTAACCTCGTCTCTCCTTTTATTCCGTGCTCCAGATTACGCGGCCACACGGCGATTGTAATCCCCTGAAGAAAATTGCCCCTTTTTCATTTGTTCCTTCTCACTTAACCGGCCGGTGCTCTGCGCTCGGTCTCCGACGCTGCTGCGCCCTTTCTTATTGTTGACATAAAACCACCGACTTGGACGGAAAGAGACTCATTAATTCGAAATAATCCCCCTCTCTCTCTCTCTCTCTCTCTCTCTCTCTCTCTCTCTCTGCGTTGTGGGTGTCGTGTGCACGTCTCTCTCTCTCTCTCTCTCTCTGCTGTGTCTCGCCTCTCTTTGTATGGTATGTGTCTCTCTCTCTCTCTCTCTCTCTCTCTCTCTCTCTCTCTGCGCGTGTGTGTATGCTCATACATCTTGCAAAACCTCGGTGTCTGTCATGAATATTGGTATAGCAATTTATGGCATTGTAAAAGAAAATAAAAAAATATGAAAGCCCAGAATAGTTGGCATCAGATCTTTTGAAAGTGATTAATGTGAAAATACCTTTCAAAACAAGTCTTCCGCTGTTCGGTATCGTCGCGAATTGTTTACTGCCAACAGCCTGCGTCATTTATCTATATATATCTTTAGAAAAAGCAAAGGGTTTCTGTTGTGTTGCGTGGAAGCGGCTACACTTGACGAGTGTTGACTCCTTCAGGTAAGAGTCTTTGGGCGTGCTTTTGTTTTTTATGGATTTTCAATCTCTCTCTCTCTCTCTCTCTCTCTCTCTCTCTCTCTCTCTCTCTCTCTCTCTCTCTCTCTTTGCAATGGTAGTGCACCTCATGTGGTCTACTGTAGGCATTACTAATGGGAGCTTGCAGGGGCTTTTTTATCCTTTTACTTCACCATTCCCGCTGTCTTCGGTCATTCTGTCCAACTCCTCTAACTGTTACCTCTTAGTTCCACCTTTATTAAAGATACTTTTACTTCATCTCATATTTTCTGGATCCCTTTTATCTCCTCGTCCAACCACTCTAATTTTATTCTTCACTGTCTTGAGCGCTGAATGACTGAAAGTGTCACAGTGGTTGGCTTTATAGCCCAGATTTCATGATTTTCTCTCTCTCTCTCTCTCTCTCTCTCTCTCTCTCTCTCTCTCTCTCTCTCTCTCTCTCTCTATCTGAGGTCGGCGTTTTGGGACTAGTCTCCATTATTATACAACAATACGTCGTTGTTTTTCTGAACGCCTCTCTCTGTCTGTGTCACAATACACACATTAATTGTTTGCACAACACATAAATAGATGTATATTATAATTTTAAAAATAAGATATTTCCTTTAGTGGGGGTTAATTGCGGTATTTCTAGCGTTACAGCTACTAAGGTCATTTTATGCTCTTTTTAACGGGGGCTTCCGGAGAGTTGAACAACACAGTGGTCACATTCATACTTTGGATGAACCCACTGTTCAGTATAACTTCCACAGCATTAGCCACTTATCAGAATCGTGTTGAGCCCACCCACCCACACTGCGCCACTCACCTGTCCATGAGCCTCTGGATGCCAGAGCCCTTCCTTTTCATTAATTCTTTCATGCCAACTTTCCAACCTTGTCTAGGGCTTCCTCTCCTCCGTTCCCCTAACGCGCCTGAACTGTACCCTCTTCACCAACGTCCATTCTTTCCACAAGACCAGACCATCTCAACATGATCGTTGATTCGTCGATTTACCTGATTAGATTTTTTTTACTTCTACAAATCTGTGCATATCTCACCTCATCCATTCTTCTCACGCCGCTTGTGCTACACGAACACTTTTACCCCGGCAGCTTCAATCTTCCTCTCCCTATGTTCTCTATTTTTGGCCCTTCAGTTAATCTCTCTCTCTCTCTCTCTCTCTCTCTCTCTCTCTCTCTCTCTCTCTCTCTCTCTCTCTCTCTCCTGTTTCATATTGGCAGTTTGATTTGCTGTGCTGTCTCACACGTCTTTTATTTGTTCCCTTCATGTCCAGAGCTTGTTGGAATCTAGTGCGTGTAATTTTATTTTTCTTTTTTTTTTTTGTCGTCAGAAGTTGGTGCTTCTTTTTTATGTATAGAATTTTACTTTTAAGCGTGTATTTTTTTTTTTTAATTAAGACGTCTGTACCTTTGTTAAATGTGGTAGTTTCCACTTTTGAACTTTAGTCGACTGTAGGTAACTGGAAATAGCCTTAACAGTCATTAGTAACACATATAAATAAATATATATATAAATAAATATATATATAATATATGTCTGAGTGCATCTGCTTATGTTTTTTGGGATGAGGTTGCCAACCCATATCTCGTCCTTCCGGCAGCGACCCACCACAGTCGATTGAACATCAGATACACAATTCCCTTCTTAAGTTAACATAGACACAGGTGATCAGTATTTAAAGCGGCAACCACTAAAAAAAAATATTGCTTTTGTTGAATTCTGATATAAAAAAAAAATATAAATTTACCGCTTCGACCGTGTCTCGAGTCAAGCACGTGACCTCTAGTGGTATCTGGGAGATCTTGCAAGCATACCCTCGTGAGACTGTGTTTTTCCTGCACTATTTTTCGTGTAGGTAATTGTCTGCGTTATTCCACATTGCCTCTATTCCACATTCCCTAGGAGACTTCTGTCAATATTCCCTCCAGCCATTTTGTCCTCCTGTGTTTGAGCGGTCGGAGTTAGTCCTCAGGTTACGGACGGAGGATTGTCTTTCGTTGTTCTCATTTTGTTGATGTTGTAGCGTCATTTGAGTTCTAATTAAGCTTGTTTACGTTGTACAGAAATTACTTGATTTTTATTTTTTTTTTCGTTACAAGTTGGATGATAACTTGATAGTCGGTCTTAATAAGATGTTCTATCTCGTGTGCGCCTTTTTAGTTCATTTTTGTTTCATTGTGGTCGTTATCTTTTGGGATTTTAATAATATTTTTCTGTATCTAAGCTCTCTTTAATGTCCCTGCATCTCAAGCTCGTGTTTATTTCGCCAAGACATTTCGTAAGTAAAATATCCACCACTTTCCGATGGTGATTTCCACATTAATCAAAGTTCTCTTTCGAAAGGAGGCCTCTTCGGGCAATGAGATTTTCACACTACTGTATTTTGCTTTATTACGCAACTGTTATGTTCCTTTATTGTATTGTTCGAAACGTATTACATATCTTTTGAAGTTACGTGTAAACCATCAGCAACAGTGCTTGAATTGACCATCGAGATTTTGAAGTTTGAAGTTGCGGTGAATTATTAATGTGTCTCTTTCATTTGCATTCCGTCGAGGTAATGGATTTATAGAAATCAATTATAAGTTAATTTATAAGTTAAAGCAACCATGTAAACTGCTCTTAAGAATCTAATGGTTCGTAATAAACACCTTTGGTGATTGCTGGTGAGACATTCATTTTAAAATTAAGACTGATTCTTTGAAAATAACTTATCTTCTAAGGAACTGATTAGATTTTGTTCCATAGCAGTGTTGATTTTAAGAGAGGTCTGATTTTTCAAATATCGTCATGCTATATTTTTCGAAACGCACCGAATGTTTTCATTTCCAGTCTAAGATAAAAAAAAAAAAGTTTAGAGTTGACTTTTAAATTTTACCAAAAAACAAGGCAAATTCAGTGCTCCATTTTACAGAAAAATCTTCAAGAATAGACATTCCCATTGAGAGCAGCATTTTACAAAACATATCATATCGTAAAATTCATTGTTACAGGAAAAATTCCAACATTCACCGTAGCATCATACAAAATTATAAGGATGTAAAATTCCAACCCAACATCCATTTTATCGATACGTTTTTGTGTCGGAGCACCAAATAAAACAAAACACATTACGACATTTAAATCAATAGAAAAATAACTGTAATTCATTTGTTGTGTTTAGGAAGCATCGAACCGTGAGGGCTGGAGGCTCGCCGTCATGCATGCGTAATTGTTAAATATTTTCGGATTGTTTATTCGCGGTTTCGCTCGTGGGTGATGTGCGCCCCTTGCCATTATATTGATGTAAACAGCGCTAATTCGGGGTGGGCTTTTTACGGTAAATATTGCCCCAAAATACAGTACTGGAAAGGATGTGTTTATATAAATAAAGTATTTTATGCACGTAATAACGTGCTATATATATATATATACATATATATATATATATATATATATATATATATATATATATATATATATATATATATATATATATATGTATATGTATATGTATGTATGTATGTATGTGTGTATGTATGTATATATACATATATATGTATAATGTATATATATGTGTGTGTGTTTGTGTTTATATAAAATAGATATGTTTTTAACTGAGCAAGCATTGTGGATTTAAATGAATCATATTGTACATGAATATAGAACCCCAAGTCGTGTGTACAAACACGTTTAACGTACACACACATATACATATATATACATATATATACATACATATACATATATATATATATATATATATATATATATATATATATATATATATAGAGAGAGAGAGAGAGAGAGAGAGAGAGAGAGAGAGAGAGAGAGAGAGAGAGAGAGAGAGAGAGAGATCTAATTGCCAGTATGCATACGACGATCTATATATCTGGGATCATTAGTGCGTTGCCCAATAACGCCAACGTCAGTTTGCTGAATTCTCCAGGGTAACTAACGAAGGTTAAGCGCAATATTAGATGGAAACTGATTGGCCTGCTTCATTACCATGCGGGTTTGGATTTAACTTTGTGACTTGGCATGCGTTTAATATATATATATATATATATATATATATATATATATATATATATATATATATATATATATATATACATACATATATATACATACATACATATATGTATATGTATATGTATATGTGTGTGTATTTACGTATTTAGGTATATAATACATATACATCCGAAATGTACAAAATACAGATGTTTGATGTTTGTGCAATTGTTCACAATAGCCTATCCATCCATTCTCAAGGAACTTGCGAGAATCTTATTAGCGTGACTGGCAAGCTTCCACTGAATAGCACGGCTCTTCAAAGAAAGAAAAACCAGATTATCGATAAGACCACAAGCGAAAAATTACGTTTAGAAATTTTACAACATGTAAATGATGGAATTGTAAATTATGAAATTTATAGCTGTAAGGGTAAAAAAAAAAAAAAAAAGCTCAGTAAACAGATTGTGGCATAAAGACGTTGTCCTTTTTTGTATGTACGCTTGTATCGCGTCTCTCGTTTGCGACAGAAAACTTATTTAACAGAATGTGGTCTGGTGAAGGTTACGTGATCCTCACGTGACAGATTCCTTCACCTACACTTGTCCCAGGTGGCACTTAATTTATAATGCTGTCTGTCCTGTAAGTTCAGACTCCATTTGATTTATTACAAAATAGTGTTTTTTTTTTTTTCTTGCGTTTGACGTGATACGTACGCTGATTCCTTTGTGTTGGCCATAGGGGCTTCCATGTTGTTGGTTAAATATCACAGAAAATATTTTCCTATTTTTAAAGTAATCTTGGATCTCGAATGTATCGTCATCGAATAGATTCAAAAGAATTTGAATTTTTCCCTTTAAGTATATCTGCGTGTAATTTCTGACTCCTCGTTTTACTTATTTCTTTTCCACGGATCTTCCACTGAGAGTGATTTAAACACACAGTATTTCTTGTCGGTAAAAAGCGAAATATCTCTATAATAACGATTCAGTTTTTCTCGTGAATAGTATTATTGTGAATATTGTTTGTACGTCTGGAAAAGTTTCCGGGAACATTTCAAAGCATTCCCATTTCTCGTAATGATTGCTTCCAATACAGAAACAAATATTTCATTGCAATTTTCCAAATTTTTTTGCCATGTATAAAGTGTTATTTATTTATTTATTAATCTTTTTGTGTTGGTTTGTTGTGCAAGAGTCGATAGAATTAATTTATGGGATACTATTTTATATATTATTAATTTTTTTATCCATCAGTTTTATTTGCTGACATTGTAATTCATTCTTCCACTTTGGAGAAAAAAAGATTATGCATACCTTAGTTTAACCAGACCACTGAGCTGATTAACAGCTCTCCTAGGGCTGGCCGGAAGGATTAGACTCATTTTACATGGCTAAGAGCCAATTGGTTACCTAGCAACGGGACCTACAGCTTATTGTGGAATCCGAACCTCATAGCGAGAAATGAATTTCTATCACCAGAAATAAATTCCTCTAATTCTTCATTGGCCGGTCGGAGACTCGAACTCTGGCCTAGCGTGCTAGCCGAGAACTCTACCGATTCGTCCAACGAGGAACTACCCCACTTGGGAGAGCAGAATAGATGTTCATGTAACCTGAAACATTTATAAAGAAAGATGATAGTTCAGAATGAATCGCCTTTCTTTACCTTCTCTGTAAGATCATCTTTCTTGCTCTACCATTCTGGAATGTTTTTTCTCTTATCTGACGGCTGCTTCGTAACACCCGTCAAGCCACAACTTCCCATAGGTACGCCTGTAATTCTAAATCTTTCTTCTCAGGGACTGACTCCTTCCGCTGGTACCGAAGTGTGGAAATCTCCCCCCAGGTGTTTTTTTTTTTTTTTTTTTTTAGCCAATTCCAAAAGATGCACTCATTTCTTTCTGCCACTCTACTATTCGTGTGCTTTTGATGACAGCTAGTTAAGGGTATTAGATTATTTCTCTCTCTCTCTCTCTCTCTCTCTCTCTCTCTCTCTCTCTCTCTCTCTCTCTCTCTCTCTCTCTCTCTCTCGCGGGAATAAAGTCGGTAATATGTGATGAACGAATCACATGTTAAAGTGATTATCAACGTATATATATACACACAGTGTATATATATATATATATATATATATATATATATATATATATATTTGTTTGTGTGTGTGTGTTTGTATGTATATATATATATATATATATATATATATATATATATATATATATGTGTGTGTGTTGTGTGTGTGTGTGTGTGTGTGTGTGTGTGTGTGTGTGCATCATATATTTGGCAAAGCTGGTAAGTTCTGAAGATAAGAAAAATAGTACACCGCATATTTTTTTCTCGTGAACATTTTTGGCACTAGATAATAGAGTAAAAAAAAAAAAAAAAAAAAAAAAAGAGGATCATCCCCTGCCCTGCATGGTAATCTTGGCAGAGCAGACTAGTCTACTTCGACGTCCTGTTGGAAATTGTAGTGTTGTCAGCTTAAAGATGTGTTGCCATGCAGATAGGGGTGGCAAGTGTGTGCAGTGGCTGGAAAAGGTGCGATCCGCCACAACTCCTGTTCTCTTGTGATATTGGCTTTTTAGAGCTCGCTTTTCCCACTCTAAGGAAATCGTTCGTTGACAGCCTCTCTCTCTCTCTCTCTCTCTCTCTCTCTCTCTCTCTCTCTCTCTCTCTCTCTCTCTCTCTCTCTAAATAGTATTGGGCATTTAACGGCCGGTTTACATTAAAATATAAAATAGCTTTTTGTTGATTTTTCTTAAATAGTATTGGGCATTTAACGGCTCGGTTTTTACTTAAAATATAAAAATAGCTCTTACGTTAAATAGTTTTGCGCATTTAACGGCCGGTTTTTACATTAAAATATAAAACAGCTTCTTCTTTTCTCTTTCTCTCTCTCTCTCTCTCTCTCTCTCTCTCTCTCTCTCTCTGAAAGGTGTAATTCGTCACTGCTCTTACTCTCAAATTGTATTGGGCCTTTACCCGCCAGTTTTTACATAAAGTGAAAAAAGCTTTCCGTTGAGCCTCTCTCTCTCTCTCTCTCTCTCTCTCTCTCTCTCTCTCTCTCTCTCTCTCTCTCTCTCTTGTTATGTAGATTCTATACACATTTTCCAGTCGCCTCCTAAAAACTTTTTGAAAGAATGTCATGGAAACTGCTGTTCGCGCCGTCAATTCTTTTCCAATCCGTTCGTAGCATTTTAACGATAGTGGTGGCACTAGGCGGATTAAGGAAACGCTTCGTATTTGTTTATTCTATTTTTCTCTTTTGTTATGTTTGTAATGGAAGACTCGCGAAGTATTTTGTTTACGTCGTAAATCTTTAACCGTATGGCTGTATATAACGTCCCACTTCTATTTGGGTCTTAAATCAAGCCTCTTTTTGAAGTGGCCTACATTTTTTGGTCGGTGTTCACGTTGCCGTTTAAACACCACTGAAAACGTTTCTGCATTCAGGGTGGGTTTTGTGCTTCCTTTTTTAGTTTTCTGTAAAAGACAACTATCGTGCCGGCTTTGTCTGTCCGTCCGCACTTTTTTTTGTCCGCACTTTTTTCTGTCCGCCCTCAGATCTTAAAAACTACTGAGGCTAGAGGGCTTCAAATTGGTATGTTGATCATCCACCCTCCAATCATCAAAAACACTAAATTGCAGCCCACTAGCCTCAGTAGTTTTATTTATTTGAGGTTAAAGTTAGCGATGGTCGTGCGTCTGGCAACGATCTAGGATAGTTCACCACCAGGCCTTGGTTAAAGTTTAATGGACCGCTGCTCATACAGCATTATACCGAAACCACCGAAAGATAGATCGATTTTCAGTGGCCTTGATTATACGCTGTAGTGGCTGTACAGAAAACTTGATTGCGTCGAAAAAACTTCGGCGCATTTTTTACTTGTTTTATGTAGAGCAGGATGTAAAATTATAAATAATTTCAGTTTTCAAACGTAACAGCTTGTCCGATTTACTGAAGAATTTCTTATGTTTTATAGACCTATATGTTTTTTTTAATGGGAAATGAAAATAGTGTCTTCTGAGTGACTAGACGTGAGATTAAACTTTAGATATTTTAGAGAAGGGAAAACTTCGTTGCTTAATTTTACCTATAAGCTGATTTTTATAAAGGACTGTTTCAGATTCCGTGCGTTAGTGCCTATGCATGTGTGTTTTTATGAGAGAGAGAGAGAGAGAGAGAGAGAGAGAGAGAGAGAGAGAGAGAGAGAGAGAGAGAGAGAGAGCTTATTTTCCATCCTTTGAACTTCCATGTGTGTTTATGCATATATATATATATATATATATATATATATATATATATATATATATATATATATATATATATATTTTATATATATATATATATATATATATATATATATATATATATATATATATATATATATTTATATATATATAAAAGTATACATACATACACACACACACATACGAAAGACAGAATTAGAGAACATTTTCCTCCATTCCTAGTAGCAAAACATTTGAGCCTCAAGATAATCCAATCACATGTGGTTGCTCATCTTGCCAGGCGGGAGATGAGCCGCATCTTACGGCGCTTTGTGGGATGATGGGGGGTTGGGGCTTGAGGTGGGAGTGGTGATAAGGGAGTTGAATATGATAAGGAAGAGGTGGAGGAGAGAGAGAGAGAGAGAGAGAGAGAGAGAGAGAGAGAGGGCTGCTAACGCTGGAAATGAGAAAAGAAGTGAGAAAGTGAAGGATGAGGATCTCGTAATGAGGGTGAATAAAGAGAAAAGGATGAGGAGGAGAGGAAAGGTGTTGCTGATAGCGAAGAAGGAAGTTAGAGAAGAAGTGCAGATGGGATGAGACGTTGATAATGAGGAGAGAAAATAAGAAAAGGGAACAAAGCATCAGACGAAAGATATCACATCTAGACCCTAACCTGAAATATATTTCGGAGAGTTTGTTTGTGTGTTTGTCAGTGTGTATGTTAGCTTCTTCTATAAATTTTGAACTATACGAATGGAGTCCTCGTGTTTGACATTGGTGGAAATAGGAATTTAACTTTGCTAGAAATTTTCGTCTATTCAATATAAAGATTTTTACGCTTGGAATATGTGTATAATCCATTAATGAACCCTATGTGCAGAGTGAGATCAGGATCAAGGTCATGCTTTCAGGTCAAAGGTTTAATAGGAATTTGGCCTTGGCCATAGATTTTTAACCATACGAGAGAGATTTGATGTTAAATATGTATGATCCAGTTTTGTAACTGATGTGAAGAATTAGGTCAAGGTCCTGGCCATACTTAGAGGTCAGAGGTTAAATAGGAATTTGACCTGAGCCATAACTGTTACTATCCAGGACAAGATAAAGACTTTGGCATTCATAATCCATTAAGGGTGCCGATATGCATTGAGGTCAAGGTCGTACTTTCAGGTCAGAGGTTCAGTGGTTAATGTAACCTTGGTCAATACTGATGAATTATGCGAAACAGAAACTTCATATTCGACATGTATAATCACTAAATGATGTCGCATGCAGAGTGAGATCAAAGCCGAGTTCATATATGGGGCCAAAGGTCGTAAGAGTTTGATTTTGACCATAATATTTCAGGCTCATTTATGGTTAATTTTCAGTTTGTGGAGCTAATTACAAATATATTCCGGTGTTCTATTTGACTGTTGCTTTTACTCTTTGAGCAATTCCTTGGCAGTTGAATAAATATAAAAGAAACAGGTAAATAATGCGCTGAAGTTTCTTCAGCGCAATTGCGTTTTCTGTACAGCGTCTAATCAAGGCCACCGAAAGTAGATCAATCTTTCGGTGGTCTCGGTATAATGCTGTATGAGCCGCGGCCCATGAAGCTTTAACCACGGCCCGGTGGTGGCCTATCCTATATCGTCGCCAGAAGGACGATTATGGCGAACTTTAACCTTAAATAAAATAAAAACTACTGAGGCTAGAGGGATGCAATTTGGTATGATTTATGATTGGAGGGTGGATGATCACATACCAATTTGCAGCCCTCAGTAGTTTTGAAGATCTGAGAGCAGACATAAAAAAGTGCAGACTGACAGACAAAGCCGGCACAATAGTTTTCTTTTACAGAAAACTAAAAATCAAGTACAATTCATATTGTAGATAACTTTGTTTTCTCATTCCTCTTGTCTTTAACGTCAGTACGGTACATATCTATCAAAAGTCATCAGAATATTATATGTCAGCTGACAAAGAAAAATAAGTATCAGTGAAATGAAACATTAACGCTGGATCGGCAGAATTATCTCCAACCTTCATTTCTCTCTTTTTTAAAGTGTTTGTCAGTGAAGCTCGTTGGGAGTTTTCTGAATCTAAAGCATTTAAATAAAACATGAAAGGTCAGACGATTATCGTCAATATATTTTAATATTTTTCTATATTTTTCATTTATTGCCAGTGGACGTGTTTTTTATCATCGATAACAGACGAGTTTTTAAATTCATTGCAATGAAAGCGTAGATACATAAAGGGGAAATCAGTGCTGTTGAACAATAATTTTCCTCATTTTTCGTTCACTTACACAATTTTGCATTATATCGGAGTCATTCCATTAATGTTCGAATTTATCCCTTAAGGATGTTATGCATAACAGTAAAACAAATAGACTTTGTCGCTGTAGGCTTATCCGTGTTCATGTTGGGCTTTTGCGCTTGTAAATATTTTAACTGCCAATTAGGAGGCATTTTCAGCGTGTAAATTTCGAATGGTAAACAAATTTATGTTGGAAAACGAACTGGTCTGTGAAAATTATAGGAGAGCCTTTATTTTTAGTTTTGGTTTCAATTTTTCGACGTTGCTCTTAATTGCTGTAAGTAGATGTGACTATTTTTTTTTTTCCGTTTTACGTCAGAGGCTCTTTTCATTTTCTAATTCTGCTGCTGCTGCGTATTATTATTATTATTATTATTATTATTATTATTATTATTATTATTATTATTATTATTATTATCATCATCAACTCCAAGTGCGGTGTAGATTTATGCTGTTACTCGTTCACTCTTCGTCGGCTTTCAAAATTTTGACGATAAAATTTCGAAATTGGGAACACATTAGGACCTAATGGGGAAGCAGAGGTCCGTAGGCACCATCCGTGTCCCCCTCCCCCCTCCGAACACAAACGAAAAGAAAAAAATCCAGTGTGATCCAGGAGGCCCCTCTCAAAAAATTATTTCCTCTTGTTTTATTTTGCAAAATAACTCCCGTTGAGTTTTAATGTAGCCCAGTCACAGAATGTAGAAATCTGGCCTGATTTCGCCTGAGAAGAAATATCTGTGAAAAAAAAAAAAATTAGAATGTGGAGTTATGCGAATTGACTCAGCATTTCCAAAATGTTCTTTTTTATGATTATTTTTTTTTTTCGTAAAAGAAAACCTTTTATTGCTGTACATTCACACGTTTAATTTTGTATTAATATTATTATTCCGTCATACCTCAGGGCCAGAATCCTCAAGTATTTGTAATATCCACGGTATGTGAAGCGTATTATTTCTGTACCTTTTGTCGAGTATTGTTGCCCACTGTCATATTGGAAAGGTTTTCGATATAAACTCATTAAATGAACAGTATACCTCTGTCATCAATGGGAGATCTGCATCAACGTCTATAGATTTTTCCTTGATTTTATTCGGTACAGCAATTTGTGTGCAGGCTATTGTATTTTTATGTTCTGGTCTGCCACTGGTTTCAAAAACATTTTAACGTTGAGAAAAAATATTAAAGATGTAGGTAAGAAATTTTTTACTCTTTTCAATACTTGCCATGTGTGTGTTTTTTTGCGTTTTACACGTGTTCCCTCATATATATATATATATATATATATATATATATATATATATATATATATATATATATATATATATATATATATATATATATATATATATATATATATATATATATATATATATATGTATGTGTATGTGTGTGTTGTGTTTGTACGTATGTATGTATAGTATGTATATTTTTATGGATGTTTGTGATAAAAAAACTTGACACCACCTGAGAGGTACGCGTTACAGTTTGAATCACTGTCTGAGCGTGAAAATATTTCATGTAATATACTGTGGTTATTATTATTATTATTATTATTATTATTATTATTATTATTATTATTATTATTATTATTATTATTATTATATACGTGTTTTAATTACCTCAAGTGACAGCGTAAGACAATATTTATGTCTTGGTGATTTTATATGAAAAGAATACACTTGAGAAATTTTTAATCAAATATTTCTAACGGGAACAGAATTCTCAAGCGGAAAAAAAAACACGACTCTTTCTCATCGCTGCTTCCGACAAGAACAGAAGGAAATGAAAGCAAAAAAGTGAAGACGAATACCAAGCAGTCAGAGTCTTTGTAAGTGTGACGCCGCCAGAGGCGAAGAATTCAATTTTATTTAACACGTAACAGAGACCATCAACTTTCACTCTGTTTATGAGGTAGAGAAATTCTAAAGAGATGTTTACCGCGTTCAGAGGTTCTTCGTTAGAACCTTGGTTTGAATTCGACCACTGTGGGTGGGTAAATATTTGCCCGCAGTTAAAGTAGGTTGATGAGTTAACGTTTATTGGTTTAGCGCATTCTGGCCGATGCTTTGTCACCGTTCAGCTTTGTTCATTCTGTGTCATTTTGGAGTCATCTCTTTATTTACCTTGAGCCAGCGCCCATTCATTACATAAAGAGTGCATCGGCCATGACATCAACAAACTCTTGGTAATCTTAATGAAAAATCGTTGGCATTAAAAGCAATAGAATTCAAGTACTTTTATGGCCAGTTAATATTCTTTAGTTTATTCTTTGAGCGGGAAGAGAAGCTTTAATCGTCAACTTAACTTTCAAAACAAATGAATTGTAGATATTGTTGATGACAGCAATGGGTGCGGGAGACCCCATCGCTCGGTGAACTCCCACGCCCT
>NC_089769.1:12039583-12169583 GCF_040412425.1 Macrobrachium rosenbergii | reverse complement strand
AGCACAGGCAGCTATTATATATATCTTTTATTCTGGTTGCACATCAAGTTTCTTTTCGTAACTGACGCCTGCTCCAAAAGCTTGGACGTGTGTTAGCCACTCGTAGATTTCCGGACAGGGGGGAAAAAGAAGCGTGGCGCTGCTGTTGACCGCAAATGATCAGTTGCCAGATTTCGCCTGATTGTGAAGGTATGAGTTTCCCCAAGTTTAGTCGTTTTTCCATCTAAAATAAATGGACGAAAAAATGTTCTTTTCTTTTCATCGCCATACCTTTTTATTATTTGACATCCCTGTGATTTGTTTCTAAGTTATTTTGCCAATTGCGGAGTCACTTATAGGAAGTTTGAACCATTTTTTTTTCTTCTTCGTGGAAGTCACGGGAAGGACGATAAAGCCCTAAGGCGTGAGATTTATGTAAGAGGTGATATACCGCCCACACTTCGGCTATTGTTGGCAAAATGCTGAGGTACAGGTACTGGCGTTTCCTGGACACTTATTTATAAGAGATTGCCGGAAGTGCTTGCTTTTGTTTTGTGTTTTCGTTTGTATGGGGGAGAGAAGGTGGTCCTCCACACAAATTATTGTAATTTAACTTGTAAGATATATATATATAACATATATATATATATATATATATATATATATATATATATATATATATATATATATATGTATGTGTGTGTGTGTATATATATATACATACATATATATATATATATATGTATATATATATATATATATATATATATATATATATTATATATATATATATGTACATATATATATACATACTTACATACATTTAAATAGAGGGTGTGTGTTGAAGGAATTATCTTTTTAAATAATGTCAAGCATTCTTAATTGCCAGTTAAACTGTTATGGAAGCTAAGAATTCCTTATTTTCGAAGGGTACCGAGGACAGATTTTCCAATACGTGACTCGGGAATGTACTATATATTGCTTGCACAGTGAATATAGAATGATTATGACACGCTGGATACCAAGTGACGCCATGTTTATCATTAAGTAAAATTGCATCGTGAAGTTTTTAGTGCTTTTGCACAGATGCACGCTGTCGATTTGACTTACTTTTGGGAATGCGTAACAGTTTAGGAATTGTTTTTGTAGACGGATGCAATCTATTTCTCACGTTTCAAATTAGATCTGCACATACACATATACTTATATACATAAATATAGATATGTATATATAATATATTTATATATATATAATATAATAAATTTATATATATATATATATATATATATATATATATATATATATATATATATATATATATATATAGCGAGAGAGAGAGAGAGAGAGTAGGGTAGGAGGGACGGGTTACTTTATTTGGACAGGCTTTGGGTTGCAAGGCCATCACTGCTCGCTTGGCTGAGCATTTCAATACATAATTATTAGTAGCATTAGTTGTTGTAGTAGTGGTAGCAGAAACCAAGGTCTTTGATTTAAAAAAAAATGGATAGACCTGACACCTATGTAATGGCGTCTCGGGGAATAATAGTTTTCTTCCTTTACGAAATATCTTAGAGTAACATTAGGTGTTCTTATCCGGATCACAAAGGATAATACCATAAAAAACGCCTGATTATTAAACCTCTTTTATCCAACGCCCGTCATTACCGGTAATGGTTTCTAATAACGGTGACTAATCAGTTCTTTGCCCTTGTAATTGCCGTGACATAGATGCAAATGACATAATACTTAAATGAAGAAGGCTTAAGAATAGCATATTTAAGGAAACATTTAATAACTGGAATTTGTACGACACTGCATGAAATTGGGAGGATGTTAGTTGTTAACATATTTATACGGTGCGTAAATTGTAGGGGGTTAGGTCCTTTCCTGCCGTTACCTTTTTTTTTTAGGTGGATTTCTTAAAGTAATTATTCCAATTTTCATATATTGATATATTATATATATATGAAATGCTGTTAATTGTGATTATAAAAATTTTGTTAGTTTTTGGTAGCTGTCTTAGCCACCAGCGATTATTAAATCTTCATTAACTCTCTCTCTCTCTCTCTCTCTCTCTTTCTCATGTTACTTTAAATAGTTTCTTCTAGTTTTCTATGTGTTTTTAATTGATGTAATTTTTATAAATAATATTCCTTGAGTGAATCGCGGTTTAACACGTCATTACGATATCTTTTTCTGTTATTCATAATTCTCTCAAATTTGACTGCAAACAGTTTTTACTTCACTTTCCACTTGCTTCTTACGTTAAAGTACTGTAGAAGTGAAGAATGGGGGGGACATCTTGGTTAAAGAGGATTCTTTATAGTTTCGAGGTGTCGGTGTTAAAACTGATATTTTTTATTTCAATATTTTGACTTTTCAAAGGTGAAGCGTATTTGGACGAAAATAAGTGGAGTGATGGAATTAATTTGTTAAAAGGAATTTGGGTTTTGAAAATGAGGACGTTATTTTTATAGAGTTTTGCGAGCTTAAAGCTGAAATATGCAATTTCTCAATGGAAATTTTTGGAAATGGGTGGTTGTGTTTGATGCTTAAGAAAGATTTTGGGTGTCCAACATTTAATTTTAGCGTTCAAGGGTAAAAAGTACGTGGAAAAAATTTACCCTTCGGGTTGGCTTGTGTTAAAAAAAAGCCAAGACGTTCAAGTTGGAATTGCGAGAAATAAAAAAATAGGTATTCGTTCAAGGCTAAAATGTGGCCGGCAGGTAGATATACTCCAAATTTAATTCGCCCTCCAGATATTGTATCCATAACCTGTTAGCTGTTACAACAGTAGTTATAAATCACTGTATCATATAACAGCGGCTATGTTTATTCTCATAAACAGGTTTTCAGTTTCAATATTTCTTCTGTTCTTTATTTATTTCCTTGGTTTATATGTCCTTCCTCGTAATAAGAGCAGAGTTGAGTCTGAGGGTGTCAGCTATGTCTGTTTGTGCAGTCAAGTGTGACTGAGACCACTCTAGCGTGTCCGGGTGTTCGTTCATACCTGGGCATGTTTGTTTGCTTGTTTACTTGTGTTATGGTGTGCAAGAAGCTCAGAGTGAATATGGAGGCTTCAGTTTTCAAGAGAACAAAATCAGCGGTACCTATTAGTAGTTGGTATGTAGTGTAGTCCTTTGCGTGATGGAAAACTATGTAATTTTGAGCAGACTTCACTATGGTCTCATATTAAGCAACAATGATTTGAAATTACTCTGCCGTATTTTTGTTGCATATTTTATAAACATACAGTATTTTTGTTTAATTTTGCGTTGTTTTTGTTTAATTTTGTGTTGTTTAAGAAATGCTGAGTGTAAAGCTTGTAGTTATTATTTCCGTTCAGTTTGTTGTAGCCCCGGAACGAACATCAGGGCCTTGAAAATGTGGCAAAATAATTTTTTTTAATAAGCCCTTAGGAAGAGAGAGAGAGAGAGAGAGAGAGAGAGAGAGAGAGAGAGAGAGAGAGAGAGAGAGAGAGAAAGACGTTGGCAGGGAAAAAATGGAACATATAATTTTTTCAAATTAGATTTTTAACTTTCGTTTATCGTCTTAATCGTCAGTGTAATCCTATGTGTGGTTAAACTGTTACGACAGATTAGATACCCATGTTCATTTAAAAATAACCTCTTTATTCCGTTTTCCCTCTGCCAAATATTATATATATATCTCTCTCCTTTCTCATTCGGTTGCCACTGTCAAAGCAAAATCCTTGCTTGATAATTATGTAACGAAAACTACAGTGCCGAATCCAGGTGTGTATGAAATGGCAAAAGATTCTCTTCTCTGTTGTAAGGAGTTGACCTTGAACAAGCGCCATTTTGGTGTCTTAGGAGACTTGCTGTAAGCTTGGGGTTCCAGTGAGTTTGTCTTTCACCATTTATTCAGCTGTTTATATATATGTATATATATATATATATATATATATATATATATATATATATATATATATATATATATATACATACATACAGTATATATATGTATGTATGTATGTATGTAAGTATACGAAGTGAATGGTAATCAAATGAAAATTAAGCGAATTGAGAAAATTGCGAATGTTGATCAAATTTCAGTTCTATTATATTCTTTTTTTTTCGTCTTCTTCTTCTTCTTTTTATTATTATTATTATTATTATTATTATTATTATTATTATTATTATTATTATTATTATTATTATCATGTGTCGAATAAAACGCTCAAGGAAAAGTAAGATATAGAGAAATGCTTTATTCGCCATGTGCCATGCGCCGCCCATTTTAACGCGTGCAGAATGCGAGAAGCTAAAGACTGCATTGCTTCCCGCTCTCTCTCTCTCTCTCTCTCTCTCTCTCTCTCTCTCTCTCTCTCTCTCTCTCTCTCTCTCTCCAAAGGATTCGTTCAGCTTGAACAACACTCTGATCAGATTTTAACATCCATGTTTACCGAAGCATTTCCCCCTCTTGGTTTCTTAATGAAGACGAGGTCGGCCCTTCTAATGCTTGGTCTTCACCTCCTTGACGTTTTTGAACCGATTTAATAGTTGCTGAACCAAAATAAGAAGTTGCAAACATTAAATTATTACCGGCGATTTAGTAGTAAGCGTATTTTTTTCACTGTTTGTTTGCAATATAAGTATTTGCAGTTACTATTTTTCTGTTTAAAGATAATTGTTTATTTTTTCTACTCTTTGTTTACAAATATTTTTTAGTAACGTTTTTAAATTGTTTGAAGAAAATTTCTCCAGATATGAGATTTTGTGTCCGCGCTGTAGTCATGAAGTTGCATGGGAATGATTTTCATAAGGAATAAATTTTCGAAATATACTTGCTTAGGTAAATTTATTTTCGATGTTTGGATTGCTTTGTAAACGTGAAAAATGTGTTAATTAATTGTGCCATAATATTCGTATTTAGTTAGTAATTATATGATGACGCTAAAATAACTTTTAAAGTGTAACCATCAAAGAGGATTTTGTAATTCAAATGATGGAAAAGAGTCCGTATTGACGAGAATTTGTTTATGATCTCTGTAAACTTTAACCTTTCGTGAAATAATATATTTCTGCTTTCCGAGGGGGAATCTTATTAGCGGGGTTACTTTGACCTTTCCCATTTATAATATATATATATATATATATATATATATATATATATATATATATATATATATTTATATATATAGTGTGTGTGTGTATTTATGTACAGTATATATTTTTCTGAAAGAACTAATTACGTATATTTTATCTATATATATATATATATATATATATATATATATATATATATATATATATATATATATATATATATGAAGATGGCTAAATATACATAATTAGTATAGTATATCATATATATATATATATATATATATATATATATATATATATATATATATATATATATATATATATAATTAGTGTGTTTTTCATCACTATATATTTTTCTGAAAGAACTAATTATATATTTATATATATATATATATATATATATATATATATATATATATATATATATATATATATATATATATATATATGGTGCTGTGCCAGAAGGGTACAGCCTTCCGACTTTGGGGTGAGGTTGCTGTCCCTATTATTTTTTCCCGCCGGTACCCATTCATCGCTACAGTAGGTGGACTGGTGAACGACAGCCTGAAATCTATCCTTGGACCTAAGAAACTGAGCTGAACTCTGCACCCACTCAACCACTTTAGTTGACTGCAGGTTGCTATCTTTGATTCAGCAACATGAAAATTTAATGGGCCTGACATTCCGATTGGTCTTAGAGCCTTTCGCATCTGCTGTGACCCTGGTTCTGTTCTGTCCCATTGAAGGTAAATTTGTGATTTTGGAATGACGTCGTCTGTATTTTGACTCTCACTGATAGACCCTGTTTCCCCCAACCTTTCTCCTTCTCATTCACTTTTCTCCTCTTTGATTTGTTTCCATGGGGACTTGGTTACACTTGCGCAGAGCTGCCCATTTCACCGGCCTTTCCGTGAAAGTAAAGTGATCAGAGAACTGACACCTAGTCACGGTGGTGATATGTTTTAACGCTTAAGTATATAAAGGAATGGCCGGAGTCAAACGTGTCCTAAAACAACTGGTTGAAAAGGATGGTGGTGATGGAATTTAAATATAAAATGGCTTCATAAAAACTTTATCACTCAGAAAATTGCAAAAAAAAATAAAAAAAAAAATTACGGTGTGAATCACTTTATACTTACATGTATTGCAAAAAGGAATATACTTTTTTTATTGGAAATTAATGTTAATATGGTTTATTTTCCGGTATTCCAAATCATCCGTTGTTTCAAGAGGCGGATTGAAGACTTCTTTCAAAATTAAAACGAGAGATGACGTTCATGTATTTTTATTTATCGTCGGAATATTTCATGTGAAAATTAATAAACCCTGAGAAGGTGAAGCGCAATAAAATATATTTTACGTTTTGCAGAATGGAAGGTTTCCAAAATTCATGTCTCTCTCTCTCTCTCTCTCTCTCTCTCTCTCTCTCTCTCTCTCTCTCTCTCTCTCTCTCTCTCTCTCTCTCATCGGATCGAATCGAAAACTTGAACTTGCATGAATTGTGTTTATGAATTAAATAAAATTTAATTTCCTAGAAAATTGGTGAGAGAGAGAGAGAGAGAGAAAGAGAGAGAGAGAGAAGTAAGAACATTTAGGAATCTGGGCTTTTATTCAAGTATTTAAGAATCTAGGCATTTATATTCATTTGTGCCTGAGAAAAAGTTTAAGAGTACTTATGGATTCAAGATGCACACACAAAAGCGCGCGCATACGCACACGCGTACATGCATACACATAATACACACACACATATATAAATGTCTGTATATACTTATATGTGTATATATACATATACATACATACATATATATATATATATATATATAATTATATATACCGTATATACATACATATCATATACAAGAAGAAGTATACATATTATATTCTAAACAAAAGCCAGCCCACTCTTGTGTGCTCTATACTGATAACACCGAACTGCAGTGCAACAGTATACGTGAATGAAAAATGCATATACTTTATTTCCTACGCCACAGTAACCCTTATCAGTTTCATAATATATGGAGGATGCATTTTATCCGTTGGAGAATTCTAAATTTAGGACAATTTATGCGGGCAACCTGACGCTGATCCGAAAAGAGAGAAGAAAGAAGAGGAGATTGGGCCAGGAAGTACATGAGGTTGATTTAAACTAATCTTTGGAATTCAACAAAAGAACCACGAAATGTGTATGTGAGTGAGAGAGAGAGAGAAGTATAAAATTTGCCGATGTCAGTAACGTAATGAAATACATTTAAGAATGAAATACATCGGAATACTTTATGATAAATTATTTTAGCAAAGTTAATATATTGTTTTTAAGAGTAATTTATTTGTTTGATATTTTTTTATTAATAATTCGTCTGTTCGTATTGTGGAACATAAAAGGAGAATGATTAGATTAAGAATACATATAAGTCTTTTCTTGTCTTAGAAAATATTTGTTTTTGTTGACAACTTAGAAAAATGACAGTAAAATACCATATTATCCCTATCAGCGTTTATCCTTTATATAATGACTTTCTAAATATCCATACCTCAACGTTTTACTTTGATCTCTGTGCAAATTATACGCTGGACCAACATAGAACATTTTCATGCGGATTTGTGAATGCGCAATATATATGTACATATATACCGGCTCCTGAATCACTGGTTCATTTTAGCTGTGCACATTTCGAGAGAAAGAATTTGCACCGCCGTGACCTTATTTATGAGACACTTCCCCACCAGGTCGCCTTCAGAACTTTGACTTCGGTGGAACTTTATTCCATATAAATTTCACACCTTCGAGCGAAATGGGACTTCTATCGAGAAGGCGATTTTATAAGTTTTTGCATAAAAAGCGAGAATGCGCACGTGGGCAAATCAGGCCGGATCCAGCAGCTTGGCTTTTATGGGAAAAGAACTGTAGAGATATATTATTATTATTATTATTATTAAATTATTATTATTATTATTATTATTATTATTATTATTATTATTATTATTATTATACTGATATAATGACACGTTTTCAAAGGATCATCACAGCGTTCGAGAGGAACTTGTCCCATGATCCTCTTATGATTATGACTATCCTACTTTCGAGGTTACACAAATAACTGAGAAAGGTAACGAAGATAGTAAGATCGAATAAAAGATTTTAAATGTCATCCATTGCAGTTATTTTTTATAAGGTGACGACCGGGGGACGCTTAACAGAGGCAGGCTGAATTAAACATTCGGAAAATACACTAGAGGACTGGAAATTTAGAGGTGATGATTTGAAGTTTTATCAGCACTTCAACTCTTTCACGGTAGCCTTATACACTAATGATTTCTTTGGAGCTTGAAAATAAAGTCATCTCGGTGTTAATTGAGAAGGTACATACTAATATAGAAGGAAGGGATAGTATATTTTTCATACGGATTCTTTAGTGTGTTGAACAAATTAGTCATTTGTGTTTCGATTATAATTCAGTCATGCGGTTTCCTAAAAATCCTTTTTTTTTTATTCCACCGTTGTTATGATTTAAATCGCCCAGGTATTTCTTCGTCCAGTGTACCACGGGTAGAAATGAAAGTCTGTATTTTATTGCCTTTGTGCTTAGAGGTAGATAGGTCGACGCCATTTTTTATGCATTTTGTTTTTCCACATTACGTCAGTCTTCATGAAACTCAGTGGTTTATAATTTCGCCTCCCATAAGTCCTTTATTCGATTCTTTACTAAGAGACTTAAAAACGAGAGAGAGAGAGAGAGAGAGAGAGAGAGAGAGAGAGAGAGAGAGAGAGAGAGAGATTCTGTCAGGTAATATATCAGAGACATTGTCACTTTTGACCGCGTTTGTCTTACGGAGACGACGGTTAAACCAGAATTAAAATCAGATTTTCTTGGAAATTTTCATCCAGAACACAAAATGGAAAAGCCCAAGAAATTTGAGAAAGTAAAAATCCGAATGATTTGTAGAGGTTTTGATGTTCAGTGCTGTTCTGAACATCATGCTTGTTAGAGTTTGCATGAACTGTCTGGTATTAGCAAAATTCATAACAACAAGTTCTTTATGAACTGATTTTACAGTTTTTCTTTTGAAGGAGCATCGATGTTTTCATTCATTTATGAAGTTAGGAAGTATTTTTGTGATCATTCTTTCTGTCTATAATTTTTTTTCCCGTTGATTATATCATCTTAATATCTTAATATGTTCGAGAAAAGACGCTAAAAATATAACCTGCTAAAAAGAACACGTGGTTGGTCAGCTTCTTAACCTTATCAGTAAAGTGATCTTAGTAATTTTCAAAGTGCAGCCTTGATTATGATTATGATACCGGTTGACGAGCCTTATCTAAATCGATACAGCCCACTCACTCGGTAGCTCTCGAGTCTTACTGAAACTCAGTACCTTTGGCACCATTCTCATGAACGTTTAGTTCTTTTCCTTTTATCGTAAGCCTTGTACAATGGACTTCGGATAAAACTTCTGCCCAATCTCCTGAGGTTTACGATGCTTTATATAAAATGCAAAACACTTTCCAAATTAAAAAGCGAAAACCAAAAAAAAAATTATCAACTAAGTTTCTTCAACTGGGAAAAAACTAAAGCAAATGTAATACCAGAGAAAAAAATTCTCTGGTATTACATTTGCTTTAGTTTTTTCCCAGTTGAGGAAACTTAGTTGATCATTTGCTTTGGTTTTCGCTTTTTTAATTCGGAAAGTGTTTTGCCTTTTATATAAAGCACCGTAAACCTCAGGAGATTGGGCAGAAGTTTTATCCGAAGTCCATTGTACAAGGCTTACGATTAATTATTAACGTTTCGGTGTAAAAACTCGAAATTGTTGTCGTCTGTGACCTGTGACGTTGCGTCTGTGACCTGTGACATTTCCCCATCGGAAGTTAAGACGATTATAAATACTATCGTCGGATTTTAACAAAAAATGCGAAGGTTATTTGTAAGAAAAAAATTGAAGTACAAGGTTCTGAGTTAAAAAAAAAATGTTGAATGCATTGAATTAATTAATAATTAGATTTTATCCGGTGATGCGAATCCAATTTGCTAGATAAACGCTGTCCAGTTACATAAACAATAAGGCAGTGATTTGTCAAGGATTAGGCTTTCGTACTCTGCACATTTTTCTGGACTTCAGTCAAGATTTGAAAAAAAAACTCGCATTGTATGATACGATCATTAGTCATTTCGTCACACTATTCATCAATATTATGATTGCTATTATAATATTAAATTAATCTTCTTTGAGTGATTAACTCACTTTTAAATGCAGTTTACCCACTGTGTATAATGGATTTCCCTGTATTTGCTTTGAACAGCGATCCCTAGCTTATTTCTTTGTACAGCGATACTGTGTTGTTATTGTTCTGGTTGATGTTGTTGTTATTGTGGTTATTAATGAAAATTGTGAATTTTCAAGAATGATTTTCAAATATACAAATAGAAAATCGGTTCAGGCTTCTACTTAAGGGCATCGGAGAGACAGTTTCGCTGATGTCCCCAATAAGAGAGGCAGAGGTCGTCTTCAGAAGGACTCTTCCACCACCACCAAGTAGCTCCATGTCTTTGGAGGTGGAGGAGGAGGAGGTGGTGCTGGTGGTAAGGAGGAGGAGCGCTATCTCTCAGGAGGAGATGGTGGAGTTGGAGGAGGAGGGAGAGGAAGGGGGAGGGATAAGGTGGATACTTGAGATAAGAGTGCCGATGGCCATAGAGGAGAGGGAAGTGGTGGTAGAGGAGGAGGAGTGGAGGAGGAGAAGGGGTGGAGGAGAAGGGGGAGGAGGAGGGGGTGGAGGAGTTGGAGGAGGGCTTTCGAGATCTTCCAAGCGTGGGTCGGACATCAAATGGGCATTATGTGTTATGAATGACAGCCATTGTGTTGGGTCATCAATAGATCTGTCTCGGTCACATGACTCTCTCTCTCTCTCTCTCTCTCTCTCTCTCTCTCTCTCTCTCTCTCTCTCTCTCTCAGTTCAGCTCAGGTCTTTTGTCATGGTTTACTGTTCTCAAACCTTTTGATTCTTTGAGTGATAGTTAGACTTTTTTTTATTTATTTATTCGTAGATAAAAAAAAAGTAACTGACTCATTTCACACGATCTTATTCGTAGATAAGATCGTGTGAAATGAGTCAGTGAAGAGAGAGTGCTTTTCATCTAAGAGAAGACTTTAATGTAACAATATGTTATCTTTTCTTCTTCTTCTTCTTCTTCTTCTTCTTCATCTTCTTCGTCTTCTTCTTCTTCTTCTTCTTCTTCTTCTTCTTCTTCTTCTTCTTCTTCTTCTTCTTCTTCTTCGTCTCTATGTTGCCATAGAGATGCCTCTTAAGGGTTAGCCACTATAGTTATCCTTCCTGGTTTCGAGGGCTTTCCACCTCTCTAATTATCCGACATAAAAAGTGGCGCTGGCTTCATTTACTTCGTGGTATCATATATCCTTATGTTCTGTGGAGTTTCCGCTATTAAAGATGAAATGGCGTTGCAAATGAACTTAATTTCTTATATTTTCACTCGAGAGAAATGAAATATTGAAAGGAATATGAGAAAAAATCGAGGAAGAAAAATAAACACTCGGCATTCCTTACATCAGAGACTAATTTGAAATTAGGAATAGAAATGCCTTTTGAGATTTTTCCACATAAAAGGTTCCCAGACTTCGCCTCGAGAAGAAGAAAAGAAGAAGAAGAAGAAGAAGAAGAAGAAGAAGAAGAAGAAGGAGAGGAGGAGGAGGAGGAGGAGGAGGAGGAGGAGGAGGAGGAGGAGGAGGAGGAGGAGGGAGGAGGAGGAGGAGGAGGAGGAGGAGGAGAGGAGGAGGAGGAGGAGGAGGAGACGAAAAACGAAAACAAGAAAAGGCTCTCGTTGTGTCCGTCCATTGCACCGCTTTTTGAACCTTAAACCTTAAACCTCAGTTGTTGGAGGTGGGAAATGCGATAATAAAGATCTAAGCAGTCTTTTCGTCCCGCCCGGAGACCATTCGGTAGGTGAAGGCATGCGCCATTCTCTTTAAAAGAGAGAGAGAAAGGGGTCATGCAAGAGAGACCAGGCTTTTGCTCCACTTATTCTGATGTGTCTGGTATTCAGAGTAATTGTATTTTTCATTATGTCTTTATGTGGTGTTTCGTTTTCTGGTAAAATATTTAGTGTTGGTGAGAGCTTTCGTATCTAATGACCTTTTTTTTTTTAATCTGAATTTATAAATTGACGTATAGTGATGTGACTAAAATGATATTTCGTTTCTCTGCAAAAGTGCTTTATATTCTTTATGTGTTGCCTTGAAAAATCTAGGTAATGAATTCACTCTTAAGTTATTCGGTTTCTTAAAAATTATGACTATATTCTCTAGAGTGTGTGTGTGTGTGTGTGTGTGTATATATATATATATATATATATATATATATATATATATATATATATATATATATATATATATATATATATATATATATATATATATATTATATATATATAATTATAATAAAATGCCATCCAAAAAAGAAGAGAATCACGTGACCTTTTCATTACTGACAGAGATATATAATACTTATTTGTGTAAATTCTATTGGCAAAGGAGTTCGATGAACTCTGGGTATGATTTTTTTATGAAGGCATGCACCGTTCTCTTGGCAAGAGATAAACACACCCCTTTTATACTCTCCCTAAAAAAAAAAGATGTATTAATTCGAGACCATTACGTTGGTGAAAGAATACGCTACTGCGTTAAAAGAGATACTGAAAACCAGTGTATACTTTTTTTTTTTATAGATAACGAATACCTCGTTCTTCCTGGACGAGGTGCTCCGAGTTAACCTCTTATCACCTGCTTGCTCCCGGCACACAAAAATTTCTTCTTCTTTTGTTTTGAACCAACGCTGTCGATCGCCTTTAAAAAGTTAGTCCTATTTCTTTCACTTATTTACCGTTGTGGGTGCTTCCGCCTCTCTCTCTCTCTCTCTCTCTCTCTCTCTCTCTCTCTCTCTCTCTCTCTCTCTCTCTCTCTCTCTCTCTATATATATATATATATATATATATATATATATATATATATATATATATATATATATATATATATATATATATATATATATATATATATATATATATATATATATATATATATATATATATATATATATATATATATATATATATATATATATATATATGTAGAGAGAGAGAGAGAGAGAGAGAGAGAGAGAGAGAGAGAGAGAGAGAGAGAGAGAGAGAGAGAGTTAAACCATTGCTCGTGTACTTCTTTGTAAACGTTTTATATGGTGTTTTGGGTGTAGGAGTAACATGTCTGTTCAGCCTTTGGAGTTGGCGGTCATTCTTTTATCACATCATGCACTGAACTATAGGATCACTGAAACAGCTTAAATATCCTAAAGGTCAAGATTTCATGTGTTTATTATTTAAATGGTCGTTTAAGTGCGGAAACTCCTCGGTATTAAACGCTGGAGGAGGCAGTCTTAGGAAAACGATAGACCGCCATCTTGGGTGGAAAGAGATGTCTCTTCCATCAGGATGCAGAAAGATGGAGCGTCCTACCAATCATGATATTTAGAGGAAGGTCTTCCTATATATCGAAGTGGAGAGAGGATGGCGTCCATCCAGTCTGGATGTAGTGGGAGACTCTGGATGTAGTGGGGAGGGGGGCGTCTCAAGTCAGGTGCTTTAAGGAATGGAGTTCCCTCAGCTGGGATATAGGGAGGAAAGTTTCCTCCGTGAAGGATGTAGATATAGAGGAGTGGCATTTTCAGTCAAATGGAGAGAGTGATGACGTTTTCCTAGCTATGATATAGAGTGTAAAGGTATCCCCAATAATGGTACAGAGAAAATGCATTGTCAATAAGAATATAGACACAAGACTACCCATTCAGGATGCAGATACGAATGGTATCCCTCTGAGAGAGAGAGAGAGAGAGAGAGAGAGAGAGAGAGAGAGAGAGAGAGAGATACGTCCCTCATTTAGAAAGTAGGAATTAAACGCTTAAACGCAACGCCTCCTCCCCTGTCGGATTATGGGGAGGAAAGGTGACTTACGGACTAATTGATGCCCACCTCGCCGACAGCAGCTACTGGTCTAATCCTCATAAGCCTTGAATGAAGTCCGGTCAGGACTCATTAAAGTTACTTTGCTTGAAGCGTCGTATATCTCGCTTTTTGCTGAAGGATTGCTCCCAGGAGTCACAATGTCTTGATTACCAGACTGAGGAAGATGAGGAAATTTTCATTTTCCAAAGATGAAAATATTCCTTATGCTCATCCTCAATGGACTGGAGAAAGAAGTTGATAGAGAAAGGAGTTGATACAGGGTTTTTACAAAGCAAATGTTTGCGTTGAAGACATATTGTGCAGCAGTGTATGACAGTTAAAAACTCCCCTTTTTGGTGGCTTTTGGAGATGACGGGAGGGCATTTGACAGTGTCCACAGACCAAAATCAAGGAAGGTCTTACGCCGCTATGGTATTCTCATTAAGTTGAGCTTAATGGAAGCATCCATGAACGAAGTTGATGCAAAGTTGGAACGTTGGTGATAGTGAAATCTCTTGTGAAATCTTTTCTAGTTATTTTGGGGATTAGTGCTGTTTGGTCAAGTCATTCAAAATAAACTGATTGTGCCGGAGACGAATTAAGGATCTAGGAGGTTACACCGAATCCGCGTAATAAGATAAGTGACGAATTATCTTAGCAGTATAGTACGGCGAGATGCCTGCCTTACTTATCATAAAAGTCACGGTGCAGTTACTACTGTAATTAAAACATAATGAAGATTATGTAGGTTTGTACATGTGTAATCGGAGATGACATCTGTTTTGCGTTAGATATACATGAGAACCCCGTAGGGGGTGGTGTCGTCAGTGCACCTCATGCGGTGCACTGTAGGCGTTACTTAAGGTTCTTTGCAGCGTGCATTCGTCCCCCAGCTGCAACCCCTTTCGTTCCTTTTACTGCACTTCCTTTCATATTCTCTTTCTTCAATCTTACTTTTCACCCTCTCCTAACAATGATTATAGTGCAACTGCGAGGTTTTCCTCCTGTTACACCACCTTCTTACCGTCAATATCCGTTTGAGCGCTGAATAACCTCATAGGTCCCAGTGCTTGGCCTTTGGCTTAAATTCTATATTCAGTTCAATTCAAACATGAGAATTTTATTCTCATTATTAAAGTTACATCAATACCTCCAAGCAAGCACTTTTATAAATTGTTCTGGACTAAAAGATGGGAGTGGGCAATGCACAACAGATTTTCATATTATCGTCGATGACTGTCTTGTCTTTGAAGTTTGGTACAGGTCACAAAAGAACACCTTTGTTTTAGGAATTATGGGAATACAACTGCAACTCGATTCTTGATTCTTTATAAAGTTAGTTAATATAGATTCCGTATTGCCATGAGCAGTGGGCTTTTCCTCTACTCAAATATTTTACTTATATACCGAGATTTATTATTATTAACATTATTATTATTATTATTATTATTATTATTATTGTTGTTGTTGTTGTTGTTGTTGTTCTTGTTTTTGTTCGTGTTGTTGTGTATTCGTGCATCACTGACTTTCATTTGCGTAAAGATTATGTTATATTCGTAATTTCATCTGTCAGCGTGTGAAAGAAACTGTAGTGAAACATTATTAAGTCTAAATATATTATATGAGAGAGAGAGAGAGAGAGAGAGAGAGAGAGAGAGAGAGAGAGAGAGAGAGAGATTAGATTCGCCAATGACATCTCCTGAAATGCGAATCGAACGGTGCATCTAATAAGCGCGTCGTTGGAGATCGTACCCCATCAATTTTTATATCAGTTTTATACCCATGAAAGAGGGGAAGGAGAGAGAGAGAGAGAGAGAGAGAGAGAGAGAGAGAGAGAGAGAGAGAGAGAGAAGGATCGTCGTCACTTCAAATCCACCAGGACTATAAATAATACCGTCTGATATCCGGTAACAGTTTCCTGATATGATTTCATTCCAAAAATCTCGATATTAATACCAGCGTCGAATGAGCATCACGTTTTGTCCCTTTCTGTTTTTGTATCAGACGTTATCTTATTTTTTTTTTTTTGACGATTATTGCAGGAAGTCGACATGAATTTAGTGGAATGGGATTGGCCATGTCTTTTGATATTCCTTTTTTTTTTTACCTTTAATCAGATGAAACTTACTATTAAGAGACGTGAAATGTGTTAAGAAAAATTTTCTTTCATGCAGTAGAAGTGTGTTCCAGAATTTCGTCACGTTTTACTTATGCGACAGGACTTTGTCGTCATATGTGGGTAAACGATTTTTTTATTTTTAAGAGCTATCTTTAGTTCCTCATTTTGACGTAGAATACATATATTTTCTTCGGTAGGGCTTATTTTCCTTGTAGCTGAATATCAAATTTTTGCATTTGTATCCAACTGCAAGTGAATGTTCGTCGTACTGATTTTTTTATTTTACTGTAAATTACAATTTAACAACAGATATGACAAATCAGATCTCACCCGCTTAACAAAACATCACAGACTGCTGTCATATATTTTTGTGTCTAATATTTCATCGTGAATAAAAGGTGAAGTATCGTTTTCAAACGCAAAAGCTCCGCCACTTCTAAAAGCAGCAGATCGGAAAAGGGAGTATCTGTATGGCAATTAACAGAGTCCGATGTTGTTTTCATCAGCTATGCCGCAAATGAAAGTGGAAAATGAACAGCAAACATCGCTGTCAGTGTAATTTAATGGAGTAGACGGGAGAGAAATGAATTTTAGGAAGATACACTGTGACATACGCGTATATACCGTGAAGCTCAGTGCTTACTGTTGTCGGGTCTGTCTCTTTATTCAGTTGGTTATGTGGTGTTTTGTAATGGTTCTGTATGGAAAGACTGAATTTATTTCAGAGCTGTCAGTTACCCTTCATAATTATTGAAAGGACTGCTTTTTATATAAAACACAGATTCGAAGTCACTGCAGAGAAGTTCCTTTCATTTCTATCTTACAGTGACGGAGCTAGACTTTATGTTATTGACTAGTCCCTCTCTGAAATCAGTATACAAAAAAAAAAAAATATAATTTTTCAACTGGAAGTAAATCCCTTTCATATGACATCCAGAGAATCTTTTGTTAAGAAATTATTGCTAAGGCAGTCAGCTTAATATAAATGAACACAAAAATTGGCAGAGATCTCTGTCTCCGTATTTTCCTAGGACATTTAGCGTGTCCGTAATATAGAGGAAATTTATCACCGCGCAAAAAGGGAAGGTCTTTGTCACACTTATACCCCGCAGTGAATAATTTTTGAGGCAGGTTTGATATATCGTACGTCAGGTGTAGTGCTGTACCTTAAATCATTGGGTACGTGCTTCCAATAATTCACGGATGTCGAACTGCAGTGTAATTAATCTTAGTTATATTAATACATTTGGGCAATGTGTCGGTACGATTAAATTAGTTTCTGGGTATGAGTATTTACAGACACACACAGACACACATATTTATATATGTATATATATACACATGATATACGCATACACGTAGACAAACTGCAAATATATACATACATACTCTCACTACTGGGCAGGAGTACATATACTTATTTTTCATTCCTTTGACTATATATATATATATATATATATATATATATATATATATATATATATATATATATATATATATATATATATATATATATATATAATATATAATAGGATAAAGGAAATAAAATGTATAACATTTATGAAATTAAAATATACCCTCGAATGTAACATCGCGAATCAATCTCTTGCACTTTATTACTATTATATTTCACAATGCTTTTATAAATTATTCTGCATTAATACTTTATCTATATTGTTTGCATTGTGCAATTTATGCATTTCATGTGTATTCATTTGAGTAGCGTAATAGTTTGTTTCAGATATAATATGCAAGCTACATTTTTCATGCTTGGTGCGCACTGTATTTATACAGTGACACTTTATATGAAATATTTTCACGTATTTGCTCTTTATGAGATTTTCAGTCATGTTGCATGATGACTGCTGTATTGTTATTATTGCCTCAGTGCAACTGTCCTGCCGGACTTATGGCATCCCATAAAGGTAAATTACGTAACTTCCGGATTCTTAATTGACTGCCTTTCCGTTCCTGAATACGTCATTCCCTTTGGCTCAAGCAAAGTTTTCTTTTTGCATGCATATGTGAATGTGTTCCATTTTGGGCCTTTATTGATAATAAGAGTGCATGTGTGCTTGTGCAAAAACTGACAGAGCACAAACTACAATATGGAATTTATATATATATATATATATATATATATATATATATATATATATATATATATATATATATATATATATATATATATATATAGAGAGAGAGAGAGAGAGAGAGAGAGAGAGAGAGAGAGAGAGAGAGATGCTTGTAATTACAATGCGGGCATATTACTGCCACATTCATGCTTTAACTTTTTAATGGTGGATAAACCCCTTTGTGCTAGAAACTTCCGCTTTTGCCACTTCATGAAGTTTTGCAAAAGGTGCACCCTTCTTTACAATATTCGCCCACCTTCAACGTACTCTCGCGCTTCCTGAATATGAGGTACTTTCCTTTCCATAACCTCTTATATTCGTCGTTCGTTTTAAGTTCGGACAAAGCAACCGGCACTTGTATTAAAGGGCTCCACGCGCATTGAGATTCCCCGCATTGAAAAACGTTATTGCCATCGTGCTGATGATTTGCTTGCAGATGAGACTCCAGTATTAATCCATATTTATATCTTGGGATTCCGAGAGCAGCAAGCACCCACGTATCGCGTAACAAAAGTTATTCCGGCTGATCTGAAATAAATGTTCATGCTTTGAACTTTCATCGTGCATGGTCCTATTGTACGGTGCTGTTGTATGTAGACTTAATTGAAACAGTTTCGTATGGATCTAGTGCAATTTTTATTCAAAGGTGTGAATTTTTCCACTCACGATGTGATGATATTTTTCTCTCACGTTCCAGTTTTTCAATGAAGCATACACATTTTTCTCTGGCCTTATGATTTTATTCAGTTTTCTGAATTTTTTTCATTAGGTTTTGCATTTTCACTAAAACATTTATTGTCTTAACGAACAATACAGCGGACCAGCATCCCCTACAATGTCAGTTACACCTTTTAAGAGGGCATGAAACCAAATATTCCCCCTTTTTTTTTCTTTTACTTTGAATGTTTAGCGATATTTGTAATAACCACACAGAGTCTAGTTTGCGTTACCTCGGCAACTTAATAAACATCAAGAAGTAGTCGAGTCTAGCACAAAAGTTTTGCAAGAGTTTACTCTCTCTCTCTCTCTCTCTCTCTCTCTCTCTCTCTCTCTCTCTCTCTCTCTCTCTCTCTCTATATATATATATATATATATATATATATATATATATATATATATATATATATATATATATATATATATATATATATATATATATATATATGTGTATATATATACATATATGAAAGTGCAAATATACATATATATATATATATATATATATATATATATATATATATATATATATATATATATATATATATATATATATATTTGTTAAGTACAGTAATTACATTTAATCATAAGATCTTAGTGCCAGTGCCCCCAAAATTGTAAGCACTGCTTTAGAGACATACTTTTAAATAAAAGTGTGTTTTCCTGTACCTTAGTCGATTCACAGTTTTACATGAGCATGTAACCCCAAAGAGGGCTCACTAAGAGTTGTGGGCATAATGTAGGCAAAAAATGTGGCCCATAACAATAACTGCGAGCCAAGCAACGGTCAGGTTATTTGAAGAGGCAACATATGGCGTTTGTGTCACATACTTCGCAACACATTGGCACGAGAAATATTTGGGTCCCGGATTACCAAGATGTATTTTTACTTTATATATATATATATATATATATATATATATATATATATATATATATATATATATATATATATATATATATAAGTATGTTTTGTATATATATATATGTGTGTATAGATATGTATATGTATGTATGTATGTATGTATGTATATGTATATGTATATATATATGGGGAATTTGTTGAATATTATATTTATCTTGCGGTTTAATTGTTTGCATGTGCTTCTGTGAAAAACAAATGTATATTCTTAGTTGTGAGGATTTTGGCCTTGAATATTACAAAAGTATCATAGTACAGTAGTTAACTTAAATGCCTGTAGTAATGACATTGACGTAAATGGCGATATATATATATATATATATATATATATATATATATATATATATATATATATATATATATATATATATATACATATGTGTGTATATATATGGTCACAACATTGTTTTTCTCCGGTTTGCTTGCTTGATTAAGTAAGTTTAATAGCAACAGTATAATATCAATATGAATCTTTTATTCATATCGTTTATCATGTTTGCTGGACTGACGCAGTATCAGTGATGTATAGAATTATTTGAAGTAATAATTAATCCTTTATTATCAATTTTTATTATGTTTGTTATTAACCCATCCTTCCTTTTGACCAGTATTTTTTTTTTTTTTTTTTTTTTTTTTTTTTTTTGGTTCACCATGGATATTTCATTATTAATTCTGGTGGTACCATAACACCAGCTCTACTCTCTGAATACATGCTTTTGTTGAAATCATCAGCCTATTTAGCCAATTATTCTCTCCTATCTTTTCTGGGTTTTTAACTTCACTCTCTAGGCTTGAGTACTTAGCGCGTTCTACTTTGCGTTCTTCATCTCCTCCATGAAAATTGTCTACATGTACCTTTTGCTATTGTCTGTGTCTATTCTTTCCTGTATCCCAGATTCATCCTATATCTAAGGTTGCCGTGCAGTTACCCCATATCCCAATATTCCTTTTCCAGCAGATTGTTAAAGCATTCCTTGTCGGCATTAACTAAGTATAAAGTATGATATTCTTTATTAAGACGGATAAGAGTATTTTCAGAAGACAAAAAACTTGTCGAAATAGTGTTCCCATCATAAACCATTTCAGCTCGCTTACGAGGAGGAACAAGGAAAAAAAAAAGGAATGTGAATTCACATAATTCCCATACAAAAAAGAACAAGGGACGGATGCTGGGGATTGATGCATCCTGACGGAGATCCTGCTTATCTCCTTAATTGCCTCCTAGATAGCTTCTGTACTGCCAGATGGTTCGTGACATCTCTCCTGTTTTTACATTCATAGCGTCCTGTTGTGTTGGCACCAGTAAGAACCAAGTAAAAAATGCGCCGAAGTTTCTTCGACGCAATCGAGTTTTCTGTACTGCCGCTACAGTGTGTAATCAAGGCCACCGAAAATAGATCTATCTTCGGTGGTTTCGGTATAATGCTGTATGGGCCGCGGCCAGTGAAACTTTAACAGCTGTCTGGTGGTGGCCTGGTGGTATATCGTTGCCAAAATAACGATTATTGCTAACTTTAACCTTACATAAAATGAAAAGTGCTGAGGCTAGAGGGCTGCAATTTGCTATGTTTGATGACTGGAGTGAATGATCAACATACAATATTGCAGCCCTCGAGCCTCGTGGTTTTGAAGATCTGAGGACGGACAGAAAAAAGTGCGGACGGACAGACAAAGCCGGCACAATAGTTTTCTTTTACAGAAAACTAAAAGCAGAGCTAAAAATTACATGGTGGGGATAATTCACGGACAAGATAAGATAAAATCTCTTAAAATACTCTGAATTTTTATCGCCGATGACTCAGTCTATTGTACATTAGCTTGTGCATTTTATATGCACGTCTTTTTGCTTAAAACCAATTAAAAAATTACACACTCGATTTGAATTTGCGGAGGAAATATTTACCTTTTCTCGTTGTATTCATGTGACAGAAAGGAATTTAACGAATAAAACCCTAATATGTATTTCTTGCGAGGTGGCGCGTGTTCAAAATTATGACATTCCAGAGCACCTAACCTTGTCGTCGTGCCTTTTACCCGCCGTAGGCACGATAACGCAATACCTTGATTGTCAGTGCCCATAAGCCTGGAACATCTGGCGCTACCTAGTATGTATGTCTAGTATAGGGCATTTATTATTATCCATGCCATAACTGGCACTAGACACTTCAGGTATGAAAATTATTCAGGCCTCTTGCATGCGAAACTCCACCTTGTGGTTCAAGAAATTTTACCTGCGGGGCCTATACATAACGCAATACCTTAATGTCAGTACCCATGTGCCGTAAGTACTTGGCAATAACGAGTACCCGTGTCTTGCGAATACCCGACACTAGTTAACAGTTGAAATTACGCAAGCTGTTCACTCTCCACGGGAAACATTATTTAGAGGTCCGTGACATACCCTTCATGTGACATGAAGTCGCCCTTCGTGACATGCCTATCTTCAGGTACTCGACTCCTCAGTGCCCAGTTATTGATTACCCAACTCCCGACGAATAGTCGTGTTTTTCTTCGTTGCGGGAACAACAGATGTGGGAAACTTGACCCTTGTACGGAGTAGTTTTTGTCAAGACGTCTTGGTTCACCTTCAAACTTTTTTTAGGTTTTAGTTTTTTTTACATGCATGGGAACCTATCTGTTTCAGAGAGTTTTTCTTGCTTTGATTTTTTTTTTATCTTAGGTTTTCTCTAGACTGGAAACGTTTTTTCCCCCCTTAAGAATACTTGTTTTCCTCCAGGACTCCTCTCAGAGCATTTTTTTAATTTTTAATACTTTATCATTTCGGAGATTTATGATTTTTCTTCATTTCTAGGACACGAGTTTATTCATAATTTTTAGATGAATTTCACTTGACAGTTTCTGATTATTAAGAGCAGCGAGATTTTGAGTGCGATGGTTGAAAACATCCTGATGCAAAAAAAAAAAAAAAAAATGACAAGCTTTTTATCACTGAGTCGATATATTTTCAGTTTAGTATCGAATTTTTTTTTTAATACTGTATCCCTCTAAATTCAGATTTGAGCCTCAGCTGACCCAAATTCATCATAGTATTTTTCTGAGAAATTAGTCTGGAATAACGATATGCATCTCTCTCTCTCTCTCTCTCTCTCTCTCTCTCTCTCTCTCTCTCTCTCTCTCTCTCTCTCATGTGTATGTGTATTGCATAAGGAATTACATACACTTACGCGTTCGTGACATTTGTTAAAAAATAAGTAAATCAGGAAAACTACAATATCGATATGAACTTCCGTGGACGTGTTTGTGTGTGTGGTGGGCGTGTGTGGGGGGGGGGGCAAGGGGTGTTGCGTGCGCATGCGTGGCCTTTGGGAAAAGATATCAGCAGGCAAGAAAGCCTGTCAAATTTCCGAAAAAGAAGCCGACCGCCACAATGGAGGCGGGAGCAAAAAGAGAGATGACCATTCTCTTGGCGAAACTTTCATCACCGGAGATTTTTACTCGGATGACACATGACCTGATGCCGCCGGACAAGTTTTGAATGGCTTGTTCTATTTCCTTCGCGTCATCATTTCTCTCTCTCTCTCTCTCTCTCTCTCTCTCTCTCTCTCTCTCTCTCTCTCTCTCTCTCTCTCTCAGTTCTTTGCCTGTTTTATTCTCCTGCCGCAGTGTCGAAATTCCTTTTCTTTCGAATCACATATTGAATTATCTCTCTCTCTCTCTCTCTCTCTCTCTCTCTCTCTCTCTCTCTCTCTCTGTTTTAATTCCATGCTTTTCTTATATTCTCCTGTTGCAGTGTCTAAATTCTTTTTTTCCATTCATATTTTGAATGACAACCTCATTTTCTTGATTAAAGTTTTAAGTGGTTTCTTATATTTATTAATTATATCTTTAAAGTTTTTGTTCTCTCTTCTTTTATCATTGTGACTTTCATCTTACTTATGTGTTGTTATTCTGTAATTATAGTTAATATCCTATTTTTTCCGTGAATGGATGTAATTTTTCATAATATATATTATATATATATATATATATATATATATATATATATATATATATATATATATATATATATATATATATATTATATATATATAATATATATATATATATAATATATATATATATAATGAATCACGAAAATATATGAATATATAAATAAAGATAAAATCCAGTGTTTGTTTCCTGTGGATTTTATCTTTATTTATATAGTGTGTTGTTGTGTTTGTGTTTGTGTGTGAGAGAGAGAGAGAAACAGAGAGAGACTTAAAGGAATTTTAAAATTTAATATTGTTTCATTTTCCATTTTCTGTTGTTATCTAGGAATCTGCAAAATTATTACTGTTGGCGTTTCGCCGAATCGTTTTCGTTCAAGTACTTATCTACATTTCGTTTCCTACTCCTTCATGCTTATCTTCCTTCAGTGTTCCTCCAGCACCTCCATCTCAACTCTTCGTATATAAGATAAGATACAGAATGCTCTCTGTCCCTCGTTACTTCTCGACCAACCGCCATCGTTGCCAAGAGAGTCATCATCGCTGCGGTAGCTATCTCGGAACTCCTTATTCATGTGTAACAGTTGTTCGACCACAGTAATCAAATGAGGAGGGGGGGTCTCTCTCTCTCTCTCTCTCTCTCTCTCTCTCTCTCTCTCTCTCTCTCTCTCTCTCTCTCTCTCTCTCTCAAATGTAATGGAATGAAGTATGATGACTTTTTCTCTCTCTCGCTGAAATGTATGCAATAATCAATTTTTGTTTACTAAATTATTTTGACTTTTTTTACTTTTACTCTCTCTCTCTCTCTCTCTCTCTCTCTCTCTCTCTCTCTCTCTCTCTCTCATCGGCGTCAATAACGCAGATGTTGTGACGCCAGTTTGAGTAACGATAAATCAGTCAATTCTCTCTCTCTCTCTCTCTCTCTCTCTCTCTCTCTCTCTCTCTCTCTCTCTCTCTCTCTCTCTCTCTCTCTCTCCCCTGTCTTTGCAGTCGTCGTTAAAAGCGGACCGAGTCAAGCCATCATGACTTTAAGACTTCGCGTACAGCCCATTACTGCTGAGCGTCATTTTCATTACAAACTCTTTACGCAAGAGTAAAAGGGGAGGGAGAGAGAGAGAGAGAGAGAGAGAGAGAGAGGAGAATGACGATGTGGAGATTTTTAGGGAGATTTTTGTCTCTCTCTCTCTCTCTCTCTCTCTCTCTCTCTCTCTCTCTCTCTCTCTCTCTCTCTCAATTTTAATTATTCACTGGGAGGAAAAGCCTTTGTTTTGTATTAACATAAAGGTAAATAATTATGGCGTGTGCAACTTATTCAGGATTCTTGTTGACAGTTTTACCTCTGGGATGTACACACACACATATAAATATACATATATATATACCTATATATGTATAAATATGTGTTTGTGTATATGTGTATGCATTTATGCATATATGTATGTATGTAGGTGTAGGGTGGGGCCTATTTACAAGAGCATCAAACATGTCTAATCAGCACTATTAATTTGATACATATCTCAGCAATCCATGATAGTTTCACTTTGAGAAGACGAATTGTCTTCACATGTAAAGCTCAACGTGGCCAGAGCTGCATACCTGTATGACACAGCTCATGGAAACATATGCCGAGTAGCTGTACCGACACAGGTGTTTCGAGTAGAGCTTGAGGCTCTGCTGTAAAAATGAGCTCTGTAGTTGTAAAGGGGTTTGAGTTTAAGGCATTCATTTCTTTTTTACGAGAGTTCATTGGTAAGCTGAATTTAAGGCGTCAGTTGTTAGGAGTCTGTCCATTTGTATATATTTATTTTTATTCAGGAAGCTGTTTATTGTTATTTTGTTTATTTATATCATCAGTGATAAATTTTTTTCTCTTTTTTTACCTAATCTGAAGAGTTGTTCAGGCGCTTAGACGTTAAATTCTTAAGTTTCTGTATGCTTTTGAATATAAGAGTGTTATGCTGCTCCTTAATATATGGGTTAATAATGAAAACAGTGACTGATTTAATTTTACAAAGTGTTTTAAGAATTCTCAGTAAGCTGCAGCAAGTGTATGGATGAACGTAGAATAATCAGTGACTGTAGAAATATGTTTATTTTATAGCAGTAAATTATTACAATGGTAGTGGATAGATTTCCACAAGACTTTATGTTAGAAGAGGGTTAACTCTGACAGCTTGTATGAAAATATGAGAAGTCCGTGAGTTGCAAATTAGTTTAGATGCAGTTGACTGTCGTTTTCAAGTTCGACCGCTTCAGACTGTCCAGAATTTTGTATGCAAATGAAAATGGAAAATGAAATACATGTTCAAAAGTTTTTTGCATCTCGAAATTCCCCATAAAAGCAGGCAGTGGAAAATTGTTGTAAATTTCTGCAGCTAAACGAAGAGTACGGAGCAATTTGGAAAGTTATTTTTGGGTCTGAGTTCATTATGTTGTAGGTGTGGCTGATATGCAATTGTTTACAGTGACATTGAAACTGTGGGAGTTTCTTGAGCACCAAGATATTTTAAAGTTCTGCATTTAAACTCAGAGAAAATGAATGAGAATAAAGTTCTGTATTGAAACTTAATTAGAACACACACACACACACACACACACACACACACACACACACACACATATATATATATATATATATATATATATATATATATATATATATATATATATATATATATATATATATATATATATATATATACAGCCGGTTTTGAACATGTCCCCAACATAAATCCAGACTTGCTTTTGATATCTCGAAGAGCCGTATGTTCACGGTGAACTTCAGCGCACAGCTGATTTACCTATATCAAACATTACTCTGAACTTATTAAAATCGAGAAAGGACTCCTTTTGGTGGGGTTTCCGAGCGAGGCATAGCAAAGGCGGAGCTTAGACCGTGGTTTTCTTCACCTCAATTACCTGTTTCACCAGTCTGCCGTAGGAACCACAAATGGCCAATTATATCCAACGGTATCGGCGCATGCGTGCTGACATCTGTGGCTTTGTTTTATGTCGTCTCTTCGCACACAGAGCGCTGCTGGACGTTCGCGTTGCATTTTCATGAGTCTTGGTTCTGGGGGAGGTTTCGATGCCTTTGTCCAGAGGATCACAACCTCTGTTGGTAGGGTTCCAGGAGTTGATCGTGGGTCGTTGCAAGAGATTCAGGATTGTAAGATATTGCTAGTAGCAACGAGAGTCAGTTAAATGACGTAGATATTATTAATGCTAGATTTTGGATTATAAAGCAACTATTCCTAGTAGTATTGCCAGATTTATTGGCATGGTCGATTGCCTTCAGTAATTAGATACTCTGAAATTTACCGCTCTATGCCCAAAAATTCCAATAAACAAAAGCAAATAAAGAATTATGAGCATCAAATTCTGTTATGCGGTCTCACTTCAGACTAGTATTTTTAGTAATATTTATAATTACAGAAAGTTCATGAAGCACCCCACGTTTCAAAGAATTCTCTCTTTTTTTTCCCTTTTCACAAAAATAATGAACAAAGTAATACACCCCTGCATTTAACGCCTCCTTCACTTGAATTATTCTATTACAGATTAAGTGACATGACATTTGATTGCATCATTGCTCATGCGATGTCCGACTAGGCTGGCAACGAAATGGACACATGTAGCCCATTCGCAATCGGAGGAGTAAAACTTGCCTCCTAAAAGCAGGAAATTTATGCAATGAGGGAGAGCTCAGAAGTTTGGCCAAAAAAAAAAATTTGAATAAGAGAATGTCTTTTGATCTTGAGGTAGTAGATACGGAATGTGGTAACCCGACCGAAGGCTGTTTCTCTCCGCAGAGCCAAATTATGCAAGACATGAAAATGACTTTAAAAGGAAAGGTGATTTATGGAGTCTTTGCGGTACAACTCAGAAGATTGTTTTCCTCACAGAAGATATTGTCATTTTCCCCTTGTACTTTGAACCTGTATTAAACATGGGTCTTTGGTTTCATTATGCGGACTTTGCAAAGGTGATGAAGAGAGGAATAGTTAGGGGGACGGGGGAGGGCATGGAAAAGGGGGGTAGGAGGGTGTTCGCAGGTGACATTGCGCTTAAAGTGTTACTTCGTTCATTCTAAAATTCTAAGTCATTATGGGAGAGTAACTTACTCGAATCATTTATCTTCAGACCGTTACTTTAACATTCATTATATATGCAAGCTGTCTCTCTCTCTCTCTCTCTCTCTCTCTCTCTCTCTCTCCTCACTAGAAATTCAAGTCCATTAACGTAATACTCGTAGAAGGTTGCTAGTTATTATAGCATCAAATTCTTCTTCAGAATATTCAGTGTATGTAGTACGTGGAATTAATGTTAGCTTTCTGAAAGAATATAATGGCGGGTGATTATAATTATGCTTCCCTATTTTGTCTTGGCGGTTTGATCTGTCTTTGTTCAAAGGGCGGCGGACTTGTCTCTTCAAGGGCTGAAGACTCTGTCTCTTCATGAGTTCTTGTTGCTGTGTTGTTCTCCACACTACACAAAATCTGTATCAGAAATTTAATGCTTTCTCTCTCTCTCTCTCTCTCTCTCTCTCTCTCTCTCTCTCTCTCTCTCTCTCTCTCTCTCTAGATATGAGTTCTTGTTGCTGTGTTATTCTCCACACTACAAAAAATCTTTGTATCATGAAATTCAATGCTCTCTCTCTCTCTCTCTCTCTCTCTCTCTCTCTCTCTCTCTCTCTCTCTCTCTCTCTCTCTCTCAGCTAGATATCTAAATATGAGTTCTTGTTTCTGTATCTTCTCCAAACGATAAAAAAAATGTTTGTATCATGAAACATCCTTTACAATATTATGATTTTTTTCCTCTTTGTCGAGTTAGCCAAAGTATTACTTGCGATTAACGAAAGAAGACTCGGAAATCAAGTCTCCAGACAATTTCTCGCTTAATTGCAAGAATTTCTCAGTAGGTTCGATATGCCGTTACACGAAACTGGGATGGCAGGTGTTCATATTAGCTTGCTTTTATGGCCAAAATAATATTTTTCACGTCGCGCGATTTCACGAGACGCTGTTATTGTTGTGCGGAATTCACGAAGAAGTTTGCAGTGTCCGTTTCGTCTCGGAGCGTATTTGCTCAGCTTTAGGTCTACTATACTTTTTAAGATTGCAGACTCATTATCATTGTGGGTTAGGCCGTAATTCTTTTGTCTCTTTCCATATCTCTATTTCAGACCTCCGTAGATGATGACACCAATGAATCCGTCCCGTAGACCTACCATAAATAGTCAGAAGAAAATATAAAACTGATTAAGGATTCAGAGGAGGTGGCATCCGTAGGATTGGAATAATGCTGCATAATTTTCATCCTTCGTATGTCTTGTGGCTTCATTTACGGGCCGTACATCCGCCCCCCTAAACCTTCCATCCTTCTTTAATTATCTTTTATGCTTCTTGTTCCTCGTTACTCTTTGTTGTTAGCTGCTTATTGTTTTGTTGCTATCTGCCAGAGTAATGTTACGCTCTTTTTTATGTTGTGGTTACTTTGATAGCCTTTGCATTTGAACAAAATGTTTTCGTCATGTTCATTGCGTGGGAATGGTACAAAAAAATGTATCTATCTTTTATTTCATATCTTCCTATTTTTTTTTATTAATAAGGAAGAATATCAGATCACCATTCTATTAATGGCATTCATGCACACCGGGATACTCTTAACAGTAAATTAAACTTTTCCACCGAATTTTAGAGGCTGATTAGACAATAAAAGCGCGCAGCTTGAGGTACAGTACAAGGCGGGTTTCTTCTTCTCATACAAATTCCAGTGCACGAGCTGCTCTCGGGATTGACCCAGGGCTGAGCTAAATCATTTGTAACGTCATTACAGCCAAAAACAAAGAAGTGGGATCCACCCTTCATTGTATACTAATGACCCCAATAAACCATAGCCGCCATTCTCTTAACGCAAATAATTAACCATAAAACTGTAGGGAAGGAGGTTTCGGTGAGACTGCTACCACTTCCAAATTCTCCTCCTCCTCCTCCTCTTAGTATTCCTTTCTTCCTATTCCTCCTCCTCCTACCCTTCCATGTCCTCTTTCGTCTTGGCATTCCCCGCCTCCCTCCTCCCTCCCCCCCCTCCTTCGGTACTTTTTTCTCTTACGCTCTCTCTTATTCCCCGTCTTTTTCTTCTTCTTTTCCATTTAGAGAAAGAAAGCTCGGAGGTGCTTACTGAGTCTTGGCTTCGCGAAGCGCTTGTATAGCGTGTGTATCAAGCTGGTTTACGACCCTTACTTTATATTCCTCAATAAAACCTCCTGCTGGTATTCTTCGGGGTTTCATTAGACCTAGTTATTGACCGAGTGCTCTTTCTCTTATTTATCAGATTGGTGAAATAAGTCGTAGTACAGTAGTTGTAGTAGATAGTGGAGGGGATCACATGTTGTAATAGTACTGGGGGTGTGATATGCCTTCGAAATATCTGTTTGGTTTAGCCTAACAAATGTTACTTAACTGTGGTAGCAGTAACAGTAACGAGTGTCCATTGCGCATGCTCCCTGGCTTACACTACAAAGCTTATTCTTGTAACTTATCCCGCGGTTACATTTTATTCCTCTTTTCGTTTCCATTATATATCATTTAGTCTCTTAGGAGTTTTTAGGGATTTCGGAAATTTATTTGCGTTTTCGGATGACAAGTAAAATGTTTCTGTTGACAAGTTGAAGGTGTTGTTACTAGTGCAAGATAACCTCACGGCAGCTCTGTAGGAATGTCACGTAAATTTGTGCTTGTGATCTTAGAAATATATCTCTACTCTGATATTATCATTTCATTCAACTGGGCGAATGGACGTGTCAGATTTTTTCAAGGAACCGGAAAAATGACAGTTTTTGTAAATGCCAAATGTCTAGCAGTCTCTATCTCTCGCTTTCTGTCACTGAAGATAGATTTGTCTTGGTTAAAACACCTCTGTTTATATAGCATTGGGTAAGAACGCCTCTCTCTCTCTCTCTCTCTCTCTCTCTCTCTCTCTCTCTCTCTCTCTCTCTCTCTCTCTCTCTCTCTCTCTCTCTCTGAAAATGGAGTTATCATGAGTAAGTCCTCTCTGTGTATGGCATTGGGTAAGACCGATTTTTAAAGTGATTGTGCGCCAGCCAATTATTGTACAGCGAGAGTGGAAGGTGGCGGGAAGAGTAATGGAGTAATTACTGTCTCCCTCTGTACGTTGCAACACTCGCCGCTGCCGGTGATGCTGGGGGTTTCTGTTTGAAGGTTGGAATAGGAACACAAATGTCTTTGTTGAGGGGAGCCGAAGGAAAGACAAATTATAGAGTGCCTTCGCCGAAACCATTTGCAGAAATCTGGAGAAAAACGGGAACAAATGTATCTGAAGGAGTGTTATATGACAATAAAGCCACACGAATTTTAATCAGAATTATGTGCAAGGACTTTGATTGCAGAAATTTGTACTGATTAGTGTTAAGATTTCAATTTCGGAATAGTTTTATCAACAAACAATGAATACCTCACCTTAGAATCTTAGAATGTTAATATTTTGCTTGCCAATATTTTCGATACTCCATGAGACCAACATACATATGAAACATGTGTTTGGCCACCATGTTTACATTATGGATGAGTAGCAGAAGCTAACTTGAATGTTTCAGATCTTGTAAGGAAACTCAGACACAAACAGTGGACTTCCTAGACGAGCTTTGAGCTTCAATTACGGTGCATAGGACGATAATAATGAATATAAATTTTACGCTACCCAGGTGCTTTAAAGTAAGAACGACGGTTGTGTCTGTGTTATGCTTAGTGGTAATCATTTTCTGAATGTTCAGTGTTGATTCATTGCTGTGGTGACTACGAATGCAATTCGTGTTTTGAAACAAAAACAATGCAGGGTTTAGAAATATAAAGCATTACGATAACGTTTGGGGTGTTGCAATTAAAAAATATTGCTGCACTCGATTTTATCGAAGTTTAAACGTATATTGTTATTAATAGCCATAGTGGTAGTGGTATTACAAAATTCATTGTTGTCATTTATATTCATTGATGATCACATGCTTATTGAAATCTCCGCTGAAGATTAATTATACTGACAAGTGATATTTACCTACTCGTGGGGATGTAATAAATCCTGCCGCCAAATGACCATAGAATTAGAGTTACTCCGAAGAAAATGGATCCCCCTACTTAAGTAATACTCCGTCTGTCATTTTAGAGACTCCATTTACCATTAGTAAGCTCAGTGTTGCAGAGATTATAGGGGGAGAAGGGAAAAGGTCATGGCAGTTCTGCCATTATTCACTACAACGCCATCTACTGAACCCGCCATTATTCACCAGAGCGTCTTCTATTAGGGAAGTCCCTCGATTACGTTATGTGATTACCGAATAACTTATTTGTTCTCGTAGTGATGTCCTATTACGTAAACTGACGGCTAACATTTTTTGTGTCCTTTTCTCTCCCTCGCAGGAGGCCCTGGGGTCGTTTTCAAGTCAGCTGTGGCGTGCTACCCACGGCCACGTTCACCTGGGGGATGTTGGTGTTGTCGTTCCGACGGCGCTATCTCAGGCTTGTTCTCTCAGCCCGGCCAGGAAAACCACTTGGGAAAAATGGACGACTGCCGACCTCCTGGTGACGCATGGTAAGGTTCATTCTTTTCCGAAGTTTTTCTCTGTTTTTTTCATAGGATTGTATCCGATTATCTCCTTGCGATGTTTTGTTTATCAAATACAGATCTTTGTTCACTCTTGTACCAAGATACCAGGGAAATATTATGATCTGCATGTAACTCTTGAAAAGCCAGTAGGTTTCGCATGCAAATTGATAGCGTTATGATAGATATAACAGTGACATAATTTTGCTGGTACATGTATTTAATATTATAGCTGTGCCCCTTGAATGAAATCTAAAAATCAAACCTTTCTTCCTGTAAATGGAAAAGGCAATTTTCCTTACCAATTTTACCTTTCTTTTTAAGATTGATACGACTATTTTAGGGTTTTGTTATTAAGTGTGCAGCGTAATTTTACTTACTGTTTTTTCAGGAGGGTCAACTCCCGAGTGGGCATGGGGCCCAGAGGGCAGCATAGGCGTGAGTGTATCCCAACCTGAAGGCTGTGGACGTCCTGGCCAGTATATTTCGCTGGATCCTGATGTCCTTGTGGACTTGGATTCGAAGGAGATGGAAACTTTAGGTAAGAACTTATTTTTTTTTTTTAGCTCTTGCTTGTCAGTAAACTAATATATATATATATATATATATATATATATACACACACACAAGCACACACACACATATATATATACAGAGTATACATACATACATACTGTTTTCACTTCTACAAATATCTCTCATTTCCAGCCTCCCGTCTCATAGTTGATTCTCAGCTCGAACCATTTCCCAAGGGCTTGAGCGAAGGACATGTCCAAGCCTTCTCTACCGCCCTTTTTGTGATATCAATTCTCACACTGTCCTGCCATCTGATTCCTAATATCCTTCTTAAAGCCTTGTTCGCAAATCGACAAACTCCTTGAGATATAGTTACATTGTCATACTATGATACATGGTTGTATAGTAATGCACTAATGAACTAATGTATAATCTTACTTTCAGCATGCAATTGAAGTCTGTTTGATTTTCAAATCTTATTCTCTATTCATCATTTTATTTGCCCTTTTTATACTACTGAAGAGAACTTGTATTGGATATTTTAATTTCAAATAACTGAAAGATTCAACGTCAGTCATTCTTTCTCCATCTAGTGTTACCTCATCTCTGTACATACTCTGATACTCTGTCCTCATTATTTCTGCTTTTCTCTGTAGATATATGATTTAAGCCATTAAGTAACCTTTGTAAATCTTGTGATGTTCTGCTAATTAAAATAGCGCTATGCACTTACTTGTTAAGTGAATCTGCAGCAAATAGTGAGGTGCTACTGGGTAACACTATGTCACCTTTCCTTTTTCACTTCTCTTGGATTTATTAAGAAGACTAGTGGTTGATATATATATATATATATATATATATATATATATATATATATATATATATATATATATATATATATATATATATATATATATATATATATATATATATATGTGTGTGTGTGTGTGTGTGTGTGTGTGTGTGTGTGTGTGTGTGTGTGTGTTTGTATCTTAAGTATGCCAGGTTGCCACCGTTACTCCAATATAAACAATATATTTTTATGGGTGTTTGTGTGTGCATGTATAGAATGTAAGTTTAAGATCATTGAAGATCATAATTGTTCTTGCTTGTTTCACCAGTGAAACTTTACCTTTACAATTACTTTTCCTAATGAGGAAGCTAACTAAATTTCTCTTACAGGCCGATCTTTACTAGGATCTTGGGCGAGATACCGATGGGGAGTGTTCGAGGAAAGGGGTTATACTGCACATCCAAAGTACCCTGCAATCCATACTATTGACGACGCCCTTGTTCCCACGACCTGTACCACGGCGCCTACGAAGGGGCACTGGGAGCCAAAGAAAGGGTAAATTTAGTTCAAAGTTGTCACAGTAGGTAGGGATAGACATTTAGTAATTCAGGGAGATAATCAGTATTTCCCATTATTTTCTGTTACTTCTTTCGAATGAACACCATCATATTGTTTGGAAGCTTGAATTTCAGGTCAGTGGACCAGTGGGCTTGTTCCATGTGAATAGGGTTCACCTTCCAAATAAGTAATAATAATATTAATAAAGGTACCCAACTGCTAGAGAGAGTAAGAGACGGGTTAGAATTATTAAGCCATAACGAGAAAAAGTGAAATGCTGTATAAATGAAAATATGGGGTACGCCCTGTTGCTCTACATTAAAAACGTTTAAAGATTTACTTCCTCCAAGTACGAACGACATGCAGTTCTCTGAAGGAAGTCCTGTCCAGTGACACGAAATTGAATGTAGAGAAGAAGACTGCCGACCTTTATAGAATTTTGCAGTTCTTCTTCCTGTTGTCGTTTCTCGAATCCTATACAGTAAATGTCCGTAGATTTGCCAGCCCCTAAGGAAAAGGGAACTGACTCCCTCTCTCTCTCCTTCCGTAATGTCCAGTGTACTTTTGGAACGTTTTTTCTTTTCCCGAACGATTTTCTTTTCTTAAATTTTTTTTTTTATTTTTTGACATCTTGGCCACTCAAAAAATTAAACAAGAACGTGGGAAGAAAAATCTCTCTCTCTCTCTCTCTCTCTCTCTCTCTCTCTCTCTCTCTCTCTCTCTCTCTCTCTCTCTCTCATATATGTACATATACACAGTGAATTGCCCCATGAAATGTTAAAAAAAAAAGAACAAAGATTGTCAAAATCGCCTCGTATAACTGAGCCTGTAAATGTGGAAAGCCGAGAGCTGCAAATGTTCCAAGATCCGAAATGAAATAATCTTGTGGGTTTTTTCTCCTTTTTTTTTTTCCTCTTTTATGTAACTTGATTAGCGACGTCTGTGAGACAATTGTGAGACGAAATAGTTTGGGATGCAAGTCAGTGTTGGGATCTGGGCAGAGAAATTGAAATATGAAACGAACTCGAGAAGAAGGATTTTCGGGAAAGGGGGATGGTTCCTGGCGCGGTGTGTGTGTGTGTGTGTGTGTGTGTGTGTGTGCGTTTGACGAAGAGGAAGGAGACATCGCGAGGAGAATTTACGAGACGGATTAAGGAGTTATGATGCCGGTACTGGATGTCAGGAGGAATTAGGGGATAAAGCCAAGATGTGTAGGAACAACGCAGAAGAGGGGTTTGGGAAATTTTTGATGCCTTAACGAATGAGGAAATATCGTTTGCGAAGTTATTCCCGTAATGATGAGCAAGTCATAATGCTTGCATGTTCATATCAGGTCTTAGAAGATATATAGTGCGTAGGAGATAGAGAGAAATGGAGGAAAATTTCGTATAAACTTAATACCATGAGACTTAGGAAGTGAATGTCAGGGGAGATTAGAAGATAGATGGGAGACAAGGAATAAAAAAAAAAAAGTTGTAAACGGCTTTGTTAGATATATAGACGTCTGAAGCAAGATTTAGGAGAATTAGTCCGGTAAGAAGTTAAGATGCTTTTTCTGGATATCAAGGGTATTGTAGGATGAAGGGGAAGTGTCTGAAGACAATATGAGACAGAACTTGTACAAAAGAAGTAGGAAGGGACCTTACTGAATCTCAGTCCGGCTTACAAAAGGGAGAAAAGGAGAATGCTTCATAAAATGTGTTGCTACACGAGGAAACGAAAATACAACAGAATAAATATTTTGAAGAGGCAAAATAAAATTGATAGAGTAATTCACAGATACGCTGGGAAACCAGAACTCTATGGAACAAATTCCATGTTCTGTGAGAAGACTAAAGGCGCCATCAATTCCAGAAATGGAGAAAAGAGTAAGAGCACATTGATATGCATTAGAAATTGCTGGGGTCCACGAAAATTCGGCCAAGGCCTTTTCCCTTAATGTAGGATTTTGTGTTGAGTAACAGAAAAGAAATTTCTCAGGAAATAGCGGAGGGGAAAAAGAACTGAACAGGATTTCTGCACTTTTTCAGCTGGAGCAACGTCGTACCTCTCTGTCAGTCACTTAATGCTTGAGAGAGAGAGAGAGGATAATGCAGGAAATTGTCAAATTCTGTGTAGGGGAAGAGACGGTATATGAAGAAATATTCCTTTGATGTACCTACTGAGATCTTAACGTCACCCCAGAACATGTGAGGGATATTAGAGATATGAAGAGACGTACTCTGTTTTATGCCCTCAATATTCCCTCTCTGTCTCGTCTTACGCAGCACCCTCTCTCTCTCTCTCTCTCTCTCTCTCTCTCTCTCTCTCTCTCTCTCTCTCTCTCTCTCTCTCTCTCTCTTCTCCCACGTCTTAAGCTGTCCTTTCTTTCTTTCCACGCGAGAGGAGTTGGTGCTAAAAAAGGAAAAGATCTGCATTCGCTTTCGCATTGTAAATTGGCCCGTTATAGAATGGTTTCATAAAATACAGAGCTTTCTGCGTATTAGGTCGAGAAATACAGCGTGCAAGCATTTCGAATACAGTAGTCTCTTTGTAGATATGTATTTTTTATTATATATCCTTTCTATATATTTAATATTTTTTCTTTTGGTTTAAGCCTTGTCCAGTGTACTTTTTTTTATTAATGCATTAAAATTTTAAATATTACAGTATTATTTTATAGCTTTCGATCAATTAATTTTATTTCCACTCACAACAAGGCTTCTAGGTTTTATTTTTAACGAAATTATATTCACGTTCTTTTATTTCCCTCCATCCTTAACACCCGTCTCTCGAGCGAAATGTTATTAGCATAACATTAAGGCCCTCGAAGCCTATTAAAGGCCATGTGAAGAAGTTGATTAGAATGTAGATTGTGTTGGGCCCCTTCTCTCAAAACTGCTTTTCAATTAACAGTTCAAATTTGTCTTAAGTGTTTCATCTTTAGCGTTTGCAAAGGTATTTTGCTATTAAGAGACGTTCTGCAGTTCTTGGCGTGCTCACATAAACCAAACCGTATTTATTTTGTTTTTAGATAAGTTTCGCTCGGCGTGTTCTGATTTTTATATTTGTTTTCTTTTCAATACAAATCTTCGCATTTACTGCTTGTGTATAGTTTTCAGAGCAGTGTCAAGTGTATGGAGATTGGTATATATGTAAAATAAAGAAAATGCATTTATTGCTTTTTCAATAGTGCAGTCAGCTTTTCCGTGTTGTGTTAGGACTCAGACTGGGGTAAAAGATTCCCGTTTTCCATATTTTGTATTTCGTGAAATCGACGACAGTACGATCGATTTTCTGTCAAACCATATTCACTTACATTTCGCATAGAGAGCTTTTTTTTATAGAAATGCTGACTTTGTTGTTTCTTTAAGGTTATCTTACTTATATTACACTGGATCTAAAATTCTATGTACAGAATGACATTCCTGCTTTTTACGATTTTTCATTTTTCTTGGAAGAGAAGGAAGAGTATTTAGAAGACAATATGAGCATTAAACTGAAGGGTCATTTAAAAATACAAGAAAATTGTTAGATTGTGGAATTGTAGATATGATGATTTGCAATCATGATGATTTTGTTTGTATGAGGTATTTGTGCATTTGATATGAGCGTTCACATCCATATATAGTATATATATATATATATATATATATATATATATATATATATATATATATATATATATATATATATATATATATACATATTGTATAAATGTACAACACCACCGTTTTTTCTTTTATTTGTACAGTTTATCCACTATTATACTCAAGACAGTCATCTCACCCGAGACATCCCGGGTTCGATTCTGACATGAGGTAACAAATTTGTTTCTACATTTAGCACGTTATTGTATATGTTTGTTTTCATAGCGATCGTAACTTTTCCCTTATTTGCAGGTCTAGTGAATGCAATGCAACGGAAGAACTGAAGGATTGTCACTGGATACCCGACAAGTGGTCACACGTCAATACATCTATAATGTATAGGGTTAACCTTCCCGAGGTAAAATCTTTGATGAGTTTAATGTCATAATAATAAAATGCAGTTCTAGACTCACATACACGTTAAGCTTACAATGTTGTGCTATTGTTTGTTTCTGTAACCGCATTGTATGCGTAATTTTTACACTTTTACAAGTTAATGTAACGAGCGTTTTTCTTCAAAAATTCCAACAGATGTGGGGGTTTTGTGACTCGAGCAATCACGACCCAGATGCTCCCACTCCTCACAATCTTCTGTGTGGGGCTGACAGCGTGTGGGACGTCATGAATAGACACCGTGACTTCTCAACCAAAGTGAATCACAGGAAAGAAAAAGCCCAGACCGCCGTCCTTGAAAGCGTAAACATCACGAAAGTACAACCCACCAATACCAGTTACGTCAACGCAAGTGACGAAGATGCAAATGCCACGAGTATCGAGTATATTGAAATGGAAAACAACTCGTCGTCGTCAGCTGCTGTCAACGAAACTGTGGGTCTGGAAATTGTAAATGCAACAGACACTTTGTTCCTGGAGGATGTGAGGACTCGTCTCTCCCTAAATGAGTCGTCCGTCTTGGAAACAAATAGTTCATCTTCGGCAGAGGATGAACACGTTGCTCCAGTGATTCAGAAGCAGAGAAGAAAAAGAAGCAACACGAGGATGATTGATAGATCTTCCGCTCCTCTTCGACCCAGTTTAGTCACTGCCCATATTGCCACTTCGGCGTCCCCTCCTTTGAGTCATAATTTCAAACAAGAAATTGTCAATCCAGAATCCATCGAGGAGTTGCTGTCCTATCCTGTGTTTGACGGAAGGTTAGGAGCACACTTTCTTTATGTTCGTTTGTTCTGCAATTTATTGCATTATATTACATCTTGTAACATAAAGATGACATACAATGATTTACCCTTACCCTTAGGTGATTTGTTTTCTGATAAAATCTTTATTACATTTCAGATTTGGAGATGGGCCACATGATCTGTATTTTACAAGGAACCACACACCGACCGTCCCACCACCTGTGCCTCCAGAACTTATATTCTTGTCTCCACCATCAAAGGCTGTTGTGCTTGCGCTTGATCTTTCAGATCATGCAGTTAAACAGGTATGGGAAAGAGTTAAGATTACCCGTAAATAGTGTTATGAAAATTAAACTTAATTAAAAGTATGTGGTATGACACCCAGCAGTCATCTTAAGAGTTGAAAATGGAAACAGGAAATGTATTGTTGCATCTTAAACATGTTTTATGCATTTCATAACAGGTCAATATGGATGACCTTCGAGGAGGAATTCTGCGATGGTTGTGGGGTCTTGGAAAGGACGTTAAAGTTGGTGTTGTTGCAGCTTACAATAATGCCTCATATCCATTGACTCTTGGGCCAATTTTACCAGCCCCGACAACAGCTGCAGAACTTGAAGACAAACTTACACTCCTTCCATCAGCTGATGAAGTAGAAGATGGTGTATATGGTGGGAAATATTGCCTCGAATGTGTATTAACTGAGGCTGCCAAGGTTAGTTAAAAATAATTTTTTACTACATACTGTTGTGTTCATTTCATTAAAAGAAAATTGAATATTCTTTGGTGAAAAGCGTTTTGTCCTTGGTATTGATTTGTAAACTTGCCAGTACATATTTTATGTTGGTAGTTTTGTACAGCTGTTGTTAAAGATACTGTAAAAATTCTAGGTTGGTTTTCCTACATTGCCATAGATTGAATTTTGTCCATTAATGATAATTATCTTTTTCAGATGCTTGAAGGAGGAGGCGTGGAAGCTGGAGCAGGGGTTCTTCTTCTTGCAGCCTGCTCACCATTAGTACCACCGCGAGCCATCAGTATTGTTGAAGAAGCCAATTTATTTATTCACACATTAGCACTGTGTCCAGACGCCAATCCCGTGTTTGACCAGCTCGCTCAATCAGGAGGTTCCTGGGTTTTGCCTGGGTTGTCTGTCAAACCTTCAGATCCTGAAAAGGAAAATGAAAATGAGCACAAAGCTGCATTAAGCCTTACTGCTGCAACAAATACAGCAATGGCAGTGCCAGGAAGTCCATCATTAGTCAGGGTATGTTTTCTTTCAGCATATAAACATTATTAAAATACTCCAACCAACTTCCATTTATAGGTTTTGTGGTAGGAGCCCTGTAAAAGATGAAAATTTTTTATAAGAAAAGTAAACTAAGTAACTTATGTAAGTTTGTACTTCATTATATATAAATGATTAATTGTATTTTACTGAAGCATCTAAATTTTTCCAAGTTGATTTAGCATTTTTTATGTATTTTTAGAATTCTGTTGTTACATTGTGTAACGTATTTGCATTTCTCATTTTATACACAATATTATTACATAACATAAGAAACAGCACAAGTACATTACAAGAAACAAGTAGAGTAAAGCAATAATAAATATACTAACTACAAAGTCAGCATACTTACTCTTTTTGTGCTTTATATGGACACATATTGGGTTACCTATTTTAACAAATAAGCATTTTAGTGAATTGTTTTTATTATCTGCAATAGAAATGTCTGTTTATGTTGTTAGTTCCCACTACTATGATGGTTTTTGAAATTCAGGTGGCGAGCTCTGTTATTCAAGTCACTCGGAGGAAAGTTGAAAGTGAAGGTCCTTATAGCACATTAACAAGTCAGTTAAGCCTTCCGGGATCAGGTCAGCAGCTCATAGTTATAACAACACAGTACCAAGCAAAGGTGAGTTAATATTTTAGTTTAGAACTGTCTTTATGGTGTTGATTTATACATATGTATGTCCTCCTCTTATTTGTTTACAATTGTTATGATTTTTTTAAATTGTAGTGTCTATATTTCATTAAAAATCAGGTATTTAAATATTCCTAGGAAGATAAAAATAATTACACAATCATATTTTCATTTAGATATTTTTTATGTGAATTTGTGTCCATTATTCCAGTGTAGAATTTTATTAATAAATATGAATGTTATTTAAGCTTTATACTTATAGTATTGGTATTAAACGTATGTTTTTTCACTTTGTAGGTGATAAAAGTTGTGGATCTTTCCGGGACTGAAGTTGACGTCATTCGGGATACAAATCAGCGATTTTGGGCCATAATTGATAAACGCGTGGGAACATTGGCATACACAATCAAGTTCTTGTCTAGTTCCATCGTGTACCCATTTTCTGTTGTTGTGGATGTCTATGAGAGGAAGAAAAATAACGCTGATGTAGAAATTGAGCTCCATACAAATAACGATAATCATGTTCCCCTAGAACCTGGCTCACAGCCCTTGGTTGTCTGGGCTAAGGTGATTCGGGATGGCCAGCCTGTAGTGGGAGCTAAGGTTATGTTGACAGTAAGTCACTTGAGTCACGAAGGATCAACTGATATGACGCTTCAGCTTCTAGATAATGGAAATGCAGGTGATTACTCATGATATTTTAAGTGCTTTTCGTATCATTGCTGATAGATGTTCTAGTTGCTATTGCTAAAAGCAGGTTTTTCAGAATTGTATATCACTTAAAAATCCTGCTGAAGAAAAATTTGAAGTACTGTGTTGCAGTTCTTAGAAACAGAAATAATGTTGTACACTGTATTCAGTATAGTGATATATTCTGTCTATATGATTTCATTTCATGTGTCAATCAAAAATGTGTAGAGAGGTCATCAGTTTTAATAGACTGGGAATGGGACTTTCAATTTATGACAGCATTTTAGTGTATAGAAATGTGTAACATAAAATTCATAGGAAATAAGTTCACTTTTTACACCATAGTGGCAGCACGACTACCATAGAACAGTATGTAAAATAAAGATGTTTCAGTATTTTGCATCTGTAATGTGAAGGGCAGCTATGGTGGTTTCCTGTGTTTGGGTAATTAGAAATTTCTTAAACTGCTTTCAGTAAAGAGCAACTTTTTTGGCAGAGTATCTCTTCAGGCTGTATAATTTTTTTCACAGAACCTGATGTAAGAAACCATGATGGCATATATACAAGGTACGTCACATGGCTGCCTGGAGAGGGTAGATATGCTCTTAGTGCGTCAGCCACAGATAACCAAGGAGCAGCATCAGTGCTGGCACCAAGAAGACGAGGTAAAGGATTTTCAAGATTCTAAATTGAGTTTCTACTGAATTACTGTTTGATCATGATGTGCAATTAATTTGTTGCACTACAAACATTTCTTTTAGTTTCTTTATTGATTACAATTTTTTGTTTTTAATGGAAACCTAATTGTTTTGTCTTCTTCAAGATGGCCGTGTAGTACCTGTGAGTGCTGGCCAGTTTGATGTCACAAGTGCTGTCGTCTCAGTTAGTGTGCTGCGGGTGACATCCGAAGATTTAACACCTCCATCACGCATCACAGACTTGAAAGTCACATTTGTACATGACACCACTGTTAATCTTACTTGGTCAGCACCTGGTGGTGATCTTGATCAAGGATCAGGTTAGTATACTTGGTATATAATAATTGCAAATTACATCAGCTTTTCAGATTTGAATGTTTAAAATTTGATTTTATCCATGCTAAATCTTTAATAATGGATGATGAATAGGTCATTATTATTATGAAAGATTTTTAGTTGGAAGCCATATTAAGAAACTTCAGACTCATTTTACAGAATACTTTTCTCTTTGAGGGAGATAGTAGTTACATAAAGAGCTTAAAAATTTCCGACTTCCACTAAGCCTCAGGGCATTCAGTCCTCTGAACGTAAATCCATTAAAGTATGTGTGCTTCAGTACAGAAAGAAGGGGGAAAATTTTTGAAAAAAGATAACAGAAAGGAATGAAAGATATAATGTACAAATTAACATCAGGACTGTGAAAATAACAACAGACAGAAGAGTTCAAGATAGGATGAGGCAGATAAAATATGAAGAATTATAAGGACAAGGGATGCATAATAATAGAAGAATATGAAGAATAACAGAAGATTAATAAAAGAAGAATAATGTCAACTGTAAGAAGATTAGAGTGGCATGGGAAGTTCCAGTACTGTATAATAATGCAACATTTACCATAAGTTGGTAAAGGATATATTATTAGTATATTCCCTCACTTTATTATAGTCTTTTTTTTTCTTTCTTCTGCTTGATGTGTTCTTTATATAAACATATCAACTCTTAACAACAGATGAAGAACACAACACAAGAAATGGGCAAAGTTGACAAAAATTCAATGAAATTTGAGGACTTTGAGATAAATAGATGGTGAAAGTGAGAAAAAATAAAACAAAAAGCACTGATGGATACTTGTCTTAAAAGAAATTAGGAAATTTTTTGTTAATTATTAGCATAACATTATGTTTAATTATTTTTGCATATTCAGCAGCAGTTTTTAAGGTACAGTATACAAGTTTTTATCATCAGTTAAAATATTTAAATTAAATGTTCACTATTAATTATATTCCACTGTATCCACAGCATGGCTGTATGAACTTAAAATGTACACCGAGAGAAGTGCGTTAAGTGAAGAAAAGTTCAATACCTCAACTATTTCTGTTTATTGTATCACTGATGATCTGAGAGCTCCAACAAAGACACCATCCATTTATGGAACACCTCAGTACTGTTTGACTGAACTTCCATTTACTAATCTTAGATGGTAAGTACATGTACCTTTCTCCATGTAAGGATTTTTGTTGTACTTAATTTTTTGTGAAGTGTATTTACTTGACAGATATTGTCATCGATTTTAAATTCTTTATCACTGTATGTCATACAACATCATATCAGCAGTTTCCTTTTTAACTCACTGGAATCTATTTTAAATTCATTGTTACTACATTTTTGTATTGCATGTTGTAGACTGTACCTTTACTTTAATTATCATGTGTTTCATATGTTGTGTATTTCATTCTTAAATAGAATAGAATGTAAAATAGTTCTTACTGAGTAATTTTGCATTCTCATTGATCCTTATAGAATTAATATAATATAATTTTCCTGTTTTCTATAGTTACTTTATCCATTTTGTTTTTAATCTTTGTGCTTTGATTTTAAATCCTCTAACCTTAAATTTTTTTTACAGGTATTTTGCTATTCGTGCTGTTGATTCTGCAAACAACACTGGAAAAATATCTAATGTGGTCACAGCATTTGTCCCTGATCCACCAACAAATCCACCCCCAACATCAACTGTGAGTGAGCCACCTTCAAATATCCAAACAGTCATGATGTCAACTATAACCTCAGCAAATCCAAGGAATGCCCAGAAAGCAGGAAATGAAACAAATGCTGACCAGTCAAAGAGTGCAGCTTATGACTGGAGAGTTTGGGTAGCAGTGGGAGTTGGCATTGGTGGAATCATATTGGCTGTAATAGTTGTTATAATATGCATTTGCTGCTGTAAAAGAAGTCAGCAGAATGATGAGAAAGACCCTGACCGACCAATATACAAGATTTATGTCAACAATGCATATATACAAGAAGAGGATGGAGAAATCAAAGTCGTTAGCAATGGAAAGCTGATGGATGATAAGGAACCAAGTCAGGTAAACAGTGGAATTTTTGTTCAATATTGCCTTTATTTTAGTATCAAGAAAAATAATGATCAAACTTATAATTTACAAAAAGCATTTTGGACTAATTGATATTAATTATAGAGTACAATGCTGTTCAAGTAAGTGGGATGGTTTAAACTGTATGTTATTTACCTTTTGAAATTAAATTTAGATGCAAAAACATCAATATTGATAATAGCGTTATTAGGGGGTGCTTATGGTACTGGCAATGTTAGTGTAATATGCATCACAAACATTTTAACGTTAGCTGTGGAAGACACTTTACTTGTCTTCTTCCTCTTTAACAATCTCTTACCCTAATTTAGTCAGACAAACTGACTGTGTTTTGCTTATCTCTTGACCTTCAGTAGTCCATTTCACTGGACTCTCCACTACATTGCATCCATCTGAGCATTTGGTGTAATTTGCTGACACATTTAGTACCCTTGGGCAGTTTTTGACGTACCTTTTTGCAAAAAGCTATATTTTTTGCATGAGCCTGGTACTTAGAAGAGACCAATAACCCTTTTGTATATACCTCTTGCCACTAATTTGGGAAGTTCAGTTTGTACTCTATATTGTAACTTGAGTTCCATTGTCATTGCAACTTGTCTTATGGCTAGTCTATGATCTTTCTCTCTTGCCAGATTAGTCAGTCTCTTGAAGCTAGTCTACAATCTTTATTGCCAGATTAGTCAGTCTCTTGAAGCTAGTCTACAATCTTTATTGCCAGATTAGTCAGTCTCTCGAAGCTAGACTACAATCTTTCTTGCCAGATTAGTCAGTCTTGAGACTCTTCCAGCCTGGAGTTATAGGAAATTTTCTTCACATTTCATCCTCAAATGTAGTGTGGATAAATGATGTTCAGTAATTTTTATTTTTATTTGCAGTGTTTGTCATTGCAATGTAGCTGAATTTTTCATGTGTTTATTCTAGTATTTAATTTAATTTGATTGGTCTTTGGTATTCTTTGGTATCTTCATAGCATTTTTTTACCATGTGTCCTGAAGATTTTGAAAACATACTTGCTTCAAGAATTTCTGCTCATAAGTAACCATGTTGGAATGCTTCCTACATATTGTTGTTATGCAGTCAGATAAATATATAGTACAGTATTGAAAATAACAAAAAAAAAAGGGTGAGAAAAATTAAGACACTGTTGCATGGGACATAGAGTTGCATCACAGCCTCTCAGACTTATGTGCTCTGTCTTCAGTAACACTACACACCAGGAAGATCTTGCTGTAGTTTTTGAAATAGTAGATAGAAAAGAAGGGCCTCAGGCTAAGGCAATTGTGTAAACTAACTTTGGAGAGACAGACACAAAAGGTGATAACAGGAGTCCCCTGTTGAAGTAAACTTTACAGGAAAGAGGTTAAATATAAAGTATGATTGCTTGATTGGATGTACAGATTTTGTGAAGTGCAAGTTTAGTTCTTTAGTTCTTGTGGCAGCTATCATGTGGAATGAATACCAGTAATGCTAAAGTTTGTTACAACATGGGTATGTGTTATGTCAGCATGAAAAGACATTCTTTCTTTCTGTTAGATAAAAATAGTTGAGCCTGAAATTGTATGGTAATGCAGATGTACCCTAAACTAAGACAACTTTGCCATTGCTGATTAAAATGTAGCATTTATTAGTATAGCATACACAATTTTTGTATTAGATTAATTTGCCTTTTCTTTTTATGCCATTTTTACTCTAAAGAACATTCTTCAACAAAAGTAGGGTACAAAAAATTATTGGTAGGAGGACTGTGGCTTTTCATGTATTGCAGGATAACAAATGAGGTATCCATTGAAAGATTTCTACAAGAAAATTTCATGATTATAAATGGGTACTTGGGTATAGCTTTCAAATGCAAATACAGTACATATAATTTTTTTTCTTTCAAACAGTAATCTTGTTAAGCTCTATTTTGAAATATGGATATTTACATGTTTTTTATTATTTTCAGGTACAGGAGTGGGTTAATTCCTTATCAAAGTTTGGTTCAAATGAATTTGGAGGAGATAATGGAGATACAAATGCGGCAACCACAGAGGCACCCTTGGTTGAGTGTAGGCCTAGAGCCTCCATGAAGTATTCCAGTCCAGTTCGGTTTGGTGTTTTAACCAATGGATCAATCATGAGGGAAACTTGTGCAAGTTCATCATCCACATCATCATCTAAACCATCAGATGATCCAGCAAATGAAGATTTTAAGTATCGAGATTTGTCAGAAACTACCAGTAACTCAACTACAGATGGTGGGGCTTCTGCATCATCTGCAGAAGCACCACCACCTGCCCCTATCATTGATAACACAACTTCAGTCACCCTAAAACCTAATGGTTCTGCATTACCACCTCCTCCACCTCCTTCGCAGTTCCATCAGCAGCCCTTGGGAATTCCAGGACCTACAGTCATATCTATTCATCCAGGGCACAATACCACTGCCAATGGATACAGCAGTGATGAAGAGGGAGGTTTTAGACCCAGAACTGTTCCAGGCCCTGGACCACGGAGGTATCTTCCAACACATTTTTCTTCATTTAGATACTTACCACCACCACCAGAATACCGATCAGCAGCAGGAGTTGCCACTGCTACTGGGTCTATAGACTATCCACATCATACTATTTCACGTGCAACTGCAACACTTCCCCACGGGACAGTACGTAGTGTCAAAAAAAGACGTCATATATCTTTTGTATAAAGTCATTCCAGTCTGTGTATAAGAAAATGCTCAGTTTAAACTATAAAACTTAGCTTAATGATATTTATTGATAAAGCTTTAATATTTCACTTGCACAATGATAAAACACTTGAAGGCAGTGCTGTACTTTATAGATTGTGATGATGTTTGCTGTTTTAATGGTACAGTTTGCCTTAATATGTGTGGTGAAAATATTTTTATGCATCTATGGAAGTGATGAAGAGTGGTGCATGTTGCCAATATTTTTTACCATTACTTCCTTTACCATCACCACTGTTAGGATGTGCACTACCTTTGATAGATATGTCAAATATAATTATGTATATACAGTGGTGTATATGCAGGGCAGGTCTTACTTAATGAAAAGTATTACTTGTGATTTGTGATACATGTATAAAGAGTACAGTAAAGTAGTGATAGAGTTTTGTGATGTAAAATGCAGAATACTGTTGTTAAATCATTCAAGTTACTGTGGATACAGAAATTTTTGTAAGGAATTGGTTTTTGCATGATTTTATTAGAAGCCATGATAGCAAAAACAGATGCCCCCAGTATTGTTCCCGTCATTGAATTCTCTTCATTGAACATCATAAATACAAAAAGTGAATCAGTGAATCACAAAGCCTAAGAAATTCTAAGATCAAAAAGTGCACTGACTTAAAAACATTGTCAGTACATGCATTTAATTCATTCATTCCTATTTTAACACTACTCTGAGTTTACAGTAACACTATTGAAATGCTGATAATAATGTCAGGCTTATAACAGTAGATTATAACAAAAATATACCTCCCAGACAGTTTTCATGTGTCAAAAACCAATTTTTATGCTTCTCTAAATGATACATTCTTTCCTATTACCTATATAGTTTTGTCTTGTAAAATTGTAATATTTCTGTGATCACTTTTACCAAAGAGCAACAACTACACTGCTTATTGTTCTTGCAATTTTTCTTTCCTCATGTACAGTAAATCACATTTTTCAAATAAAACCAGTCTCCAGAAAATATCTGGATCTACAGTACTATTCAAATGTTTTGTACATGTATACTGTGTGCAACTAAGGACTTGAAGTTAGGACATCAGATCTCCATTACAACTATAAGAATTTAGTCTGACATAAGTAAATTACATATAAACTTAACTACTACTGTACAATATAGCAATACTTCCTTTTCTATGAATGTATATACTGTAATTGAATGACTCACTTTTCATGTGCATATGTATGATTTAAGCTGTTCCTCTTATGGAAATTTATCCTAATCTTGCCAAAGATGTTATAGGCTGACATTTTTGTGACACTTAGGCTCAGAAACATTCATTATTAATGTTGAAACTAAGTCACTTATGAATCTTTGTTAGCTCTTGTAAAAATATGTATATATGTGTATAAATATATTTTAATTAAGAGTTCATTTTAATGAAAAGTATCCTTTAATCTAAAATTGGCAAAAGTTGTCTAGAACATTTTTTCAATGAAAGAAGGTCCCTCTTACACAAAATATACTGACTCTTAGGTAAATGGGTTTTTTAAGCAAGTTGTGGTGCTCTACATCCGCATTTCAATATTGTGCTTCTGTTTGTGGCAGCTGTGCACCAGATGGTAACTGGAATAACCTATTCTCAAACCTGGGTCATACCTTAGCCTCTCTACAATGACGTTCCAGTCTTGGGTATGAGGTATGAGTTCCTTTGGTTAAGAGAACACTCAGACTTGCTTTCCTTTCTTTAGTCATTTTCCTGTTTTTTTGAAAGGTTTTTAGATGATAATTAGTGAGTAAAGGTATCCATATGGATTATCAGGGAAGTGCCTTCCTCTGCACTAAATATTTGTTTTGGTCTTTGCCTTCCAAATTTAATAGTTGTTATAAAACCATCATTACTGTATTTCTCCAGTTGATGTGGAAATCCTGGTGGTTTTGTTTTGCCTTTCACAGTTTACTAGATCCATGATGGTGATTTATATTCCAATTTTGAAGATCACTGTGTGGGACTTTTAGATTTTATTTTTTTATCAACACTGATTTTTTCATGTGTGTTGCTTATGATTAATTTACTGTTTTTTTTTTTTTTGCTGGTTTTATCTTTAATAGCCAAATTTCATATTGCCTTGCCTCTGTGTTTTTAATTATTTCTGACAGCACTGACATTTTTTCAACCTTCATTGTCACAATTTTTCCATCTGAAACTTCTGTTGTATATTCATAGTTTGTGTAGGTAAAAGCAAGTGTAAGGCATTTTGATGAACCTGTCTTTATCTACTGCTGCAGCATTGCACATCCATAGGCTGTGACTATTTTCTGTAGATCAGGACTTCGTATTCATCATCAGACTCAGTGTACAGGTAGATGTGACATGCATAAAAGTTTATGTAAATATTATAGTATTTTTAAACATTTAAAGGATCACAGATAAGCTAAGAAATGTTGTGAACATCCGAAGAGGTTTTTTCCTCATAATGCCAATTATTCTTTCTCCCGAACTTAGCACATTTTAATATTTATGTTTCCTAAGCAATATTTTGCCTAGTACAGTAAACAAATTATGCTACTGTATATGGTGCCCATTCCAAAGAATTATAAATTCTGGTTCCAACATTAACAGGCCAATCTACATCTTGCCAGCACTCTCTAAGGTTGTTGAGATGTCCATTTTCAAGACCTTATAAAAATGGTTCGAATTTTTTTTACCAGTTTAATGTCAGCTACTATGATTACAGGAGAAAGTTAGGTGTTTTGATCCCCTTTAAGATCCAAGACAACTTTGACAGAGGATATGAGATATACTTGTTTAGTTGATTTTAGTGTTGGCTTTGATGTAGTTAACCATAAAGAACTTATATATGAAAGTGATCAGCAATAGGGAACTTTAGTCTGGTAGCAATCAGCAACAAAGAGTTGTTGATGGTGATCTTAGTGACCTTAGACCTGTCTTGTCTGATGTTCCAGAGGGACTCTTGTTTTTAATCTTCACTTTTGAAGCAACTATTGGTCCATGAAATTAGATAGTGAAGTACAGAAATCACACAACTCTCAGTACAGTATTTGCTCCCCCAAATGCAAAATAAAATTGCTGAGATCTGTGGGTATGAAGCTAAACTAGATAAAACTAGAACTATTTATTTATCTCGTAATGTTATTACTCTATTAAGATTAGTTTTTCACACACACTATACTTGATTTTGACCATTTTATGGTTCTTGCTGTTACCTTTGACCTGAAGTTTTTTTTTTTCACTTTTACAAAACTCAAAAAAATGGGTTCCTTCGTAGTATAAAAACGTCTTAAATACTATAGGTGTGTATTTGAAGTGCAAGCTGCTTCAGTCATTGATAATATTAGTAGGGAAGTTAAAGGTAGTTGTAGTGTGTGGTGGAGTGAGGTGGCCAAGGAGAATCCCCACCACTTACTTAACTTGCCCCTTTACTTTTTCTTCAGCTGCTGAGATGTTTACACTTCCCTGTTTTGCTGTACAGTATACTAATTTTGGGTTGTGGAGGCTGTATTTCACCCTGGGTAATATTTATTGAGTTGTGTATTTGTGTATAAATGTTCTTTAGCATGTCTGTTCTTGAGTTTGGGTTTGTGACAGAACATGGGTCAGATTATGAGAAGATGCATGTATGATAGGTTCACGACCTTCAGTGAAATTTATCTAAATGTGTTTTGTGCTTATTGTAAGAGCCATCCAGGATTGTTCAAAGGAGTTTCCCTGTCTGGAGTCCAAAGGATGATGGGCTGTTCAACGGCTCTAGTTTAGTTCCAAATGAAAGAGGAATAAGGAGTAGCCTAATACACTACCCTGCATTCTGAAGAGTTCTTCAGCTTGTTGATGCTGTTACTCCTTTTGATTGAGCAGGCTCCTTGTGTCATCACTTGATCCCCAATGCTTCCTTCAGACCCCCAGGAGCTGCTGAAAGCTTTCTGGCCATCTTTCAGGAAGAAAGGAGAGCCATCTGCTTGTTCTTTCTTATTGCATTTGGCTTCAGCCCTGCTTCAGGTACCACCCTTACCACTACTACTGATGTTGCTGCTGCACCTGTTACAGATAAACCTGTTTTGGAGAGAGATGAGACATCATGATTTTCTGAAGCTGTTGTAACTCCTGGGTCCTCCCAGAAGTTCATTGTACAGAGGCAAGGTCAGAGAAAGACTGGGAAATGCCATCATGCTTCTCCGTGCTTATTTTCTTCTTTAAGTTTGTCATCTTCCTCCCATTCAGCTTCCTCACCTTTTTTGTGGTCGTTCTTAATCCTCAGATTGTTTGAGAGGAAGGAGAAGATTCAGAAGTCTTCATTTTATAAAAGTCAACTATATTAATATGAAACTTTCATAATTATTTAAACTGAAGGTAAATTGTAACATTTCTGAGGAATCATTGGTCCGTTTGTATCTAGTGGCAGTGCTTAAATATTTTGAAAATATGGCGCATTTTTGTACCATAGTGCTTCTTGTACCTGTTATAGCCTATGTTTCCAGATACATAACATTTAATTATTATAAGATTTTCTTATATACTTGATACAAGAAATAAAATAGGTGTAAAAAAAATACATTATAAAATTATGCTTTCCATTATCAGAAAGAAAAAAGTCCAGAGTCATATTATTTTACTTATTTCTTAAGACTTTGGGAAGTATAGTATTTCCACCAATTTAAGCCATATGGGGCTTACTTCTCAGATTAAGTCTTAGTTTGGGGTAATTTTTGTTCATGCACCTTTTCCATGTGTTTCCATCTTGTATTCTTCCTTCAGTTATTCAAGATCTTTCCTGCAACATGTTGCTCATTATCTCCCTTCCTTATCAGGGGGCCCAGACCATCTCGGTCTTGACTCGCAGGCTTTCATCAACACTTAAGTAACCTCAGTTATTGTTTCTAGCAAAGCATTGAAAAAGAAGGAGCTTATGACTGATCCCCTTGGTGATCAATGTAAATTTTTCCCTTTTTGGAGATTATTTAGGCTCTAGATGATAAGAGAGATGTAAGCTGATACAATATGTGGGCACTACAGAGAAGGAACCTCCGTAAGTACAAAGTTAACTGAAACTATCTGTAAAAACTATTTAGTGAGAAGATTATTTTAATTGTAAAAAAGACCCAACTAGAACAAATGAATAATTGAGAAGAAGGCTATTAAAAGCCATCATTATCAGAAAATCTTACATGGCGGGTTTATGATCTTAGACATATGTGATTTCTTGGACCATTGCTTTGTAGCTGAATGTCCTTTATGATAAATACTTAATCGATGGTGAATAATCTAATGTCTCAGTATCAAAAACGTTTCCCATAAACAGGGAAAACATAATTCTGATTTCAAAAGAAGACAAATGCAAAAGAAAAAAAAGAATGTGTGATGCTTCATTCTAATGATCACAGAATCATGCAAATTAAGCCTCCTTTTGTAAATGTTCCCTTTTTGGTGCATGATCTGGAAATTTTTGTTAGGTTCCATAGTAAATACTCTTTACATTCAAAGGCCTACTAATACATAAACACGTTTATTAAAGCTACTACTTGGGTAAGGGGACTTATACTATGTGCCATAAATATTGCTAAAAATTTGTCATGCAATTACAAATTGGTAATACTGCAGAATTAGCTACACGTAAGTCATTGTGCTATGCACAACTCCACATTGGCGGGTGAGGAGGGGGGAATGTTCGAAGGGGCAATTACCCCCAGCAAGGTCAGGGTACGGCTCCCCATGTTAAGGCTGGGTTAAGATGTATCGTTGAAATGGATTTGATCCGATTCTAAACAGATCAAAAAGAGGGTGCACAACTCGTCTCTCCTTTTACCTACACGTATGTTAAACCATGACAATATCTGAATCGCCATTTATTTTCATTTCCAGATGTAAAGCCGTGATAGGGAATGTAAAAGAATCAGTTTTGGTTTAAAATTAATAGTTTAGTCCATTATCAAATTCGTTTTCTTTTACTTGGTATGTTTCATTTTCTCAAACTTGTTTTCAGCAGGGACTTATATAAATATAAGCCCAAACGTGAGAGGAGTAATCTTGATTATGTGTTGTTCACCCAAACGACGGATGAGCCATAAAAATGTCAATTATCTCTAGTTTATCAACAATTTAATTTTTGTTTTGTGCATTTCAATATTCTATAAAATCACAGATAATATATTGGTGCTTAAGTGAACCTTAAAATAGCACTGAGCAGACTACTCACTCTCCTTGCCCAATTGTCTACATTGTCAGGTTTATCACCTAATTGTCTGGACATAACAAACACACTATAGACCTAATTTCCCTAACGGTTCCGCGAATAATGCATAATATAAGCCTAATTCTCCAACTATTGGGGAATAAAATGCCATAAAACTTATTCCTCAGCATGGGGAACTAATATACATTCTAAGCTTTACTTCTGCGAGGTTTGTGGGAGTAACGCACTTTATAAACTTTATTCCCCAAAATTTCTGGGATGAACAAACACTGAGCCTTATTCTCAAACAGGTATGCACAGAGCATTCTTATTTTTAAAATGGTTAATGTCTCAGCCGATTACCCCAGCTGTTGGGCCAAAAACATATTCTGCGAGCCCTGTTCCCTCAGACTCACTTCTGTTTGTGGCGTTTTGCTGTGTAAGTTTATCACTGATACCTAACGTGGATCTTGGAATTATGTTTCATGTTTTATTTTCCAGAATAAAGATGAAGGATTCAAGAAAACTGGCTTGGATAGACGTCGTGTAACTGCAAACTTGACAATCTCTCTCTCTCTCTCTCTCTCTCTCTCTCTCTCTCTCTCTCTCTCTCTCTCTCTCTCTCTCTCTCTCTCTCTCTCTCTCTCTCTCTCTCTCTCCAAGGAAAAGGAACTGACAAGTAATATTAACGAGCTTCTTTTCGATTTACTTCGTAGCTGTGATTTTCAATTGCATCACTTACATTTCATAGTGGACATATTATCTTAGAAATTTCAGACAATTTTCAATGTAAATGTTCCACAGTGCCTGTTAATCACGGAAATGCATTAGAGATGGCGCCACTTTTTCACAAGGATAACAAAACAAGTAGCAAATTCCCAGTATCACTTCCTTGTTCTGTCGTTCTTGTTTGAGTACTGAATGCTATTGGAAGTTGTAGTTCTTATGGTGAGTTCTTGGGAAAGTGGGAGTAACTGGTTAAGAATGTGTCCCTGAAGGTGTTAAGGTATGTGGGGATATAGTTGGATGTTTGAATGTTACAATTTTCTGTTTTACCCGGATGCTTAGTGTTTTTGGTTTATAGTTTTGAGGTTCCTGTAATTTGTTTCTGGTGTTTATCAGAAAAGGTACCTCTTTGAAAGGCACTGAACCCCAGCAGGTAAATTTTCAAGTTTGGAGTTAAGAACCGTTATGGAAGAAAATTTCAGTTTCCCAAATTCATGTGTAACTTGACTGAAGCTAGGAATACGGAAGTTTATAGCTTGGAAAATTGATCAACTTTGATTTCAGTAGATTTGTGAAGCTCTCGGTTGGTTTAAATAGCCTGAGTTTTCGTTGCTAGTAGAAATGATCTGAAGGCTGTTTTTGGCGTCACTACTGGATTTTTGGTATTTGGTCAATATTTTTCACCTGATGCTTTATTTCAGTAACCACTTGTTGATAAGTTTCTGCTATAGGGTAGCTCCCGCGTCGCCGGCGGCTATGTTCACAGTTTTGGTTGATGAATTTACCTTTCTTTGTCTGAAAATCTATAACACGGGGTTTAACGATCTTCACAAGACAGAGCAGCAGTTCAGAAGTGCCTGTAATTTATTGTAGATGAGTTTCAGAACCCGTAGAAAAAACCAAGGTAAAAACAGGCAGTCATAAATTCTCCTTGAATCCGTTGTTTGCTGCATAATTGAAAACTGACATTTTTAAAGTTAATTTTTGGAAGTACTTTTTACTGCTACCTTGTCAATGTAGCTTAAATTTCTATATTACTCTTTGCTCTGTCGGTGAATCCATATCTTTAGAATATCCTGCGTCAGAATTTTTCTATTCATACTTTTCGTGTTGATGTAATCGACTTCACTGTTATTTCTGTAGACCAGTGTTTTGGTAGCATTTTAAATCCGTTTTAAGAGATTTTCCTTTTGAACTTTTCGATTTCCAAGTAGTAAGTCCGGTAAAATTTTGTCACGAGACTCGAGCAATCTTGATATCGTTACGGGAACCAGCATCAGATGGGACTATCCAATTTCCAAGTAGAAACAATTCTTAAGCTCTTATCTTGTGTTAAGGGAAACTTTACGTTTGTAAGACTGTTCATGAAAATGTTACGATGCAGACCTTTGAACATGTGGGACAGGTATTAGATATAAACATCTGAAAGAATGGATTAAAAAATTATATGGTTATTGCTGGATTCCTGTAATAAAAGAATTAGTGAAATGGGGAAAAGATACCGAATATTGAGTGAATTCGAGGAAATGAGAAGCCTTGGATGCGGAAATAGAGCAGCTGCCAAATACGGGTCATGATTGATATATAAATGTCAGTCTTCAAAAGCGCCTTAATAGTGTAATATTCTGAAAATTGGTAGGTTAATGAGTTTTGATATACCAGTTACTGCAGAAACATTCCAAAATGATTGATTCTGAGAGGATGTAGGTTGAGCGGAGGAGTTGCCTTTTTCTGTTTTAATCTTAAAACTTTGACTGATTACTAGTTTTGAATATAGCGAGTTAAAACTAATAGTACGTACATAAGAGAATCATACTGTGTAGACCTCCAATATAGTGCAAATGTTTTTATGGAGGAATTGGGCCTACTTCTGTAGATGACTGACGTGGTTGCTGTCTGCTATCTGTGGGAACTTTGTTTAAAGAGGAACGACAGACTGACACAATGTAGTCACATTGAATAAGTTGTTGATAAATTATTTGCAAGGATAACTATAAACTGCTTTTGTTATTCGTGTCGCGCAAGGATTGGAACTGGTAGGATTTTCATAAAATTTCTTAATACTGCAAGGCACTAGGTTACAGAAAGCCAATTCCAAAGCTTGACGTTAGGATGTAATATCTCTTCAGTTGTTGCGCTGCAGCCTGGCAGGTTGGTCACGATTTAGTTGACTGATGCTGCATATGAGACCACAAAGCCACTTTTGCTGACTGAAAAGTGAAGGCATGAGCATTAATTGGCGATTTACTCCATATCGAGTAAGGGCGGGTAAGGACAGCTAATGATGGAACGCCTTAGATTTGTAAATGTTTGCCCCCTTGAAAGTTTACGTATTGTCAAGTTACGCATGTGAGAAGTCTTAAGATTCGTTGAAGGTAGGTTGATCATTACAGGAATTTTCAGCCGATTGCATTTCCTAGTCTGATTCTTGTATGCGTTTTATTTTTCTCGTTCTTACACTTTGCTGGAGTCCCAGTATAACTTTTAAAAATTGAATTTTTTTTCTGTATGGGTGTTGGACAGTTTTTTTTTTTTTGTATTGAAAGTTATTGGAATGGATTGCGTAGGTGACCATTAACCTTTGTACGGTGTTTACATACTCATGCCTAGTGTTAATTTTTTTTATGTGGCTGATTTCAAATCTGTGGTATATAACTACTAGGAAAGCAAAACTATCAGAATTTAAAAAAATGTTAGAGTACATTTATCGAACAACCAAATTTCAGCCAATACAAACTGGCAGAGCAGATGTCCTTAGGAGGTCAGCCCTGCAAAGAACTTTATGGCAATCACTGTAACTATGAGAGAGAGGTACAAGATTGTTAGGTTAGGCGGAAGTCTAGAACTTTCAGTGAATGGACGGAGAGACGTGGAAGATTAAAAAATATACTGGACATAGTTACACGAAGAGCTACAGGGGAGTTGAATAGGCGATTTGGAACAAATTTGAAAAGGATTTTTCAGATTACCAAACTTGAGGGAAAAACTATATCTGGGTTAGATATTAAAGATATAAGGAAATATTTCTCATAAGGATGAAATAAAGCGACGATGTGTTAATCATAACCTTTTTAAAGCAGGGAAAGAAAGAACTTAAGGGGTCAGGAGGTTGTAGGCACCGGTGATGGAGAGACAAAATACAAAAATTAAAAGGCTTAAGTAAAATTAATAATTGATGAGCACCATGTCCAGCCGAGGTGCAGATTGAAATAAAGGTATTTAATGTGGATGACTGGATACTGGGAATAGGGCAATCTGGGTAGAGGAAGTAATGCCCAAATAACTGGGGAGAACCGATTCCTTAGGTAAGGGATGGCGGAGGGGATTAAGACTGAGAACAAGAACGAACGGAGGGAGGGAGGTTAGGTTTCTGTATTTAGTCATTGCTAGATGGTTTTGTCTTCCGGCGACACATGGCTCTTTTCACCCTTTCTCTTTGCTCCCCTTTTCTCCTGCTGTCTAACTAATTGCTAATTGACCCTCACCCGTTATTCAGGAATGAATTGCATATACGGTAGTACCTCGGGAGTTCTAAATCTTTATCTATGCTCCAGTTTTACAAAGGGGTCGGGGGAAGCACTGGTCCCAGATAATGCTAAACAGAATATCCTTTTGCAATAAAGTGCGCAGAATGTGAATGTAGCGTAGAACTGTTAAAAGGCGAATTACCAGTGAAAAGTAACCTTGTATGTTGAAGATGTAACAGTCTTAAGTGAAAGTGAAATGTGCATTCAGTAAAAAAATGTAACGTTGTTAAATATTTAAATGCAACATAATCTGTAAAAAATGGTGACACGTCTAGAATTCAGTTAAACCTAAGCCATGTACCGTATAGTGTATTATATACATGAAGGTAATGAAGCAAAAGATTAGGAAGAAAATTAGGCTACTGCCAAACTTCCACTGTCCCTGTTATTAATACATGTGTGCTGTACGTTTCGTACAGATCTTTATCTTGGGTGATTTTTGCAGTTTGTGGTGCACATAAGGCTCCTGTGACAGGGCTCAGGACTGTTAGTGATATTAATAGTGAAAGATTTTTTTACCAGTATTATAGATTTGGCTTTGAGTCTCTAAAAATACTGATTGTTGGATCAGTCATTTATATAAAGCCTGTTTTGGTTTGTTGAACAGTTATTGGCGTTAGCCAAAAGCAAAGTGCAGTTAAATCATGCATTATTATTTAGAGGTTTTCAGAGCTACGAACACATGGTAGTGTTAACGTGTGAAGGAAGAAAATGAAGTGACACAAGCGAAGAATTTAGTAGATTAATGCCAAAATAGGGAGTTGCCCTTGGGCAACTAGGAAGTATTTACGGACTACCAAGTCGCCTGTTCCAATGGGGATTTAATAGTAAACTTTGTGAGTGTTAAAAACTCTTGGTTATGCTGAATAATTTGTAAAACTTAATATAAACTTTGATGCAAACTTAACAAATTTCCATTTAACAGGCATTGCGCACTCTTTCGTCATCAAATTACTTAGAGCCGTCGTCAGTTGCCATACCAGCATACAGAACTGCATTGCAACGTCTACCGTGGAAGGAAAACATTGCGAGACCTACCATCATGTTGAAGGAAGATACCCCGAAGTGAGAGGTAAGGGTATGGTGTTCCTGACTTTGCTGCTGTATTTTTCAATCTTATCTTTTCAGATCTTAAAAGCTTTCTTTATAGCCTACTTTTACCCTACTAACTTTGATTTTTTCCTGCAGTTACCTCTTTTTTTATTGCAAGTAGAAATGGCTGTGTTTGGTTTATGCTTAATTACTACGAGGTTATTTTTCCTAGTGCCTTGGATGGTTTTCAACTATCACTGGAGAGATCACGTTATTCCATGGTGCAGCCAGTTGTCAAATACAAGGTGGACTAACACTAACTCCTCCAATGCTTTGAGACACAAGGCTTCTTCCATCCATTCTTGACAAATCCTGATAAGTCCCAGCCCCTCCCAGACTACTTCATAGTGCTTATTCACGTAGTTCTTGAACTAATCCATATAACAACTTGTCCGGCAATCCTTCCAGGCTGTAGGTACATGTCCTAACTATCGCCACCAGTTAGTCATCTGTATTTAATGTTTTTCTTAAAGAAACTGATCTTTCCAGTTCATAAGTATTCTCTAAGTATACAATGTAAGATTTTTTATTACACTTCACTGAGCATTTCTATAGCTCGATTTACTTTAGTGTCAGAAGTTAGAGATTTCTCATTTCTAACACTTTTTCAAAGATGTCTGAAAGTGGCAAAATCATTGATAGGTTGGCTTCTGACTCGGCGATACTGCTGAAGACTTGACACCTGTTCTATTTCAATTTAATACTCCCAAATCTTTACTCTTCTGTTCGACACTACATCCAGACAGTTGCTTATATCTATCATCAACCCATTTAATTCAATCTTAAATCCAAAATTACAGGCGATGATTTCTTTGCAATACATTTCTGATAACATGGAAACTTCAGTTAACCATGGACATTATCATGACACGGGCTACCCTAATGCATTATTTTTATAAAGGACAAATTTTTATGAAGGTATTAACGTCTCAGATTTCCAAAGCACATGTCTGCTCTGGAGTTAATTCGGGGTAATATTGACATTTTTGTTTATATATTTGCATAATAAACCACTTGTGTATGCAATTTGTTGGTTTCCATGTCCATTCACCTCCAGATTGCAATATTGTCTCAGCTCAATGAATCAAAGGTGTCTTGATAAGTGGTGAATGTTTTTAGCCAGATGTATTAATGTAGAGGCCTGGGTAGAAATTTACACAAGTTCATGATTTTACATTTGGTGTGCACATTGCTGCTACATAATTGTTCTTCAGCCTTCCAATCTGTTGCCAAACCATCAGTACAGCCAGTTATAAATTTTAGCTTGGCTTTGGTTACTGTTTATCAATTGTACCTCACTAGGAAATACGTAAAGCAAATAGCTCTATAATCATGTGTAGGGAATTTTAGGTCTGGCATAATGTATTGGTCAGCATTTTAAAGGGAAATTTCATTTAAGGAATGCTTTTTACAGTTTCGTGTCTTGTTAGTTTTTTTTTTTTTTTCTGAGATGAATTTAAGTGTGCTTGAAAGTCTGCTTTTTCTTCTCAGGTTTGTACTTAAACAAATGACACAGCATGGATCCCTATACGTTGAAATCTGATTCCTACGCGACGACTTTCCTTTAGAAGTCCAACAATTCGAAAAATGTTGCAAAAGCTACGAACAACCAAGTAAGAGGTCGTTAGTAGTGAAGATTCTTACTCTAGACTGTTGGGAGTGCTGTAAATATTATTTGGTGAGCAACTTTACTTTCCTTTACCCTTGTAACCTCTAACACCACCGCATGAGATTTTGGTTCTGGTGGCTGGGCATAAAATGTTAGATAAGACTTTGCAATTTGGATATATAGTGAAATACGGTTCTGAGTATTTATATGAAGTAGTTAAAAGTTGATGGTACCTGTACGAAGTCTCAAACTACTTAAAATCATTTAGTAGCAAAATTACTACATAATCTAGACTAGACATTCCATAACATATAAATTTGAATTTATTGAAAGGAAATAATCACCTGTTTAAAAAGTTTCTAGTCAATTTGAAACTGTAATAGCAATCTTTTTTAAATTAGAAACTTGTCTACAGAGACAGTTGTCGGTGTCGTTTTCTAAAAGTGCGAGAGTTATGCTGATCTTTAATAGTTCAACTAGGGGCCAATTTTTTTTACTTGGAAATACTAAATCGGCTAGTGTAGGGTACATATCGCCGAAGCTTAATATTTGCAGTGGATGCAATGGCTATGGTGGTTGGCAGTTGAAGTTTTCTCGCTATCAGAATGCAGATTAAAATGTGTACATATTAAATGAGTGACATTCATTTCAAAAGTTAAAGCAGACACAAAACTGGGCCAAAAGATTAGGGCAGTATTGATTGTTTGACTTCGTATTTGAACGTTGAAGGGCAAGAACTTTGTAACTTTGAAGGTAAGAGGTTGACTATTCTGTGCCAACCTAGTTCAGTCTCACTTACAACAATCATTATGGCATAGGAATACTTTAGATGTGTGAAGTACAGAACTCTCTAATGCAAAGAAGTGTGTATTGTTTTGGACTAAAATGAACGGATTGCCCAAGCCAACTCCAAGAAATATGCGCGTTGGTTTAGTTTAACCGTAAGTATGCTTAAGTTAGAGCTAATATTGAAAGTTGAACAACTTGATATATGCTAATTGCCCGTGTTGAGTGTGATTTCTGTTGAAAGATTGAAGTATTGCATAAAACCCATAATTAAAAGGAACAAAATGTTCTTGTTGAAAACCTAGATTTTTCGAAGCCTGGATAAAAAACGTTATTGAATTGCCGTTCTATACGCAATCCTTATAAGTCAATCCTAAAGAAGTTAGGGAAATACTCAAATCTTTGAAATGGTAAATAAAAAATCAGTTTAAAAGTTAAATATATAAGTTCATGAAATTTTCAAGAATTTACTAGTTCTCGGGACTAAGTCGAATGTTATTTGGAAGATTGTTGTATGGGTCAAGTAAGTTCGTTTACTGTAGAAGCTGCATGGTTTGTGGGAAGGGAAGAGCAGGAAGGGAAGAGCAGAAAGTGTAGGCACAAGTCCTACCAGAATTGGGAAGAGCAGAAAGTGTAGGCACAAGTCCTACCAGAATTAAGAAGCAACAAATGTTACATATAGTTCTATTAAAGATGGTTGATGGTGAATTTGGTATGTTCAAGAGTCTTCCTTTAACGTGGTAGTAAGTAATAAGGAGTAAATGTGGCATTAAGGGTTCGAGATGGGTCCTGAAAACGTAGTATATTCAAATGGATGTCTTTTAAAGGAAATTTACGTCCTGGAAGTAGGTCTAATCTTGAGTAGAATCTGTGGTGGTCTTTGAGCAGAAAAGAAAATCCAAAGGCCTAAAATACTTAAATTTATATATAAAAAATTGTAAGCTAACCGTGATTACTTTCTTGTTAGCTATGAAGTCAAAGTTAGGGAAGACAGTTGTTGCAAAAATACGGTCTTGAGAATGCAGAATTTACTGGTTTTTAATCTTTCATTAAGGATATGTTTAGTAGGTAACGAATGACGAGATATATCTGAGTGGTCCTACTCGAAAGAGTGGTAAGATACGAGGAAATTCGCGTGATATTGAATAGCTAATTTCTAAAGGAATACGGTAAAGAAAAGGTTATAGCTGGGAATGAAGGTGCGAGTTTTCACCTAAAGGTGAATAGTGACCCATTGGCCTTCATAACCACTTAGTTTCTTGCGAATTTTATCAATTTTACACATTGAAGTACGCAAGTATGTTCTATATTGTGTGGGAGGGCTCTTAAGGTAAGGCTGTAGCATACATTACTATCGAGCCATCTGGGGAAAAGCTTTCAAGGTATAAACGACGAAACGAAGATGTAGCATTTTAATCCAATATTGGAGTTTGACCACCAGTTACAATATCGGCATGTTTATCAAAGTACTGACTTGAGATTTTGTTGATTAAGTAAATTCTTGAGGTTCATACCGATGAGCGTTGTATGAAAAGTGTAGAAACCGATTACAATGGCCATTAGCAAACACGCACAAAATATTAAGCTGTTTGTGTTAAGTGAAAATACATCAAGCAGTATTTGTGAAAGTTGCTGTTTCAAGATTGGACAGTGTTTATTAGCAGTCGATGCCCGTGAATGAGTATAGACCGAAACATGAAGTAAACCGTATGTAAAGTTCATGAAATAAAAGGTGCCATAGGGGATTCATTAAAGAAAAGCGTGTAGATACTATGCCTGTATGAAAGCTCGTTACAAAAATGGTTAGTATACCGATTTTTGCCATGTCAGTGCATGTCCGAAGTTGAACAATTTTCAGTTGACTAATATATATTTTGTATTCAAGCAGGCTATCAAGTGAACGAATGAGCACATGTAGGTTTATTATTATTGTTATTTACTTGGGAAAGTTAGTTTCTCTAAACTGAATCTTGCATGTGGAACACAGTTTAAGAGCAAAGGTTTTCTTTGAAGAGCCATCAAAACGTTCCAAATATAAGTGCAATGATTTTGTGATGAAATCAAAACAAAAATCAGCTCATCTGAATACAAAATAAATGAAAGTATTGTAACCACTTCAAAAGAAATGTAAGATGGAATGTGTTCATGCGATGTAATTTTACAGTTAATGAAACTGGGTATTTATTTTACCTTTTAGTCTGGAGTAAATGAGCAGTAGCATGTGGGGAGAAGTAGGTTTTAAGTGCTGCTCAACATTAGACTACATAATTTACAAGAAAACTTTTAATAAAAATCTATGAAAGAGTACTTCGATAAACCCACATTTAATATTTTAGCATAGTTTTTTCTCGTTTCCCTGTCAGTGGTTACTGTAAATAATCATTTCTTTAAGAGAGGCCCAATGTGTAAGTAAAATGGGGCACTACGTGTCGTCGACTAGCACATCAATAAGCGTGTGATATACCTATGTACATAAGCTTTATTCCTGCTCTATATAATGGCGCTACGATATATATACTCCTTTGTTTGCATATTTGGTTGTCATATGCGACCAATGAAAAATTAATTTGAGAAAGATAGTGGAATGAAATTGTCTACTACCAACAAAAGCAGTAGCATTAAATAGTAACCCCGTTGTTTTAAAGAATTCTTGTGACGTTCCATAGTTGGCTTAAACATTCGGTTTTAGTGCTTAATTACTACCTAACATAACGATAGAGTATGTCATGTGAAATAAAAATATGGATCTCAACCAGAATTAGTCTACACTATTTCATGTCCAAATATTCGCGTATGCCAGCACCATCCAAGATGGTAGAGGGACCGATGTATTTTTCATGAGGCAAATTGAACGAAACCTTTGTTCTTTCGGTATAATTCGGTTAAGTAGTCTTGCCTGTCGTTCAGAGTTCCTCGAAAGTAACTACTAATAAATATTTAATGTTGTGGTCATTTGAATGTCAAGAAAAGCATGTACAATACAGAACAAAATGCCTCGTACCTTAGTTTTAGGAATGTATTCATGGATGTCGAAAGTGAGAATAAATATTTATCTAGTGAATTTGATCTTAATTTCGTGAGGTTGCCTGTGGTTCGACGATTTCCCGAAAGTGTCTTTTTTTTTTTTTTTGTTTATGGGTTGGCTTTTAGTTTGGACCTTGGCTTTTAGTACACTGCACGGCAGTAAATAATCGCAAATCTTGCAGTCCAACCAGGTTCGGTTACAAAATGTCCCTGAATTTTTCACTTGAAATGTTTGTTTTACAATGTCCAAATGACATCAATAAAAATGAAAAATTGTGATTCAGTAGCTAGGCTAATTTGCCAAGGACCTTCATGAAAAATATATTACCACTAGCAGTGCTGTAGCAAGTTCACTCTGTTCTTTTCAGGGTCGTGGTATGAAATACTTTTCAATTCCTGAAAAGATTTTTCTAACATATCGTGAACCCTCTTAGAGAATGACACGTTGCTTTCATGGAGCGACAGCTGTGTTTCTAGAGAGCAGCTGGTAAAGAGAGAGTTTGAATGTAAATTTTAAGAAACAGAACATTTAACTAGCATTTTCATTACCAAGAATATTTAATAGCAAGTAACATTGTGTTCAAGTAATTAAAGTGTGGTATAATTTTTGCTACATTACTCTCATTCTGCTCCCAATTCATGTCCATTGTTACAGTGCTTTTTAAGACAGTGTCAGCTTGTCAAACCGAGAAACAAAAAGTTGTAGCCTACTGTACATATTTTCATATGACGAAGTTCTTTGGAAATGACTTGTGCAAGTAGATAATGGAATTTGTCATTACGTGACTTGAGTACCTCACTTAGCAGTTTGACGAGTGTCTGTTTTACAGCGGTGCTGGTTACACAAATAGACGAGAAAATTTCAGTGAAATACTGTAGTTGAAACATAAGCATGGGTAAAATGTTTTGAACTACTCTGGAGTTACGTTATGTAAAGACGAATACCTGAACGCCCAGTTATATTTTATTTGTTCAACAAAGTTTGAGTATATCTTCATAATTTATACGAGTTTTAAGTGACTAGTAAAAGCTGCTTCAACTTAAAAGCGTAAGTTCTGCAGTTTGCTAACCTTGCGGATGCAAGTCAGTTTGTTTGCCAATACGGTAATAGCCATGGATACGAGGGAAGTCACTGATTTTTTGTGCACGTTCATGTCGATTTCCAATTATACGTTTTTAACGTTGCTTGAAATTGGCTTTGTTGAAATTCAACGAGCGAAAAAAAATTATGTACTAAAATTTGCACAGTTTTCTTTCGGAATCGAAATTTCAATAATTTAATCTTTAAACAAATCACAACCCAGAAAATGTTACCATCAAGTTTTTGTTTTTCAGTGAGATTTGATAACAATGTGCGCTTGAATAGGCATCTAAAGTACCAAATGTCCTTTTAAAAAAACTTTTCTTTTAGTTCAGTAGTCATACTTACAGGATAAAAAATAGTACAAACTTCCCCTGTCCTAACTTTGCTGTCAGATGGAGAATACTGCCGGGGCAGTTTCGAAGAATGTCGAAAGGTGTTTCCCCCCAAAATATAACAAACACTTTTCTAGAATTCTATAGAAAACAGGTATGTTTGTACTTTACTTTTGGCCAAACTTGGATAAATACCTGGAAGACAAGTTGAGTTTGTCTTAAGAAAAACCAGGTTTTGACAACGGACGAAAAAATGCTGATTGGAACACTGAATAGTATTGCTCCAAATCTTTCATGTTACGCTAAAGACACGCTTTATATCAGATTATTTTTGTCAAAAGGAAGCATACAAACTCGAAGTTTTACTCTCGAATACAGAACTTAAGGCAATACTTATGGTTGAACCATATTTTACTTCGACCGTGGATGTAAGGTGAACGAATTGAGAATAATTTTTGTTCCTTACCCAGAATAAGGAAGTGGCTTTTACGTACAAACTAGTGATAATGGCAACTTTAATGAAATTTTCAGTGATGTCCATTCCTGCCTCCACTGTGCCGAGCTATAGTTTCAATATAATCGCGGTTCAAGTAAGTTCTTTTTGTGACCATGAATGTAATAAACCCATGAATTGGTACCAGCAACATCACTGCAGATCAGTAAAGCAAAGGGGAATATTTTGAAAACTTAATAGTACAGTTTAGTTAGATACGTCAAATTGCTCAGTTTCCATTCTAATTGCATTACCTATGTGAAAGTGTCGAGCCAGTTTTGTGGTACATAAATACTGCTTAATGAACTGAATAAGATTAAGCCAAAGACCAAGTGCTGGGACCTATGAGTTCATTCAGCGCTGAAAGGGAAACTTACTGTAAAAAAGGTTTCGAAGGCGTAACAGGAGGAAAACCTCGCAGTTGCACTGAATCGATTTTCGGAGAGGATGAGAAACAAAAATGGAAAGAGAATATGATTGTAGGTACAGTAAAAGCAGTGAAATGGGTAGCAGCTATGGGCCAAAGGGACGCTGCACAGAACTAACAGTGCTACACCCTACAGGTAATACTGCCTATTATCACTGCAGAGCAAAATGTCAAGGAAGGTGTAGGCTGTTCATACAGGGTGAGGGGTATACCTGATAGCTCAAAAGAATTTCATAGTTAGGCTTTCAAAAATTAATATGGGTTTTGATAATGAGTTTCTCGACCAACTTTGCGTGCACGTAATAAGCATCCATAAGAGGAATAGGATGTGGAAGAGGCTTGCAGCATTTATAACGGTTATCAATAGCACTAGGTAAAGGCATGCGTCATTTTAAGTAGCTCGAAAATTTGTCAGTTTGACTGGATTCTTCCTACACTATTCTTTTTTACCCATATGTTACCTGTAACAACCATTTTCCTTTGAATACTGAACCAGCTCGTCCTGTACAATAGAACATTTTAAGATGTTTTCATTATGGTCTCCCAAGAGATGTTTTCATTATGCATTTTCCTGACACTGCGTCTAACTTCACATGGATTGTTGTCATTCTGTAGACAGTATTGAAGTAAAGTTCAATATTTTTTAACGGTGGCTAGTCTAGCAAAATGATTTTGACTACACTTCATTTCATGGGAAAATGTAATGTTTTGATTTAAAAGTTTCACATTTTTCAATCCTGTTCGATTAAATTGTACATATTTTTTTCTAACTTACTAAAGAGATAAATAAAACTACTATTTAACGATCTGAGATGAATAGCGAAATGAATGACTAGTCAATTGTCCCGTCACGTTCACCTTTACATCATTTGAATGTACAAATGAAATACTGGGTATAAGTAGTGGATTTTTGTATACTAAAATAGTGCATTCCTATTTCATATGGACCATTGGAGAATGCTTTGATTGGTTAATCTGTACATAGGTATATAGAATGCGTAATCCATTTCAAAGTTTGCGTATTGTATTAAAAAGTAACGATAGTGTAGTATTAGTGAACTTGTACATAGGTATATAGAATGCGTAATCCAATTCAAAGTTTGTGTATTGTATTAAAAAGTAATGATTGTGTAGTATTAGTGAACTAACTTTAACTTACGACAGTTATTACGTCTTGCAAAGTGAACATTGTGGCAGTAATTTTGAAACAATGTTTGTAATTAATATTAAATATATGTATGTAAATGAAAAACCTAACAATTGTAGATGGCTTTATAAGTGTGGGATGAACTGAGAAAATTTCACGCACAGTAATTGCAAGCCACAGGTTATAATTTTAGTAGGCAGAAAATTAGTTTTGAGCCGTTTTGGTTTTCATACTGTGGTTTGCAAGCACTACTGGTCTTTGTAAAGATCAGTACTTACACTAATATGACTTTTGCTTTTAAAAGCAAATACATTGGGAGTAACGTTCTGCTGACAGCATGTTTTGAGGGTGGTAATGTTCTCCACTTTTTATAACTATTTAGCTGGCCAACTTAGGGCTTCAGTTATTTCATATAAATGGTAAGACATATGTCTAGTAACCTAACTTTGTGACCTTGTCAAGTATAATAGTAATAATGATAATTAGCATCTCAACTTTAACAATGTTGGGGTCTAGCTTTCTGATAAGTAACAAAGTTTAACCTATCAAATTTACAGTGTCACGGTTAAATTATATAAAAAAAAAATCCGCATATCAATAAATTGTATTTTTGGTTAATGTTACAAACTGTTAACTTTTAAACAACAGAATGGAGTTTCTCCACGGTGTATTCGTTAAAAATAAAGGTAGCGGGTGGGCAGTCTTCCTAGGTAGAGTTTAGAATGGAGCTGAGGAACGAGTTAATTAACAAAGACGCTATATTATAGCTTGCGCTTGAGTGTTTTCCACGTATCTTACAGCCAAAAGCAATTCGACACAGTTCCTAGTGTGAACTAACTAGTACTTTTAACATTTAAAATGGCAGCAAAGCAAAAAATAATGTAGCTGGTAAGTAAAGAGGCCCATTAGGTTGAGGTTTAGTACTATTGACAACAATAAGCCACTATTTTTTTTATTTTTAAAGTTGGAATTTATGTAAAGCAGGATATGGATATATGCAAATGAAGTATGAAATTTGGTCGTGGGTGGGTTAGTTATAAATGATTTAACCAGACCTCTGAATTCTATTAGGGTTCTTCTCAGGCTGGAAAAAGATTTGGTTGTGGGACTATATAATAAATTGCAATGGTATTTGAAATAATAGTATGAATTGGATATACAGTAGTGAAAGCATGGTTAGGGCAAGATAAAAGTATTTTGTTTTGGAGCAAAAAAAAAGTTTGACTACTGCTAAAGACATGTTAGTTTTCATAAAAGCATATTAAATTTGTTTTACATTAAGATTTAAATTTACTTAAAATTAGTTGACCAAGTTTATTTCCAATTATGTAATGTGATTTTGAAATGTGAGGGTACTCTGTACAATGTGCAAACAAAGTAAGTGCTTTAATTTACATTAATATTTAAATTAAAATTTAGTTGATCAACTTAGTTTATTTTTCAATTATGTAAAATGATTTTGAAGTGTGAGGGTACTCTGTATGATGTGAATTTTATGAAAATGTTTAGATTTTTTGTGACCTTATACATACTTCATATTTTCCAGGCTTTTAAGGGGCAAAGAACTACCAAGTTACGATTTTGAGATTTGTGGAAGGGAAGAATGAAGTCAAATGCAAGTCGTCAGAAAAGTGGTACTGTATGTGATGATAATGGGCACAAGGTAAATGTCGTTAGAGGTCGGAACTTCGTAATGTCAATGGTACCTTCCTGGATATGTTAAGAACCTTCCAATTACTAGTACAGTATGATGTACCGTTTAGCAAAGAGAGGGCAGGAAAGCTTCTCATCCATTTGGATAACATGGGTTGATGATTGTAGGATGCTTTTGAAGAGGTGGGTATAGAAAAGTCCCTGAAGGGTCTAGTTTAGGCAAGGACTGAGGTGGCTCCTGCCTAGAAAATTTCACTTTCTCTATACTGGTGTAAACTTTAGACATTTTTTCTTGGTTACAGAAAATATTTTACCAAGAAAAAATGTCTAAAGTAGGGTTTAATAGTTTTATTTTGCATCTTTTGTGTTTGTGTAATTAGTAAATGTGGAATAAAATAGCTCACAAAAATTTTGTATAAATACAGTCCAGAATTAAAGGAGGAAATTCTCTGGACTACTGGCCTTTTAATATTTATTTTGTAGCCTAATCTGGAAAACACAAGACAAATTTGGTACAGTGTACATAACTGATAATGCATCTTTGAGCTACTTAAAAAAAACTTGTCTGGTCCAGAAATGTAACAATGCAGGCCCTGGATTACCAGCTAATATATTTTCATTCTGTAGTCACACTCCCCTGGTACACTCCTCCCATGCTGATCACAATATTCTTCAATCTGTAGTCTCTCCCCTGGTACACTCCTCCCATGCTGATCTCAATATTCTTCAATCTGTAGTCTCTCCCCTGGTACACTCCTCCCATGCTGATCTCAATATTCTTCAATCTGTAGTCTCTCCTGGTACACTCCTCCCATGCTGATCTCAATATTCTTCATTCTGTAGTCTCTCTCTTGTCGATCTGAAAATAAGAGGTCCCATGCTGATCTCAATATTCTTCAATCTGTAGTCTCTCCTGGTACACTCCTCCCATGCTGATCTCAATATTCTTCATTCTGTAGTCTCTCTCTTGCTCTTCTGAAAAGTAAGAGGACAAATTATTACCTTACCAGTCTATTTTGTAGGTATATTTTACTGTGACCTTCCAATGGAAGATTTTTGTTAAAAGTTTGTTGTAGAGCTTATCTTGCATAGCTTTTACTCATAGCCAACTGCACTTTGCTGGGTTTCATAGGTATTTACTATAGTGTAACACACAAGTGCAGTCAGCTAAGAATAAAAGCTATGCAAGATAAGCTCAACAAACTTTTAACAAAAATCTTCCATTGGAAGGTCACAGTAAAATGATATAGCATTGGAAGGTCACAGTTTTTAGCTACAAAATGACCTGACAAAGTGCAACTCAGCTGTGAATAACAGCTATGCAAGATAAGCTCAACAACAAAATTTTAGCTATGAATAAAACAGCTTTGCAAGATAAGCTCAACAAAATTTTAACAAAAATCTCCCACTGAAAGGTCACAAACTAAGGCTTTGTTACATGCCAACTTAAGACACTGGGGTCAATTGTACCCAAATAGGCTAACCCAGCACTTGAAAGACGACCTTGTTGGCCTACGTGCAATTCAAAAGTCTGTCAACAGTTAAGCCTCTACCTTAAGAAATCTATCACATTGTCAAGGTACTGTATTCAAAACCTCCCACATAATGAGCCACCAAAATACACAAAATCGACTGCTCATTGAAAACAGCAAACCCACAAAGAAGGAACACTCCTTATAACAGCATTACATGCACATGAAATTAAGTTTCAATTTTGATTTGGTGTACAGTTTACATAAATTTCATTTAAAATAAATGGAATTCAAAAACCTGGAAGAATATCGAGGGAAAACCTTCGGTAAAAGAAAAATACAGGACAAAACGTGTAACTCCTTAAGTAGTTTTACTAATGCAACCTATAAAATTAAGAACGAACATAAAAAATAAAATGAGCAAATACATTATATATTAAAATAGAGCAAATACATTATATATTAAAATATATCATAGTAACCACTATTTGGAGGTGTAAAGCAATTAATAAAATGAATGCATGCAGACCTAGACCCGGATATGGGATATGCAGTGGATTAAATGCTTTTTACGATTGCGAGTACACTACTCATCCTTCCACATGTAATGTGGTCACATTTTTATATATAGGAATGTGGGGGAGGAAACTAAATTATCAATTATTCTTAACATTAGAAATATTTACACAATCTTCCACGCAAATCAAAAAAAAAATCACTCAAGTAAATATACTGTACATGAATTAACTAAATACATGTAACTACAGTAAGCCCATTTCTATATACTCTGCTGGGAAAAGTACAACTTTTGGTTATGTAAAATTTATAAAATATGCAAAATCATACACTATTAAAAATTCCCTACAGGTTTCAGTTCCCTATCAAAAATTAAACAGATAACCTGTCATATTCAAACACATTAGCATTTTTATAAGTAGCTTAGAGGACATCCATTACAGGTAGTTTACTCACTAAAAGCTGACTGTTTACTTAAACCCCTGCCTTTTGAACAAAAATACGCAGATCTGCTAAACTGTGAAAAGATCACTCAACAGATAATAGAGCTCAAACTGGCCAAACAGCATACAAGACTCCTAAAGCCAAGTACTGTATGGTACTCTCTCTTTGCCCACACACACACACAAAACTGAATATACTACACTTTTCTTTTCCCTCATCAACTCAAAATGAGTTGAAGAGGCTGACCTGCAACTCATCCCTTAGTCCTGTAAAAATTGGGTGGACCGAACTCCTCAACACACATAAGGAACTAATAGAGAGATAACAGCTGTAAAGTTTAATTAGTATGAATATCAAATAGTATCCCCATACCTAGCAGCCATTAAGTAGGCTGGGTTGTGGAGGATCTCTGGGAAACAAAAATAAGGCAAGCTCATTTCAAGTGAGCACTATAAATGGCTGAATGACAACGAAAAATCAGGGTACAGATGGAAATGCTGACAAGAATAAACGGAGGCATTTTTTGTGTTCAACAGGTAATGTATAAAGGAGCTTACATAAAATCCAACGATAGACAGACAGAAATATAAATCTTGTTGGAGTGGAGGTGGGACAGCATGGTGTAGGAATAATGGTCAAGGATGAATTGGCTCAGAAAGTGAAAAAAGTGGGGTAAATAAACAATAGAAAAATGAAGATTAAACAATCTTAGGAAATAAAGTAAAAGAAAGTTTTTTCCATTTCCTTACTGCAATCAGAAAGACCAGAAAAGCACAAACAGTGGAAAAAGCTACTGGATGCAGTGACAGAAGTACCTCTCTCGATGGGATAGTGTAAACATAACAGGAGACGTAAGTGGCTACAGAGGAACGGACAGCTGATTTTGAGAATGTTACAAGTAGATATAACCTAAGAGAAAGAAATCAAAACGGAGTACTAATACTATTGGAGTACTGCCAAAGCCAAGGATTAAAGTACTTAATACAGTGTTAAACAAATAGAAAAACTGATAACATACATGTGTAAAAACTAAGACTGACTTCATTATGACACAAAGTATGGACAGCAGCATTGAAAAGAATAGTACTGTCAAGCTTGGTGAATCTTGCCATACACAACAGATTGCTTAGAGGTAATATAGCTAAGGGGAAAATGGAAAACAAAGCGGTGGAATGATGATGTACAAAGAGCAACTAAAGAGAAAAACAAGAGCCTTCAAGCTCTAAGAAAGGACATGCAAGGATGAGAATACATGGATGTACATATACAAGAAAAAGAGGGGAGGCTAAAAGGTTGGTGGAAAGCAAAAGAGAAGCAAAGTGACTGAGGAAAGATGTAACGGGCAAAATATATAAAAACTAAAATGGAGACATTAAGATTGAAAATAAAGGTACTGGAATGATGGCAGCAGTACTGAATTTTCAAAACCTCCTGAATGAAAAAAATAAACAAGAACTGGATGATGCAGGCATATTAGACGAGCCAAAGGAAAACATACCACCTCACGAGATAAACAACTTTAAAATACGAAAAGGAAAAGGGGATGCATTGCAATGTTGAAATTCTAGAGGAATAAGACTCTTCAGGCATGATATGAAAGTACTGGAATAAGTGCAGGAGGAAAAGCTGAGAAAAAACTGTCAGTCTGACTTCATGCTAGAGAGATCAATACCAGAAGCATTATTTATAATGTGACAACTACAGAATGAGTACAAAGCAATATAGAAGGGATACTTGTGGATCTTGAAAAAATTAGTGATGAGTAACTACAGACACTACAGTAAGAGTGTCCTTCATGGATCAGCACTCAGACCTTGGCACTTTAATCATAGTACAGTACTGGATGATTTACAAAGATGTCAGAAATAGGGGTCACTCTGGGTACTGCATCAAGCAGACGACCTAGAATCTGAGAGTGCAATGGTGGAAAAGTTTAAAACATGGACTGAAAATCAATGTAAGCCAAACAATGTTTATGGGGACTGGAAAGTAAGGAAAGGAAATAATCAGGAAAGTGGCCATATCATTACTTTAGGAAAAAGTGTGGACGGTATGCAATTCTGTGTACAATAAGTAAAAAATCTGTGATGACTAAAATGTACAAGAGCAAACAAAGGAAAAGGGGAGTAGAAAACCATATGATATATGGGAAGGTCTTAGAAGTACAACATTTCTGTAACCTAGTGGGACAAACTGTACAGTGAAGCAAGAATTGAGAGACCAGTAAGAAACAGAGTAGCTGCAACATGGATGAAATGGAGATAACTAAATGTAGTCAAACCAAAATTACTACAAATAAGTTGGTTTTAAATGTTGCTACTCTTCTTAGATTTGACTCATAAAATCTTGACCTAAGCTGGGATACTGTGTAGATGTGGCATATATATGGCCAAATCTTCTCCATACTACTAGGTCAGAAAGGGTAAGAAGCTTGACACTTGTTCTGTGTATCTAACTGTGAAGATGTAAAATGAGTGAAAAAATTAAATGTGATGAAGATTAAAGGATGATTTATAGTTAAGAAATGATAATAAATGAAGAACTGAAGTCATATACAGTATTGTACATTACTGTAAACAGTTTTGACCACAGGTAGGATAAGGATGGTTTAGTTTCTAGCCATCTAAAATGAATTATCTGAATACCCAAAATCTGGCTCAGAATCAATGATAAAAATAAATAATACCATGAGAGAGAAAGAAAGAAAAATTGTAACTGACTCCTTAAGTGATGGTAGATTATAGATTACACCAGCCTAAGAGGGCCAGATAAATTTGGGCCAGGTATAATCAGGAAGAAGTTTGACAACATAGCTAATCACAGCCAGTTTCATAATCACTTTGTCTATTTTTGGACAGTTTCACATCTACTTAACATATACTAAAGAATTATAGCTCAAAAAATTCTGGTGTCTATAAACAATTTTGTGAACCTGTTTCATGACCCTATCAATCTCTGGGTTGCTATTGAGCACCACATTATGTGATAGATCATGAAATCTCACTTAGTGGATTTTTATTTAAGGTAGATAATGGGAAACTAAAGATCTTGATACTGAGGCATAGCTATCTTATCTCATTTCTCTAAATGTAAGTCAATAATTCCATGCCAAAAAATTATATAAAAATGAACACACATTTACATGACTTACTACTCTAAGTAATTCTATTTATGGATAACTCAACATGTGTATGTTGTATATAATTCTATTTCAAAATGAGAGTAAGCATATTTGATTATGAAATCTTCCAGCTCTTTTTCTATTGTGAAATACTGTTACTTAAACGTCTCACCACCAAAGTTTTCAAGTATTTAAAAAATGGTATTATTTTTCCTTTTGCCATTTTCTGAAAACATTCTAATGGAAAAGGAATTTCTGATATTAGTGAATGAAATTCAGTGAAGCTTTTGGATTACTTATGGATCTACTTGGAGGGTAAAATATTTGTATCTTTTACTGTATACTGTAAATGAAAAAAAAAACTGTACATTACATAGAAATTGTGCTTAATTTCTGGGGTATTCTTACATAAGTAAACTGAACATTGGTTAAATAATGAGTAAAATTTAACGTGAACCACTTCAACCATAACCTTAGCTTTAATTTATATTAGTATAATAATAGGGTCTCATGCCACTAGTGCTTCTTTTCAACAAAAATGCACCGTTAGTGAAGACACACATTATTCTACACAGCAGAAGTATGGGCAGTGATAAGATGCAACTACAAAATCTTAAGATTTGCCAAAGTATGGTGGGAAGAAGAATGCGTTATGAACAAGGAACTGGAGACATGGTATCAAGATTATGGGGAAAAACAAAGGGACTGATCTCAGGGACTGAGATAGTCTGGACATCTGGTGACAAGGGATAAAAAACAGTTTGTCAACAAAACCGTAGATGATGATGTAGCAGGACAAAGACCTGCAGGATGACCCAGGCAGTGGTGTAACTAGTGTTAATGGTGACCTGGGAGGACTCTGAAAGTGCTGCCCCATTCCCTTTAAGCCTTAACATCTATCATTTACTTCATTTAATAATGCTAAAACAAAAACAACACAGCAGATTTACAATGGAACCCTACGAGCTGTGTTACTGAGGCGAATTCAGTAATATGCTAAAAAACCTAGAATTATGCCAGACCAAGCCTGCTCAAAAGATGCCAGAGTGCTGCCAGGCTGGAAACCCCCCCGCCCAACAACCCCAACCCTAGTTATGCCACAGGACCCAGGAAAGCATGAAGCCACCTGATGGGAGTGCAGGCAGAAAGTGAAAGGTGGCAAAAACTTGTATGTCCAACCTGACATTCTCTTCAAACCTTCTGTTCAGGTTACAGTATAGCCAGGTCCCCAAAAGTTTTTTCTCCTCAAATCCTCTAATTTTTTGTTGTTAGGTTGTATGGGTGACAGCTAACTAAGCTGCCATCTATTCATATCACAATCAGACTAAGGTTAGGTTGGGATTTTAGGGTAGCCTAGCATAAGCTACAATATTCACTCACTCAACGTAAGCACTCTGGATACACTGGCAACCATGTTGAACCCATTAATAAGGTCAAACAAGGGATTACGGTTTATTTATTTAACTTGTGCTGAACTCAGCAATATCTTGTCAAGTCTTCTGAAGTAGGGCTGATGCTATAAATTTCCCCCACTATCTGTTGCCACCCTTAATAGCTGTAAAGATATAAAAAATGGGCTTTGTGAGGGAAAATTAAGACTAAACTTTTATATTCCCAACTTAATCTCTTGTATGGTAGTCAATCTAGTACAGTACACACTTTTACTTTCCTCCTGCTATGTTTCCTCATAAAAAAAGTTTGCAAAGATATTGTAAAAAGTCTGAGTACACAAAAAAGCTTACAAACTACTACCCAAACGTAATTCCAGGTGTGCAATGCTTCACAATTTTTTCTACTCTTTTACCCCTTTACCTTTATTAAGTACTTGTTGTAAACTATTAGAACTAAATGTTCATAACCATTCTTGCTGCTTTCTTCTTTCCTTGGCATGTTTTCAACATATCTGCAAAGAAACCCAAACAGATTATATCACAGTGTATCTACACATCTGCATAATATAAAAAATTAACAAAATTAACATTTAGTTAGATATTTCACACACACAGCAGACTGAACATCTTGGACCTATTAATGATGTTAAACATGGGATTATTGTACATTTACTTGTACGGTCCTCGGCAATATCTTTCCACGTTATTTGAAGCTGCAGTTAGAATTCAAGATTTCCCAATTTCTGCTGCTACCCATTGCAGCTGTTAAGGCATTGAAAATCGGTAGTGTGATGACAATTCAAAACTGTAAATATTTACAATCACCAAATAATGATTGAAAATATTTTACAATCACAACATAGTCCCTTGCATTGTACTCAATCATGTCTGTACTTTTACTTTCTTCCTACTTTGTTTTCTCATTAGAAAAGATTTATATACTGTCACTTTGTACTACTACACACCCCTAAGCCCAGATCCACAATGTTTCATTTTTATGTTGTTTCACTCCTTACATTTATTAATTACTTTCTTGTATCAGGATTATTAAATATATGCAGTAACTGTTCCTGAATCCTCCCTTGTTTCCTTTGTATTTTATTTCCCTCATCAATATATAGGTCTACATTATATTTTCTGAAACATATGTTCTTGATTTTCAGCATTACACACACTTACCATGGAATAATTTGGTCAGTTTAAAAGTTTAAGCTGCAAAAGTCCATGAGACTTTTCAAACCATCCCTTCTACACAAGAGTCAAGAGAACCAAATCCAGATTACATCACACTTTACCCATTATAAATCTGAGAGACAGAATAAACTTAACATGTACTGTTAGATATATCACACACGAATTAGATTCAGGCACCATCTTGGCCCTATTAATGAGTTTAAACAAAAGATTACTTTACAATTTCTTGTAGTACTGTACTAAGCAATCTCTTGTTAGTTATTTGAAGGTGTGGTAAAGCTATAAATTTTCCTCTTTCTGCTGCCACCCTTTAAAGCTGTTTAAGGTATCAATGCCCAATTCTGATACCTAGATATGAAAAATGGGCACTACAATGGTAAATTGCACTGGTAAATACTTAAAATTACACCCTAATTTCTTCCACTGCCGTACATCATATCTATGCTTTTACTTTACTCCTACTTTTTCTCATTATAAAAAGCTTACAAAGATATTGACTGCATGTAGTGGAGTGGCTTAGTACTCTTTGAAAAGCTTTTGTACTACTACAAAACCCTACGCCAACGTCTGCATGGGTTCATGAATTTTTTTATTACTTTTACTCCCCATGCTCATTACTTACCGTTACAGTATACGGAAGAATTTAAATGCAATAACTATTCTTGATCCTTGGAATTTTCTGAATTCTCTCTTCACCACATAGGTCATCATATATGAAATATATGTTCTTGCTTCCCAGCATAAACAATCGCCACAGAATAATTTAGTCAGTCTATAAGTTTAGGCTGTAGACATACCCAAGGCCTTTCAAATCATATATTCTTCACAACTGTAAAGAAAAAAAAAAAAAAACAGATTACATTACACTACATCAACACACCTTAAAACAAAAGTTTAAATCTATGATTTTGCTGTAAAACGAAGATTCATGAAGAGAACTCATAAAATATCTTGGATTTTACATGAAAAATTATTAGCTTTGTTGGCTTAGATGCAAACTGAAATAAATATTTTTTAAAATTAACTTTGTCTGGTTTTTGGTTGTAATTAAAAGGGAAAAAATCAATTTAATATTAAGCAAAACATTTCAGCCACACTGTCTAAATTACCTTTAAATTATCAGACTACTGCATTAAACCTATCAAAATCCCAAACTAAATTCAAAATATGAACACGAAAAACCATCATACATTTCAAACTACAGTATGCATATTCTTTGGTTACATGATTCAATTTAGGAAACATCTCTTCCCACACCATTCACAAATATCACCCAAATGGCATTCAAGACTTCATGGGTATGGTTCTTCAAATTCTATTTTCAAGTTAAATACTAATCATGACAGTAAGTATTCAAAACCCTATATCGTATAAAATTTCAGGATGAATAAGTAAAGATGCATGTACTTCAAAAAAGTCTTAATTAAATTGGATTTGTGATCCACATAAACCAATTTTTTCCCTAATCCTTTTATCAAAATAAAAGAAAATCCTTACATAAGTTTTTTGGTATCTTAATTAAAAAATATTCTTTCTAAAAATTAAGGGGCATTTCAAAATAAAATTGTATTGTAGTGCACTCTATCAATTACTGTACTGTAATTGTCGACATTAAAATCTCCTTAGGCACCAAAGAAATTACGTAAAATTTGGCAGTAAAAATCAAACTACTACTACTACTACTACTACTAGGCCAGGAACTGTTGCATTTAACATCTGGAGAGATGACTCCTAACCCAACAACAGCATCAGATTTGGGGACAGTATAAACAGTAGTACTGTTTCTATGTTGTGAAGTGTGTCCTAAAATGACAATGTGCATTTCTGATTTTTTTTTTTTTTACCATTTAATACTAGTACAAAAGGTGTAGCACTAAATATATTACCCTAAGGCAAACCACCTTCACACTTAATAACTAACGATGAGGCTACAACTTATATGTTATCTGAAATGTACTGCATTTTCATGGAGGCCTACACAATATTAAAAGTTATCTCCCTACACAGACTTCATTTGTAAAATGCCATGCTTTCAAACTGTATCATATACCTTTTCGGTGTCAAAAAGATTGTGATGTTACACTAACAATTGTTTCAGCTTCCATAACCTGTTTCTACAGAGACACAGGACATGGAAAAAGTTTTTTTTTTTTAGCTTCCTTTTATATTACTCTATAGAGAAAAATTTTCTGAGCTTTCTACCAAGGCGACTATAGCAACCTCTAATATCCAGAAAGCGATATTTACTGAGGGTGTATCTTTTTAAAGAACCTCTGACCTGGAGGAAGTAACTGACTCTCTCAACAGATATTAAAGGGTATCACGTTAGTCATCAACACCGACTTACTGGCTGATTATGAAGACTGACTGATTAAATACCATCTGTTAAAAGAAGTAGGCCTTTATTTAAAATTCAGCAAAGGTAATTCCTGGATGCAAAGTAAGCTGGCCCTCTCCTTGAAACTTGAGGTGCTTTAGATCTTTAAGCTTGTACCTCTCTTCAAATATCAAAATGCTCTTCTCCAACAGCTTATGCAAGAAGTTTTTCATATTAACCATGTTTTTATTGTTCACAATGGTCATATATACTTCTTCGTTTGTAACTTTCTTGGACATGTATTGGTTATACATCCACATTCTTGGCAATGAAAGCAGTGCTCACAAGGAGGTGAAAATGGTTGTACTTTCAGCCTCTCTAACAAACTTCTTTGAATAGATCTGGCTAAGAACATTAACAAACCATAATGTATGTAAAAGTTACCCAAGGTATCACTACTTCACTTACATTATCTTTCATCTGCTTTACTTCTCTCACTGACACTCAACCTTTTATTAATATTTTCTTTATAACTTTTCAATAGTTCTGATCTTACTTTAAAAAAAAAAAAAAAAAAAAAAAAAAAAAAATATATATATATATATATATATATATATATATATATATATATATATATATATATATATATATATATATATATATATATTAGTAAACACTAAATCAGTCTTACTTAAGATTTACTAGAAATCATTATTACTATTAAAAACACATAACCCAACACATACTGATGCATGAACATTATGCATATCACATTTATTTTTAAATTAAACAGACAAGCATTCCTCTTTGAAGTTCAGCATTAGTAGTCAAGTCAAATCCCAAGAGATGGCCAAACATTTTTCTGCTGCTCAAAAATCAGGAGCAGCACAACAGAAAGTGCTCACTGGTGCACTGCTACCATCTAAAATCTACTTCCAAGTGAGATGAGACAACTTCAACCTTTTGGTTGCTATTAAAACATGTAGGCCGAGAGTTAATATTATCCTGCTGCCTCTTTACAATGAATTCCCCCATTTAGAAGGAACCCAACAGAAATGGAGAGTTTGGTGCAGACAAGAAATGTTAAAGAGCCTATTAATATTCTGTACTACAGGATGTAAAAACTTTCCAAGAATCTACGCTTTCTTAGATTCACAGTGCAGACACCAGCCTACTTACAAATGAGTTACGTTCTGGATGGCCGTTTGTATGTTGAATTGTTTGTAAGTTGGTCACTGTACTCATGTACAGTATGACAAAGTCACTACAGTACTGCACGTTTTTTCATCCTAAAGCACAGTACACTATACAAACAGTACTGTATGTACAGAATAGGCAAGCTAATCATAATTTTGCCTAACAGGTGGCAAAGGGGGCCACTCTGAGCACAACTTTAATTTGCAATCCTATTTGTTTTATCTCTGAATGTCTGAAGTAGGGTGGTGTCTGTATAAGAAAAAGAATTTTCCCTTATTACTCAAAATAAGTCCTAAAGCCATAACTATGCTGTCAAAGTAGTCATGGGGGTTTGATCGTTTAATATATGGTACAGGTAGCTTAAAGATTATGGGTGATTGTAATTTTCTCATTCTTTATTTCTATTAAACCTGATGAAAATATTAGTCCTAAATCATATGTCTCAAATATGCAAAATATCTAGCAAGACTACCTACCATTAAGATCCATTATCTAGCAAGACTACCTACCATTAAGATCCATTATGTAACTGAACTTGCACAAAGGCATTACAGTATACAGCTTTAAGAGGCCAATCTATCTAAGATGTGTGAAACTGGTTCTTTACACATTTTTCGGTGAAAAACAAAGCACCACATGCCTAGCAATTACAACACACAGCATAGCATCTGATAATATTTGGTAAGCTTGTTTTAACTGGGTAAACCAAAACTATAATTCCTGTTTACCAGCAAGTGGCAGCAATCTATAGCACATTCATTTTACATTTATGACCAATTCAATGAAAAGTCTATAAATTATATTCCATATATATATATATATATATATATATATATATATATATATATATATATATATATATATATATATATATATATATATATATATATAAGGTAATGGGAAACCAATTCACTGATTAGTAACAATTATATGTGCATACAGTATTATAATAGTGGAGTTTTTAGACGAATAATTTTTTCAACAGGGAGCACAGAATATTAGGTGTTCTGTTCGGACATCTTGGAGGTAATAAGCACCAGTGCATGCTCTTTCCATGAGTGCTAATGCAAATTTTTTTGTTTTCCTGTTGCAAAATAATGACCTAATTTACTTGAACCTAAAATCCAAAATTCTTATGAGTGTGCTCAAGACATTTTATGCTGCTTCCCCATTTTCAAAACCTGATATATCCCATTCTGCAATGGCTGTCCTAAGTGTAAGCACCCACTTTAACTTTATATGCAACATCAGAATTACAACTAACCACCTGGAAGTGTCACAACCCCACCCACTGACAAATGCCTCACACGATGGAATTGAATTCGTAAGACTGAAATGGGTTGTACCTTCAGACACTCTAAGTCAGGTAAGCTCCGTAGGTAAAGACCCTAGTCAGGTGGACCTGACACCCTAGGTTAGGTTGCGAAAGTGATGTTTGGTTGGATCCCTGCAATTGGCTTTAAGGTGAATGTCCAGAAGAACTCCGCATGCATAAAGTACCAAAATTAAAAGTAAAATGTAATATTTTTCATATTTAAATTTTAGACCACTTCTTATGATGAGGAAACACCCAATTTTGGGTGTTTTGAACACAAGAAGTGAAAAAGTACTGAAAACACGACAAATCTTACATTTTAGTTATAATTTTGGTGGAGGCAGGAAAACAAATTTGCAACAACAATTTGGGGATAATTTGGGATTTTTGGGTTTGGTGGGGAAAAACACATTTTGAAATATAGCCAAACATGCCTTAACTTGTGATGGTTAGCTGCGCGTGGCGCTTTTATCCGCATTTATAAAGATTCTTGGCAGGCTGTATATACTGGCAGGAAAAATGGCAAAAATCACCAAGCCAAAAACCACACAAATAATTTACCTTCATGGGGTCGGTTTGTATAAATCAGCTGTAGACTTGAAGAAGGCGTGAAGACGGTAATGGCTGTGTGGTAGACAGACTTAAAATAGGCCACAGACAAATAACCCACAAAATTGTATGTCCGACGTCCGAACTTGGGTACCTTCGATTTTGCCTGCAGCCACCGTCTCTCAATATTATTTGTATGAGCTCCGCTGGAAGGATCAACAAAATTAATACTATGATTTACGGTCAAATGTTGAAATCCCTCATTACTCAAACAGTTATAAGCACGCCAACAGTCTGAAATTACAGTAGTGCCCGGCTCTATATACTCCTTGATAATGGGAAGTAACATGGCAGTGGTTCTGTCTCCCACTGGAATCATGAAACACTCTTTTGTTTCCCTACATATACCCCCAAAGACCCACTGGCCCTCCACTACACGCCCCACGTTATATTTCCTCCTCCCAAATTTACTCTCGTCAATTTCAACCACTTTGCCGGGGCCACCAATTTTCTTTTTCTGTACAAATGCCCAATTCACAATCACTTCCCGACAGAAAGACGACCAATCGTTTATTGTATTCTTATTAAGTTGTAACTCTTCTGATGCCGCTTTATAAGAAAAAAAGTCTTGCACAAAGAGTAATACAAACTTTATAACCGTTTCAAAATCTAAATGAGATTTTTCAAACCACGTACCTTTAAAAATGGAGGCGTAAAAGTTACACCTTTTTTCGACCGGCAGTTACATAATGCCTATCACATCGAAATTTCCGGTCAGCAATGTTCAACCGGCACAAGTGATTACAAGTTGGGTGTTTACTTTTTAAAATAAGACAATGATCCTGACAATACTGTAGTAACTTGTCTGTATTGCCACTGTATATTGACCAAAATTGGCCATAGCCTTTAACAATCAGGACACGAAATGGGTAAATCCCTGCTATCCAGAACAGCTTGTTGCCTGGAGAAGGAACAGCTTCAGCCATTACAACAGACCAAATCAGATTATCAGACTGAAGTTACTGAAAAAAGAATCGCTGAACGCGGGATATATATTACTCCGCTGTGAAACAAAGCGTTGTAATTGGGTAGTATAATCACGTGACGACAAGACAAAAGTTGATTGGAAGAGGTAGCTATTCATTACTTACTAAATTTTCTATGAGAAAACGTAAAAAAAGCAAAGATTAATGGAAATAAACCATCAAGAACGTATAATAAATATTTAGTAGGTAAAAATACACTTTCTAACGAAATCCCCCAACCAAAAACCCGATTTGCAAAAATCGAAAATCATTCGATGGGGAACTAGTTTTTCTGAGAAACATTACTCTCTTTCTGAGAAACATTACAGTAAAAAACCTCATTTTCAAACTAACTCCAGTAAGATCAAGTACACGAAGTGCTACTGGATGTAAACAAACGACTTAGAAAATTTTTGAGGATGCCGATTAGATAATCATTAATATCTCGGATATGGTGAATCTCCTCAAAAAGTGTTCAGAGACAAAGTTTTATTATTTTATATTGTGAAAATTATAGTGTGACCTATTTTCTTATACCTCACCGCGGAGTTGTTCTGGACATTGACTGGCTTTAATACTGTAATGTACTTTGCGATGGTTACATAAATATTAGTTTCCTATACTAAAACACCAAGAGCCCCACTAAGATCCATACATAACTGTTATATGTACGAGGATGGGGAAACAATAAGGTAGATAGGGCCAACAATACCCTAAAACATGAAAAGCACTATGCATGAGGTGAGTCGTTTCATGAGTTTGGTGCAACTTAAATTACTGTATCCTAGTATAATTTCGGTCCAGATACACGAACCTCGTATTTTTCCGACTAGCCTATCACACTGTCTATGAGCTCTTTCTTATTCCTGATGGAGTAAACCAAGTGGCTTTGTGTTTCCCTTATCCCTATATATAACAATCACACAGGGCCTCATGGGGAAGAGTAGGTTTTTGAGTGCTTCTGAGCCTTTAGCAACTAACCAAAGTATTGACAAACCAACAAACAATAATTCTGCAGTCATTCATGATGGAGTATATTTCTAAAATAGGCAGCGGTAATTCTAAGTCGGTGTTCTGCGGTGAGCTAAACTATGGCAATTGCCATTTTCCTATGTTATTTCACTTGCTTTACAAGAATTTAAAATAATATCTTGTTGCCTGGGTGTAACTAAACTGTAACATACCTTTGAAGATTACCCGATGGGGTAGATCTAAGCTGTCATTCCGCAGCGAGCCCCCACCCTCCATAGCTATTACGGCAAAACTGTAACCGGTAAACACCCCTAGGGAAGGTTAGGTTGGTATCTTTAAGGGTGCCATATTAGCTATGGAGGGGGCTGGGGGGCTTGCCACAGAATGCCGGCTTAGATCTACCAAAGCAAGTAAAATAACAGGAAAACGTCAATTGCCATAGTCTGGCTCAACACTGACCACCGGCTTAGAATTACCTAGGCAGCATCCAAATTCTAGAGCAACGGCCACGCAGTCGCCTACTAACCCTACTTTCAGTAAATTTTCAATACAGGCCATCCCACATGAACGCCATACTTAGCACCAGCCCCGGGGATATGGCCACTGAAACAAACACAAAGCCTGTACCTCGGAAGCGGTAACTGTGATATTTTGAGTAAGCTTTCATATTAACCATATTAGCCTAAACAAAATAAATCAACACTGAAAAATGGTAGTGATGCAATATACACCATTTTTGGTGGGAAGGCCAATAAAATAACCTTGCACCTAACACAGCCTAGGCTACATTAACGTACATGTGCCTATGGTTAAACATGCTCCCACATTACCCAGCCTACTTTGCGACTGACAATCTTGAATTTGGGTGACCGGATTTGCTTTAGGTTTAAGCTTAGGCTATGGGCAGTTCCCTCACGGACTACCGGCTGAGGTATTGAAGTCTAAACCCTACCAATACAACATACAATTTAAAAGCATTAACTGGGTGGAATTCCTTATAAGATACATTATTTAGCATTACTATGATCTTCCCTTGTTACAAAGAGATGTAATTAGTGATTCGCTTACCTGAAAAGCACGCTGATACATAAACGTATGTAACCCACCAAAGTCGAACGTCAAGAGTTGAGCCGGCTGAGAAATTTGTCCTTGGCTGTGATTGAGCAGTGATACCAAACGTACAAAACCGAAGTCCGCCAAACCAACTGCGAAAATCCGCTATTTTGACCACAAATCCGCTAGATTTTTTATTTGTTGGTTAATTAAAATATTCTTTAACAAGTCTAAAATATGCTAGTGTAATGCCTCATCAAGATATCAATTTTGGGTTTCCAGAATAAATGAAAGACTTGCTGTGTGTAATAATCCAACGGATGTAGTCACCACAAGTTTAACTACGTGGTCTCTAGTGATTTGAGCAAAGATACACTTCAAATGTTGGTTTTAAACCTTTAAATTTGCAGCTTCAGTATGTACAATAAACTCCCACTTGCAATATGGAGGACTGAAAATATCTTATTCTCTGAGTGCTATGGCAGTGTGAACTGACAATTAATAGGGAATAAGCAAAATAAATCTCAGAAAGCGTTAGTGCGTATGCAACTAAAAAGGAAGAAACAGTAAGCAGCAAACAGTACCCACAATTTTGTCTTCTCTTTTGTGTTGGTGCTAGAATCCTTGCTGAATTAATCCTCCATTTAAAAAAATAAAATCATTATCCTCGTTAAGTTCCTATTTCCCAATCAGCTGGAGATAATATCGGTGGTGGCGTGCTTACTTCCTCAACTGACAGGCTGAACCGTATACTGCCATTGTTCTTATTTGTATTTCACACTCTTAAGAATATCGTAAGTGTACAATCTTTCTCCATTCTTTTAAGAACTTTTTTTTTATCGTAAGAATGGTATTATGACTTTGAACATTAGAATGCGGTAATGAAGTTATACCGGCTGCAAGTCATTTAGTTCTTAGTTATTACGGACTATATTTTCTAAATACAGTAGTACATAAACTTACTTATTAATTCGTAATTTGGCAAGGGACTGTCAAAGAATAACAAAAAAGCTTTCAATAGAAAGCCACTAAAAACTGTTAACTTCGTTCAAAATCAGGCCGATTTCCCGCTGATCGCAAAGTTTAAAATCCGCCAACAAGGACTGTGAATACGTTAACATTAGCGATTTTTAGTTGGGCTGGCAACACTAGATTCCAATAATAATAACTCCTATGAAAAGTCTTTTAAAAGGTTAAAGAAATTCTATTAACTTCCCTGTACAAGGTTAATATATTCACAAATAAATGAAATTATATCTTATAAATGATGGATTCTAGCTCTAAAGGTCGCTTTAATTACATACGGGGCAATCTTCCGCCTTTTATTCACTGTTCTCTTAGATTATTAGCTCTATGTCCCGAAGCCTTTGTATGTAGCTTATATGACGTTAATTTGAATTTCTTCACCGGTGCCCTGATAACCATGTTTCCATATGCTATCAATTTGGGCATTGTATCTTGTGAGTTTTCTCGCAGGATATAATGCCCAAATTGAAAGCGTATGAAAACATGGATTGGGCTCTGGCGAAGAAATTAACATACGTAAAAAAAAGGTATGAGCACATCAGAAAAAACACAATTTTAGAATATAAGCTATTAAGGTGTCAGGATACATAGCTAATATTCTGAGGGACTTACAAACGAGAGGCGGAAGGGTTGTCCCGATTGTAGTTTAAATAGCCATGAAGAATGTCTGGCCTTGGTCTAGGCAAAATTAGTGCAGCAATTCTCGTTCATTTTTTTTTTTATATTTCAAGAATCTTAGGGATTGTGTTTCAACTAATCTGATAATGCTGGTGGCGATCAATTAAAGGGAATATAGAATAAAATGCAACTGATGCCCACTAGTGCATCTCGATACTATTCCCAGAAACAATAAACAACCGAATCCTTGTTTAAATTTTTTCGTCCAGGCCTTTTTGCAACTTGTTCCTTACGAATGGTAACGATCTACATGACCATATTAATGTTACGTTATTTGCCCCTTAAAAAACTCATACAGCAAGTCAAGTCTTTAATGCGCGTGGGCGATCATTACATGGACTTCAGAACATACCAATCCCAACAAGACAAAGCCTTTGACGGTCGTATAAATGTTGAGAACAGGAAACAGGACTGTTTACTTACTTATCGGGGCCCACTGATGTGACCACGAGCTGAAATTTCACTGTAACTATTTTCTTGCATGTAGGCCACATTAAAACCGTATTCTAACGGCTATAAAAATATTTAGAGGAGCTACTAAACGCAATTATCTTCGCAAGCATGTTGATGAAACTATTTTGTAGTTAAAAGTCACAAGATTGAGAAACTAGATCAGTCATAGTAGGCTATGATTCATTATTCACAGAGGTTAATTTCAAAAGCTGAGGTGGCACATATAATACATGTTTACTGCAATATCATGCATTGTTCTAAAATTCCCATATTGTTTTTATACTCATACATAACCTACTTGAATATTGTAGTGTAATGTATAAGTAAGCCTTTATACAAAAGCGCAATTACCTTAAATTTTATAGGCATAATAGCTTGATCACAATATAGCTTTCCTTTTAAATGACTGAACTTTACAATCAGATCAGAGAAATACAAATTTCCCAATATATATATATATATATAATACATATATATATATATATATATATATATATATATATATATATATATATACATATACACACACACACACATCAGACTCAGAATTCACCCTACAGATTAATCAACTGACTTTAGAAAACTTGTTACTTGCAAATTCAGAAAAAACTCACTTCCTTGTGCAGATTCTATTTGCTTCCAAAATCACAACATAAAAATTCCTTATCGATTTTTCCGAATTATTTGCTAAAATCTGTATCCCGAATATCATTTAAGTCCAAAAATGCGCCCAGGTCCACAAGGAACGGGCCCCTGGCAGTCATCCGATTGGCCCTATGGTAAGTTTTTTTTTGTATTTTCTGGAGCCATCCATTCTAAGGAAAGAAAAAGCAAATAGGTAAAACAAAAATTTATCTTTATGGGAGCGCCCCGGGAATGAAGTTATCCTCGGTAATACCGTCAGTCAGAAAATTCTGCCACAAATAACGGGAAATCTTTCTGGGCGATGATGGCTACGATAGAAATCAATGCGAATAAACAGTTTTCGACGAATTTTGAAAACAATTAAATGGCAAGGTATGAAAAAGAGATATTTGATACAAGGCAGAAAAATATTCAGATAAATGGAAACGTTTCTGGCGTGGCTATTATCCGTTCTGTCAAAAATATTTGGAGAGAGAGAGAGAGAGAGAGAGAGAGAGAGAGAGAGAGAGAGAGAGAGAGAGAGAAAGCAAAACATTCATCCAAATGCCATTATAAAATGGCGCCGGAGGACACGGGATTGGCATTAGCCGAAAATCTATCGAACGGCTCTCGAGCGGAGGCTGAAAGTCACGGAGTAAATATGATGGAATATTCAAGAGACACCACCGTTATTATTTTAGGATTACTTAAATAATTTTCGCTTTGATCACTAGTCAGCGTATGACGGTATTAATGAACTTGTTAGTAAAATGTTATGCGCCTTTACTAGTAAATCTATCATTATCTCACACAAACACAATTACACATACATACATATATCTATATGTATATACTTATATATATATATATATATATATATATATATATATATATATATATATATATATATATATGTATATATATATATATTAACTTTATCACATACACAATTGTTCTGTGCATTAGTAGAATTACTTTAGGACCTCATTCAAACTGGATGGTATCTAATGGAGTATTTATTCAGAAAAGTTACAAGCTTTCTTGGACAAACAGTCCACATCATCAAGTATCAGTACAGTTTGTCCAAGAAAGCTTGTAACTTTTTCTGAATAAATACTCCATTAGATACCATCCAGTTTGAATGAGGTCTTTGAGTAATATATATATATATATATATATATATATATATATATATATATATATATATATATATATATATAATTCTTATCATATATTTTCATACTTTCCGTATCCCCACAGCCGGCTTACTATCAGGTATATACTTCACAGCTTGGGGCAGTAAACACATAACGAGATTTAACAGACTACCAAAAGATTCTAACAAGCATCAGTCTAGACATATCCGTTCATTTACTGTTAGACATCGTGCCAGGGACTTCAAACTTCGTCTCACTATGTATATTAAACATCCCTCCACCAAAGACTTCGAAAGTCCTCCAGTGAATGAATTCGACTCCACTTAGGACTTGAAGTCCTCCAGTGAATGAATTCAACTGGTGGCCACGACTCAATTCCACCAAGGATTTCAAAAGTCCTAGAGTGAATGAATTCGACTCCACCAACGGCTTCAGAAGTCCTCCAGTGAATGAATCCAAACCTCGTTCTACCATGACCTTCAAACGATCTCCTAAAGACCCATAGCATCCTTTCACCAAAGACAGCCAAATCCCTCTAATAAAGGGTCCACACATTTTTTCATCAAAGATTTCAAATGCTCCTTAGCTAGGGACTTCAAGCGTATTCCAGTAAAGGACTCCAAACATACCTCCACCAGCTTTAAAGGTTACCTCCTTTGAAGGACTTCAAACGCGCTTCAACCCAGGACTTCGAACGAATGCCCCCGCGAGAGAGAGAGAGAGAGAGAGAGAGAGAGAGAGAGAGAGAGAGAGAGAGAGAGAGAGAATTTGATCTTCCCATCAGGTAACATAGGACTCTTGATCTTTCCCCTTTCCCGGCCCTTCCATAAACCACAATAGACTTCCTGGATGCCGCTGGAAGGATTGAAAGGAGGAAAAAGTATTCGGATCCGAGTGCTAGATAAATAAAGAAGGGGGAGATCTTTAGAACTGAATGGAAAAATTGTTTGCTGGAGGGATAGACAGAGAGAGAGAGAGAGAGAGAGAGAGAGAGAGAGAGAGAGAGAGAGAGAGAGAGAGAGAGAGAGAGAGCGCATCAGGTATCTTCAGCAATTTCCCTCCGGCTACCTAGGGAGAAAAAAATATTTGGATTCATGTTGTTTGTGAATAAAAGGAGATATTCCGAGTCGAAGGAAACCACTCACACACACACACACACACACAGAGAGAGAGAGAGAGAGAGAGAGAGAGAGAGAGAGAGAGAGAGAGAGAGCGGCTTTTGCAATTTCCCTCAGACCCGCACCAAAAGAAATATTCCTTTAGAAGAAGCGTCGTGGGAATTAAGCGAGTTCCCCTTTTTCCTTTTTTGTTCATCACAAAGGCTTCAGTTGGCTGGACAGGGCCATCTGAATACTTCAACAGAGGGAAATTGTTTCCAGTGGTCTTTTGAAGATATTCTTCACGGTGAAGGTCAAATGCATATTTTTACCAAAAGGAGATAGTTAAAAAATGAGTTATTAATGCACGTCTTTGAATGAAATAAGTATCTATATCCTTTCAAAATTATTAAAATGGAAAATAAGGAATATAAGCGTTTAGAATGAGATAAATATTTCTGTTCCATTTCCGATGGTCCTATTGGAAAAAATATGTAAAATTTTTTTTATAAAATTTATTTTTCCTAAGTAGACGAATAGGTGCCTCTACTAAAATCCCAGGAGCGAATTTTTGTAATAAATACATATAAAAGAAATATTCATTCCTGTCCCTTTGCCTAAACTCAAAAACAGTAAACAAATACACTTGCAGATGAAGTCGATAGTCCGACGTTTTCTCCACCCTAACTGTGACGACCGCCCCCGCCCCCCCCCACAAAGGAAGGGAAAGCTGGAGGCGCACATTTATTCATAAGTGGATACAAATATGTGAATGTTATAAAAAAACATACTTAAGAAATGACATTTCGGTTTCATCGTACGAAAACGACGGAATGAAAGGGAGTACTGCTGAATAGCTTTCGACGAAGTTTTCCGATGCAAAAGAGCGACAAAAATAAAATGTTTAATAAATAAAAATAAAAGGATGCGGAGTTAAAAAGCAGATAAAGATGGTTTAGTGATTATTAACTCACCAGAGAGAGAGAGAGAGAGAGAGAGAGAGAGAGAGAGAGAGAGAGAGAGAGAGAGAGCTCACCCGAGGTCTCTATCCTAAAGGTGAGGGGAAGAAGGGGGGGGGGGGGGGGAAGTCGTCCTGTTTCCTGAAAATTCACTCTCCCTTGACTTCTATAGTGTATTAAGTCTCTGGTACGCTGCCCCCAATTAGAAGGGTATAGGACCAGCAACCTCATCCCAAAAGACTTGCTAAGACCCGGAAAGTTAACACCATTTGAAGTCATCCTCTCTGAGGAGAAAAGGAGTGTAATCAGATTGATAGACTTAAAAAAAAGTAAAATCTGAAAAAGGGTATAACAGCATATAAAGAACTGAAAATAACACAGACTAAAGAAAGAGAGAAAGACGGAAAGAGAAATGGTGTGATATTTCATCACATAAATACCGCTGCGCTAATGTAATAATAATAATAATAATAATAATAATAATAATAATAATAATAATAATAATAATAATAATAATATTTAATAAAGATAACTGAACTTGAGAATTGAAACTACTGGAATTTTTTTTCTAATAAAATACTGACTGAATACAAAGATCTATTTATTTTTTTGTTTCGTTTATGTTTTACTTTGTACCTTGGGTCAATAACCTATCAGTTTTGCCAGATCCGAAAGTCCACAGTTGAATGACACGAGTAACGAGAATTTCAAGTCATTTTGACTCTTTCATTTATTCCTAAAATAATAAAAAAACCTGAATATATTTGAGTGTCGTTGTATTCAGGCAGCGTTCGGTCGAAAAAAAATTAGTATCTTTTGCCCGCGAGATTAATCAGTGACCTAAAATCGACAGTGGAATGGAGGACTCGTGTCAAATGCAGGTATTTGTCTGCGCAACAAGAGTCGCGTTCACGAAGTAACGAAGTACGCGAGATTGAGCTACCAAAGAGATCTTATATTCCAGTCGAAATATGCGCTCAGTGTTGGGTTTCGGCAGTAGAGCAGATCACATAATGATATTCTCACTTTACGAATAATGTGACCTAACATGCATTGTAAAACTCCTAACAATATGAAAGTATAAGCGGGATTCAAATTAGTAATTATATTCACACACTGGTCGCAAACTGAGAAATCATGGTCAACCCTACAAGCGGAGCGAATCTTGGAGTTTCTGCAAACTCTCTGAAAAGCTGTCGTAATTCAGATTACACGTCACCTTTTAATTCCTTGTTACAAGTAATGCTGGAAACTGTCTCAGTAAGAAATGGCCTTCCAGAACTGTGTGCAAATTCCTCTCCATTTTAAGAGGGGAGAAAGTTATTTTCAATATGATCAAAGTTTGACAAAAACTTTTGGATAAGACGAAGCCAACAGCAGCACCATCTGGCGGGAGTTGAGGCATTTATGTTCAATGAAAGTCAGCTCTCAAACTTATATCAGCTAGTCCTTATCAAATATTAGACCATTAATTCAAATAACAGTTTTACCAGTGAGTTAACGGTGATGGATTTCAGACGAAATTTGGAGAATTCATATCTCATCGAGGGTGGTTTCCTCAATAAACAGTAAATGCACCGAGGAAATTATTTTAATTGATATAGTTTTTAATTCCTTGTTGAATAGGTAGTGGGATGTGAAGGGTGAATTCCTGATGGTTCCAATGTTCATTTCTCTCTCTTTAATGTAAGTTTAAATAGGATTTTGATATCCAACTAATTCCATATTCTATCACACTCACTGTAATTCTTTGTTAGTGACATAATAATAATAATAATAATAATAATAATAATAATAATAATAATAATAATAATAATAATAATAATAATAATAATATTTTATATCATCACTTTCTCGTGACTTTATCCAGGTTGAAGAGGCTAACTGACCAAGTTGGCGAAAGCTTCCTTTATATAGCAATATACTCGTACATCCATACTACAGCGGACTTTATTTTTCCCATAATAATAATAATAATAATAATAATAATAATAATAATAATAATAATAATAATAATAATAATAATAATAAAAATAATAAACTTCACCATGCCAGGAACCTTGCGGTTATTTCAAAGTTCAATTCCCTTGAATACAATAAAATTAAATTTTCAGCCAAGAGCTTTTCAGCATAAAATTCGCGGATTTTTGAAGAACCATTTCAGATCAGTCTCTGATATGCTTATCAGTTCAGCCTAGGAACGAACGCCGGTGAATGCCACAAGAAGAAGTTCTCTGGTTTTGTGAATGCATGGGAAATTAGATTTTCTGAAATGTTATGTATATTCTTCATTTTGGAAGAGATGCCATTGGTCTTTGAAGTACCATGTGACTGGCAACTGATACGCACGAAAAATCACATTAAAATTCATCAAATTTGATGAATTTTGGAATTTTTGTGTTCCTGCGATCTCATATAAGGGTTTATATCTGAATCTTTGGGACAAATACCCAAAGGATCATGAGGTAGAATGATCAATTTCTTCGTAGTACTTACGTCACGATAAACACTTCGAAAGTGTCATCGTGCGCGTGACATTTATGTGCATAAGCATTCACTTACAGAGCATTAAAATTGGTCTTCCACTTTCTTTATCTTGAGATCTTCATGCATGGAAGGGTTAGGTTTATTCCTCATACGAAGGCTAAATCACTCAAAAATCAGTTTAAAAAATCATTGCGAAAAAGAAAATAAATGAAATATGTAAAAAGTATCTTTGCGACTTTATAATAAATTGTGTTTAAAGGCTTTATTCCTCATAAGAAGGCTTAGCATCTTTGCAGTTGCAAAGATGCTAAGACCTTCTTATGAGGAATAAACCCAGCTTGATGGTAAATTTCGAGTTTAATGGCTTATTCAGTGCTGAAGGTGAAACGCCAAGCTATAACGTCGCGTATGCGAGCTCTTCCTCCCAACATTTTAATAGCGCTATAGCGGAATCGGAGGCTTTTAATCTTTCTTGGTGGGAAGGTGATGGAGTGAACTACCTCACAAGGGCCTCTTTAATCTTTTATCAGTTTCCTTGTCAGAGTAACGATACCAACAGGCACTTGGGAAACCCAGTCTAGTTCGATGTGTACGGTGTGCTATGAGGTATAGTAACATTACTCTGCATTTAATGTTCGGGCACTCTACCACGTCCGTTCAAGGAAAGGCCTGTTGCTATTGCTTAATTTACTGGGTATATTAAATAAAGAAAACTCCAGAGTTTGTCTTTAATTAACCTCAGCTGAAGAACAACTTGCAAACGAATACTGGACGGCTTTATCTCGAAGATAAAGGAATTACTTTAAATACAGAAAAGTTTACTACAAGCTCATCCCCGCTGAAGCAACAGTAATATCAATGACGGGAACAAAAACTTCGCTATAATGGTGGTGAAATTCAATGATAGTAAAGTTCATCAAAGACCGTATTTTCCTATGAAGAATAAAGATGGTGATTTATTATTATTATTATTATTATTATTATTATTATTATTATTATTATTATTATTATTCGACAAGTGCAAGCACTGATATGGAACACAGTTGAGAGGTCCTAATCAACCATTAGCAAAACAAAGAAAACAGGAGACAATCTTTGCAACAAAAAGGGAAACACAACAATATGAAAATTGTACAAATACGAAAAAACAATGTACGAATACATTCAACCACAAACACATAAACAACAGTTGAGAAATGCAAGATAACCAAGAGACTGGTGCGTGAGACTTTTAGAAGCACTACGGCCATTCTTAAACCTCCAAACACAGATATTCCAAGCAGATGAAGAATGTTCCATTCTTTTTTGTAGTTTGGGAACTGAATGATGAAATATACTGTTTTCATCTGCCGCAATTTACTTCTTAATCGTCAGCAGCTTGTTTATGCAAATATTTAAAGGGAAATTTGTTTCCTTACAATTATTCAATTAATATTTTATCTGTCGGTTATTATATTTTCCTCAGTTCTATTTTACCTACTGTTTTATTGAAGATTGTTTCATAATTTAATGGCTTTTGGACTTGGTCTGCATGAATTAATAGTATTAGTAATAAGCATGCAATTCTACGATCTTTATAGTTGTGTAAGATATACGCGATTTTCTCATTCGCTTTTGATGACATTAATGCAGCTCTCTCTCTTTCTCTCTCACGCACACACACACCCCGTTTATTCTAACTTCTTCCTTCACGAAGGCAAGAAGGACTTCGTCACTTTGTCTCTTAATCTCATTGCCTTCTTACTCCATTTTTTGTTATATATTTTTTTTGTTTTGTTTTTGGTCCTTTAACTTTGGCCCGTCACCTCAATATATTTCTCTTTCTTGTTATCTTCCTTATTCTTTTCGTTCTCACTCTCCCCTTTGCTTACTTTCTTCCCTTTCTCTTTCGATTCCGCTCCAAATCCTTCTCAATTTTGTGAAATCACCATTCCTACATTCCCTTTTTCTTCCCTTTTATACCTTTCGACATCTCCCTTTCCTTAACTACTCAATTCTCTCTCCCTTATTCAAATATCTCTCTGTTTCTCTTAGTGCACTTCTATTTCCTTCTAATAGCTTTACATCACTTTCCCCTTTTTTTCTCTAGTTTCTTCTCCTAGTTTCTTCTCTCTCTCTCTCTCTCTCTCTCTCTCTCTCTCACAAGTATTCACGGGAGCTCAATATGAAATCGGGCCTCCCATTCCCCTAATCATAATATCAGCGCCGACACGTTCATTAGGGCCTCCTCGGGTAAAAGCTCCCTACTAGAGGAGTTATCAAAGGAAACCCATTCGCCGTAAATAATGGGGAGGATTGAAAGCGGATCTGTCTTTCCGCCTGGGAAATGGAGATTGCTGGATGGAATATGGAATATAATCTTTCTCGGGGTTCGCTCTGAAGGTCAAGACGAGCAGCGGATGGCGTCTGCTCTGATGCGAATCTTCCACGTTTCCTTTCTCTGCTTTCTCTTTCTTAGTTCTCGTCCTTCTTGTTTCTTCCTCCCTCTATTAAATCTCCGTCCTCCCTTTCAGCATGTTTCCCTCTCCTTCCTTCTCTTCCTTTTCCCACATTTTTATTTTCTTTTTTTATACCTTTTTCTATTATTATTTCCAGCGTGGTAGTTCCATCAGTAGGGGGCCTAGGTGGGGCCAAGATATTTTTTGGGGGTGCCAAAGAAAATTGCACAAGACTAATGTACCAATTCAGTAATTAGTAAAATATACTATTCTCGAATGTGAATGAAGGAAAATATATCCATTAGTATTTAGTAAACTGAAGGTTAAGCTCAACTTTCAATTAACAGTGAATTAGTATTTAGTAAACCTGCATTTGAAATGTTAGAGCTCAACTTTCAATTAATTTTCAACTCTTACTATATGGAAATGTATCAAATACTGTAAGGGTTAAAGTTTAGCTACAAAGGTAATTTCAACTGGGGGGCCAGGGGGAGGGACCAAGCATCTGACTTGGGGGGCCGGCCACCTCCCGCCCCAACCCCATAGCGACGCCACTGGCGCCTTCCACAAGCTATGCAATCTCTCGCTCTCACTTGTCCCTTCTGAACGCTTCTGTTACTTCACTCTATCTGTCATTTCAGTTCTGGTTCCTTCTTAATAACTTCATTACTCTCTCTCTCTCTCTCCAAAAAGGGAAACCAACTGCAGGTATACAACGAAAATGGTCGCAGGAACTCACCGATTATTTTTTTTTACCATGCCGAAATGATCACATCACCGCAACGCTTTCATCTTTGCTCCCCCAGGATAAAGGCTTCTTTGATTTGCACAAAGAGGCTCGACAAAAGGAATTCCATCCCTCATAAACATCGGTGGAGTTACAAGAGGGTTTCTCGTTCTATCTGGGAAATGGAAATCGAAAAACAGAGTTATTCTTGCGTGTCTGTCAGGTGCACCGATGATGACAAAAGCAGCCATTTCTATGACATCACCATCATAACAGTGTCTTTCTGCTATTCTCTTATCAGTTTTCCCTTCGTCTTCTTCATTCCCTACTTCTATCTCTATTTTTTTTTTACTTGTTGCATTTTCCAGTCCCTTTCACTCTCTTCCATATTTTTACATTTCTCTTTCCTTAAACCTGTTTTCTTCATCTGCCCTCTTTTACTAGTTATCCTCTTCTAATTATCTTCTCTTGTTTTATCCAATTCGTTCTCAGTTTTTTCCTACTTTAATTCTTCCTTTCTTTCTCCTCCTACTTTACTACACTTTTGTCATTTTCATTCTCTTTCTAACCTTCATGAACCAACTTTCAGTCTCATTTTCTTACTACTTTCCTTACTCGCGTTTTTTTTGTACTTTCCCCCGTTCCTTGCTTCTCTCTCTCTCTCTCTCTCTCTCTCTCTCTCTACCCTCCTCACATGTTCTTTCTCTGTTCTCATTTCCGCCGTTGCATTTCACAACTGTTCCATCTTTTCCCCCTCTTCCTCTCTCCCCTATCCCTCATAGTGCAAGTTTACCCGAGAGGTCCTCTACAGCTGATACCACCCAAGGATCTTCTCCTACAGATCCTCTGGGCTGGAAGGACCAACACAGCAACATTTCGCATAAACGCAATTATTACGATAGCCTTCCAATTTGCCTAAGAGCCTTGTGGGCCAAATTGGAAAGGGTTATGAGCACTCGGGAAGAAGCATCACACACACGCGCTGATCGCTTGGCCCAGACCGCTGTTTGCCATTCTCTTTTGTTTCTCGTTTATTGTGGGTTAGATTGATTGGTCTCTGCTCTGATGCTCAAAGGGTTGGATGTGGATCGTCGTGACTCTGTCGCGCTCACAGGAATTTGACTTTAGGTAAATAAACTTCATGGGACGGGTCATTTGCAGTTCGACAGACTTACTTTGTCAGGGGTAGGTTTGCGTTGGTTGGAATATGTACAATGTATTTATGCATATATATATATATATATATATATATATATATATATATATATATATATTTATATATATATATATATATATATATATATATTTATATATTATCACGCCCGAATGTATTTTCGTTCTTTTATTTATTTCAGGTCACGTAGTCGTATAATTACCGTCTGTTGACAGCTGAATGCTGTTTGCTTGTTCGAATGCTTTATAGTAGTTAAGGAGGATAGTTCTAATCCGATCATTCCTTTCCATGGTGACGTGGAAACGAACAGAGTTACTTTCGGGATGTGTCTGCTGGAGGGTAGCAGAAAAGTTAAGTATACCTTAATTTTACCAGACCACTGAGCTGATTAACAGCTCTCCCAGGGCTGGCCCGAAGGATTAGACTTAGTAGCAGATTTCTGTGGATCGTTGTACCGGTGTTTTTAGTGGCTTCTTTATTGGCCGCCGCTTCCTGCTTCTCATGGATAAAGTGTTCTTCATATGCTGCTGTTTCGCCGACTTCATTATATTGCCTCCAATTACTACGTGGATGTCCCATGTACAACGAGCGTCATGGTTCGGTTGCTGATCGAGTGACTTCACTCACTACCTGGACGCTTAGAGCATCGGTTGGTGATTTTTCACTGTGTGCTGTACAGACTGCACTCACCACCTGCACGTTAATTTAAAGTGCTTCAGGATTTTCCTCTAGTACATTGCACTGCTTTTACGTACTACTACTACTGCAGTTTTTAGACAGCTACTGAGATTTTTAGAGTGGATGTTATTGTCATCGCTTACTTCGTGTTTTTAGCACATGACAGACTTTGCTGAGGGCGTCGACCGTTTGGACTTAACGCTGCTGCTACTGCAACTTAGTCCACAAGACCTTATGAGGAGATGAGTTCCGGGATTATGAATTGTCTCCATTTAGAGCTGCTGCAGTATTATACTGCAAATGTATTCATTTCTAGATGCAGTAACCTGGTAATTTCCTGTAAATAAATGTTATTACTTTTTTTGCGTATCACATTCCTACACTGTTCTTTGCCGTCACTGGCTATTTAAAGAATGTCTCAATTATGGCTCTTGTGATTGTTTTATTTAGACTTGTTAATTTTTATGAAACTGCTTCAGACAAAATTGGAAAAAGGCCTGTTTTAGTGTCAAGAGCCAATATATGTATATAAATATGCATATATATGCCAAACACATATTGCATGAACCCATGATAAAGTATCTGTAAATATATTTAAAATATACAGCAAGAGCTTTCGAAAACACTAGACGCAGAAAAATAGAGATAATTAATAATCAGTCAAGAAATCAATAACTGCTACTTTTTCTGTAAATTTTCTGGATCGTCCAGCAATCTGCATAGTGGCGATGTCGAAAAAAAGGTAAACAGTCAAAGGTAATACTAAGAAATCACAAAAGTAAGGCGTGATTTTGTTTGTTAGCTGACGCCACTGGGGAAGTTCAAATTGAAACGACAGAGTGCCAAGCACTTTCGTGTATTTTAACACATCTTTGGGGCACGCATCTTTGTGCCCTTGAACTTTCCCAGTGGGTTCAGCTGATAACAGTCAAAGGTAAATACCATAAAGCAAGATAAAGTAAAACTGCTTAAAATAGGACCCAGAAAAAGCAATGAATACTATCGCCGCCGACATCTGCGATAATTCTAAGCAATATATAAACAAGACTGAATTAAGTCGAAGACAGATGGCAGTGACGTTGGGCTCTGGAAGCTGTCCAGTATTTGAAAGAACATTTACTAGAATTCTTACAAAAAGCTCACGGAGGACTGTATGCACGAGATAGTTTTCCGTCCCCTCCCGTTCCTCTTGAACGCACATCCACGCACGTCACTTCGCGGTCTTTTTAGAAGAGTTTATTTTGGCAGACACCAGTGCAAACATTCACGCACATTATTGGAAGCGTCGTATTGGATATCTGGGACATGTCTTTGCCGCTGTATACACAGCATGGAAATCATCGGCTTCGGCGCAATACGCCTTCAGGCGTACATAGTGGTTCATGTCAAGTGGAAATTCCCGCAGGAGGCACAGACACCGACAATTCCACTTGAACGGGAATGGGAATATAGTGATACGAGTATGTGTGTGTGTGTCGGATACAAATGGATGAATAATCTTAACTTATTCGGTGCATAACATGACTTGTCCACTAATTTTATTCGCTACTTAGCACCATCGAAATCCCAACTTATTTATTTATTCATTGCTAACATGACCTGTCCACTAATCGCATTCACTTTCACTACATAACGGACTTTAAATACTGTTCACTATATAGCAAGACTTATCCATTTTTTATATTAATCCGTCATTCCTTATTGTAGCTCCTCCTCTAATCTTATTCACTTATTCAGTTAATCCAAGGATGATGGTGAAACGTTGCCGGTTTGTCTCTTGACAGAAAAACTTGAAAAAAAAATGGGATCAATGGTTCAGTCCAGCCAGTGTTATCAGCATGATTTACGACGCTATCACATTTCATTAAAAATATTTAGGTCATCTAACTTGAACGCGATAATAAACAGAACTATTTGCTTAAAGCAAACAAGTCTGGCTACTTAAAACTGAAAGAAGAAAACGGTTATGTAATCTTTACTGCATCTGATCAAGTTACACACATAAACGCTTTAACGCCTACAGGAAACAATGTGCCCGGAAATGGTCTAGTTACGGTGGCGCCTTTTCCTTTCCTTTCGACTTTTGCCTCTTTTTTTAGTGTTCTGTAAAAGAAAACTATCGTGCCGGCTTTGTCTGTCCGTCCGCACTTTATTCCGTCCGCCCTCAGATCTTATTGGTATGTTGATCATCCACCGTCCAATCATAAAACGTACAAAATTGCAGCCCTCTAGTTCAGTAGTTTTTATTTTATGAAAGTTCAAGTTAGCCATAATCGTGCGTCTGGAAACTATATAGGACAGGCCACCACCAGGCCGTGGTTACAGTTTCATGGGCCGCGGGTCATACAGCATTATAGCGAGAACACCGAAAGATAGATCTATTTTCGGTGGCCTTGATTATACGCTGTAGCGGCTGTAAAGAAAACTCTATCATGCTGAAGAAACTTCGGCGCATTTTTTACTTGTTTTTATGATCACTTTCCTCTTGCTTTTGTCAATGTCACAGAGTATGAACACGCTGAAAGCGTCTGGCTTGAGTATCGATTTGGTTTACAACCGTAACACTTACCATAAAAACAGAATCCCTTTATTGAAGCAGCTAACATATAATAAACGTACCCCTAACACATATTATACGTCAGAGGCTAACAGGCTATTCCAGTGGCTTAAATGATGCTGAATAATTACTTGGTCAATTAAATAATGATTTGACAAAAACACGAATTTAATTTCCTGCCCGTTATTTTGTTTAATATAATTTGTACCAAGCTTAGTCGACATAGCAGCAAAACTCTGGTCTTTTAACTCGATTATCTGACACACAGGATGGCTTCCCCTCGGGTGACATGGCTATCACGCCAATAATAATTTATGCACTGCAGCTCAAGTTTGTAAAATATACTGTTTTTACAGAGAGAGAGAGAGAGAGAGAGAGAGAGAGAGAGAGAGAGAGAGAGAGAGAGAGAGAGAGAGAGAGAGTGATTAATCTTAACGTTGATATATTTCCAAGCAACTATTAATTTCTTTAGAATAGTAAGAATAATTAACAAATGAAATAAATCCTTTGGCGTTGTAACAAATTCTATTAACATATAATAAAATGAAATGCAACCCAAGCGTGGGCCCTCAGGCTTCATCCTTTAAATAATATTAAGCAGATAATTAAACGTGATAAAACAGTTTTCACCTTTTCAAAATCATATGTAATCATTTCCTAGCAACTGAAATAAGATTTTGCTGTGCTCTTCAGAATTCACAGCTGCATTTGTTTCTCACAACTTGAAAATAACATTAAACAAATAAAAAATGCGCCGAAGTTTCTTCGGCGCAATCGAGTTTTCTGTACATCGTATAATCAAGGCCATCGAAAATAGATCTATCTTTCGGTGGTCTCGGTATAATGCTGTATGAGCTGCGGCCAGTGAAACGTTAACCACGGGCCGGTGGTGGCCTATCCTATATCGTTGCCAGAAGCACGATTATGGCTAACTTTAACCTTAAATAAAATAAAAAAAATACTGAGGCTAGAGAGCTGCAATTTGGTATGTTTGATGATTGGAGGGTTGATGATCAACACACCAATCTTCAGCCCTCTAGCCTTAGTGGTTTTTAAGATCTGAGGGCGGACAGAATAAAGTGCGGACGAACAAACAAAGCCGGCACAATAGTTTTCCTTTCGAAAACTATTAAAACGAGACTGACGCTTCATTGTCCTCCTCATTTTTCCCATCGAAATATTAAAAACGAGACAACGAATGGAGAGTTTAGAAATCCAACTTTCACTTGAAAGGAACTGCGAGTGAAAGAAATAAAAGAAAAATAGGAATGGAATTTTATGAAAGTCTGTCGAAATTTCGACCAGCAGGCACCAAAGTTGACAATGACTAAGGCTCAGAATTAAAAAGATCGATTTGTCCATCACCATTACCATCAACCCAAATGACACAAAACACAAATGATTCGCGAACTGTATTGTTTGATTAAGCGCACATCAGCAGTTCGCGATTCACCACCAGAGCAGACATGGATCATTGTCATGAATCATGCGTCGGTCGCTCTCTTGATGATTGTTACAAAGTCACAACGGAAAATCCCCTTTTGTCTGATGGAAATGTTTTCCTATCATTATTAACATTTCCTTTTACTCAAACTGATGACTGCTAGTGCATAATAAATGTATGTATAAACATATATATGCATAGATATATATTTATACATACATACATATATATATAAATATATAGCCTACATACACATATATATACTGTATATTATACCCATTTCCTCCTTAGAGTGGGAGGCTCCAGAAGGCGCTACCCTTAATTTTTTCAGTAATTTTTGGGATGAGGTTACTGAACTCCATGTCATTCTCCGCTCTGGGTACAATCTACCACACTCAACGGTTCGACTGATACACACTGCAACTCACTACTTGGGTCCCAAAGGCACAAGTGGTTTTAATTCCACATGCTTTAAATAAGGGTCTACTTCTTGGTAGCATTCTGGCTTTTCAATATGACTTCAAGGTAAACCATTTAAGCTCTATGAATCGCTGGTATATAAAACCAACTTTAACGGTTCTAACTGATTGGGTGCAATGAGCAGAAAACCAAAAACAGCCTTACAAACACATTTTTAGTTTACTGGAGGATGCAGAATGCAGGAAGGCAGATTGTTTTGTGATGAGTATTTGATTTGCGACTCTTCACTTGTTGAGCAATACACAATTTTAGATTAAATGCTTTGTTTATTCAGTTAATCTAACGCGTGTTGTAAATAACTCGTTACCAGCGTCACCAGGTTTGGCCATTAACAATTTTAAGAGAATGTTTTAGTGTTTAAAAAGCTTCTTTTTCTAAATGTTTCGGATGATTTAGTTATAGAATATTTTTCTGAAACCTGAATGATTCGTTCCAATATTATTTAAAAGCTTCTTTTTCTAAATGTTTCAGATAATTTAGTCACAGAATAGTTTTCCGAAACCTGAATGATTCGTTCTAATATTAGAGGTGAAAACTGGAGCGCAGCACAGTTAAAGAAGCTGGACAGCTATAGGTGTGGGAAGAGACCGAAAGGAATGAATCTAGAGTGAAAGGAAGAGAGTTATGAAGTTGGTGCAAAAGAGGTTTTAACAAAACTTTTTAGTATCATGTACAATGTACTGCGCAAGGCACGCAGTAAACTGTACCCCCTTAGGAGTAAATGATACAAAAACGATGAAAAAATTAACACGTATCTTATTCGAAAGAAAAAAAACTCCACGAATGCAGAGCACCAATTTGTTCAAAATTGATAATAAACTGGAAAACAATGCACAGTGATTTGTCAATATCACATATAACTCTTGCATTTATACCACCCAACAGCATCTCCATTGCTACCAGACTGGTAAAATAAACACATCTGTACTCGTAAAAGTCATACTAACTTGAAAACCTCCGAGAAAAATCCTTTCACTGTTGTAAAGCCTTTTCATTCAGACCGTTTCCTTTGGAAAGGCTCTCCCACGCGGGGCGATAAGGCCACTTCTCTTTCTGAGCAAAAGGAAGAAACGGTGATCAAAGTTTAGGGGAAATGGCTCATAACGTAAGTGAGAGTTCATTTTACACTTAAACTCCAGGAAGAAGTATGCGATAAGTTTGATTAATATGAAATGGTCTTTTTGCGGGTTTACTTATTATTATCATTTCATCATTCCACTCGTTCGATTTAATTTCGGCATTTGCTAGTTGTATCGATTCCTCTATGCGTCTTTGCTACCTTTCATGCGGTATAATACGATAGTATATTGTTAATTGTGACAAGCATATATGTTACTTTTAACTGAGAACATAGGTAATTTTGTAGTTACGATCATAGTGAAATTATTACCATAATATTTTGCATTCCCTATAAGCTATCAAAGCGTTCCCACAAAGAATGTGTTTTTCATGAGACGGAAACTGTAGCAACGTAAAGTAAAGAAGTTGGACAGGCGAAAAGAATAGATCGAAGAGATCGGATGAAAACAGACAAGCTGATTAACTGATTAATTATAATACACACACACACATATATATATATACTGTATATGTATATATATATATATATATATATATATATATATATATATATATATATATATATATATATATATATATATATATATATATATATATATATATATATATATATATATATATATTGAGTGTGCGTGTGTGTGTGTGTAAAAATCTAAGAAATTTGACGGGAAAATCTGCAGGGATAACATAGCACGTTTCACTTCTTGCAAACTTATTTAATGCATATTTCCCTACAAGGCAACACACCAGAGGCAAATTAGGGTAAAGGTCTATCATTTCGATTTTCACTGATACCAACGATACCTTAATACCTGAAATCGAATTTATACGTTGGGAGGAACAATCTTTGGGTAAAGATGTATAGTTTTCTACAATTTGCCCTTTCCACTAAAAGGATCGCGAATTATGGATCCCAGCTAACATTCTGAGATGAAATTGCTAGCTCCTTATCCTTTTCTACCCATGTCGCAATCCAGCACAGTCGGATAATTATCCGGTATAAAGTTCAAGGCTTAAGTCAGTAGAGGCACAACAGGAAGTCCTTCAAGCGTTCGGAATCGTTTGGAAAGGCAAGTCGGGATCTTTCGCTGGTGGGGCAAATGTTATTTTCAACTGATCACGGGGACACATTCTTCATATATATATATATATATATATATATATATATATATATATATATATATATATATATATATATATATATATATATATATATATATATATATATATACATATATATATATATATATATATATATATATATATATATATATATATATATATATATATATATATATATATATATATATATATATATATATATATATATATATATATATATATATATATATATATATATATATATATACTGTATATATATATATATGTCTGCGTTAACCCACCTGTGTATTACGAACGATAAGAATTTCATCTTTAACTTATATTAATTGGTTATACATGCCGCATTCAAGAACATTTTACCCGTCCTCACGCTGATAACTTTTTCCTTTCTAAATAAACGGAATATAATGGCCACATTCACTAGACTTCCGTAAATACAGCGGCCAAATGCAATCATTATTCTTCTGGGCAAAACAGCAATCAACGTGTCGTGAGATCCAACGCATCAATCATACAGCGAGTATGTAGTGTCCCAGAAATTTTGGCAGTTGTTACAACATCAGATTAATAAGCGAAGAGCGGAAACAGCACATCACTTACGTAATCCTTAATCCAATTAAATCTTTATTTTCACAGTCTCAGCAGCTTGAATAATGCATGAGAGGATGGAGACTTAATCTCGAATACTGACGGAGAGACGACATTTCCTGGATGATTGCGTCACTTTGGGATGGGTGGCTTCTACCATTCCGTTGGACGTCTGCAGCACAAAGATGGGATAATCAAGAGTCATCAGAGTAGCATTCATTTAAATGGTATCTTGACGTTTATGGAGACGAGAATGAAGAGTTGGAGACCCGATTAGAAGACTTGTTTAATTTATGAGTTTCTTGATGAGATGTATTTGCTTGGTATCAATAATAATTATTATTCAAACGCAAAAAACCATTAACTTGCTACATAAGTTTCCTCAGAAAAGAATGCTCATTTGGGGAAAAATGAAGAGGAAAATAACACATAAATGAACAAATAAACACACAAAACCATAAACAACAATTTAATGTCAGGAAAACTACAGCAATGGCGTTTGACAATGTAAAGCGATGGACAAAGGAATGACATTAGTCGGGTGTCTGTGAACTAACTTATTTTTATAAAGGTGGTAAAAATACACATTATTCAAGGCTGTCTGAAAAGCAACATGCAACTGTGTCGCCATTCTTCTCTGTACAAATTTCCTCCCCTTAAACTCATTCAGAAAAAATGCATTTAAGCTATAACTTTATTGATCTTACAAAAATAGTTTAGAAGATTCTCTCTCTCTCTCTCTCCCTTAGAAAATGTACGAGGATTAGAGAAGGGATTTATATATCAGTCTGATTAATTATCATTTCGGAACTTCTCTTACATTTTCGTTTGTTTACCAAAAATTATGAAATCCAGAACATGGAAGAGTTCGTAATAAAAGTGGTATATAAAAACAAGTAAAAAATGCGCCAAAATTTCTTCGGCGCAATAGAGTTTTTGTACAGCCGCTACAGCGTATAATCAAGACCACCGAAAACAGATCTATCTTTCGGTGGTCTCGGTATAATGTTGTATGAGCCGCGGCCCATGAAACTTTATCCACGGTCCGGTGGTAAACTATCCTATACCGTCGCCAGAAGCACTGTTATGGCTAACTTTAACTTTAGATAAAATAAAAACTACTGAGGCTAGAGGGCTCCAATAGGTATGTTTGATGACTGGAGGGTGGATGATCAACACACCAATTTTCAGCCCTCTACCCTCAGTAGTTTTTAAGATCTGATGGCAGACATAAAAAGAGTGGACGGACAGACAAAGCCGGCACAATAGTTTTCTTTTCAGAAAACTAAAAATGCTATTTTCTGGTAAACGGACGCATCCCCACAAACGGCGCCATGAAAATTGACAAAGTGGCACGGCCAGTCCGCTGGGATTATAAGTGGTCACTTACATGTTAACGGAATGGCACTGCTAAACAGAGCATAAGAAGATTAATGATAGCGCTGCTGCAGTGCTAAATTCGCCCATGACCCACTTTTATGTAAAAGTGATTAATTCCGATATAAATCAAAACTTGCACGATAAACAGGCGAGACTGGCGATTTGTTATAAACAAGATATGGAAGTTAAAATACCAATGTGTGTGGGAATTTACTATATCGTTTGCAGTCTGGCATAAAATTCCTATTGCGATTATCTTCATTATTTATAAACGATGTATAATCTTTATCTTTATGGAACAAGTTGACAACCCATGAGATTACACATAGCAAGCCTCCAGAGAATAGAATGCCTACATGTCAACACATGTAAAATAAAAAAGAAAACTATATATAAATATATATATTATATGTATCTATACATATATAATATATGTATGGTTCCTGGTCCCATGTCATTTTGTACTTTATTACGACTCAGCTGTGAATAGGTGCCGGCGTCAGTTGGGTAAAAAATAAAGCACCAAATGACATGGTGCCAGCAACCTCATCCACAGAAACTTGATGACAACCTTAATGCTCTACCATTCTGGCGCTAACCCTTCTACGTGGGAAAAAGGTGAATGATATATATATATATATATATATATATATATATATATATATATATATATATATATACACAAAAATACTTGACAAACAAATTACTGCATGATGATCCGAAGACCCTGATATCGATGGATTCAGAGAAAAAGAATAACTTTCATGAAAGGACAGACCAAATAATTTCAGGGGTTTTCATTGTGAATACAAACAATAATAAATGTAAAATTTTCCCTTTTCGAAAATCTAAGGTTTTCACAATTTATGCAGCTCATAATCTTAGATAGAAGAGAATACTGAAATCAGGAATTCGGAAGAATTTATGTCAAAAATACTGTGATATTTGTTTAATGGATAATTTCATATAATTATGCTAATTACTTATGGCTCTCCTGATTATGACAATATGGCTTGTGATTTGTGGGACTGCCATTTGCAATTGATGAGAGGGAGATGAAGAGGAGGAAATTTGAATCTTGAATCAGAAAATGAGAAAAGACAGGAAATAATAATAATAATAATAATAATAATAATAATAATAATAATAATAATAATAATAATAAAATTACTTGTTTTTAATCATATTTATTACCATTACGAAACACGATTTTTCTCTGACTATACAATAAATCTTAATGTCAAATTTCTATAGTTTACATTAGTTATCTTTACATCACGCACGTAAACAAAAGACGGGAAGATGGAGTGATGAATGTACTTTGGATATTGGAGGAACTGTACTGCCTAATACACGCCACCATTCGACACTGCTGAAAATCATTAAAGAAAAAACACTCTTACGTCTTTAGCGATAATGAGTGTTTTCCAGATTCCTTCACACACCTCATTTCCTGATATCAATGAAGGCTTTTCGTGACGAGGGATCATAAACACTCATAATATGGACCGGATGAAAAGGGGAAAAAGGTGATGCTATCATAATGAAAGCGCCCCTCTTTTTATCACGGAAAGTGTTATTTAGTGCAGTTTACAGAAAAGGGAAATTGAGGAACATCATGGAAGACAGGGGGCGGGAGAGAGAGAGAGAGAGAGAGAGAGAGAGAGAGAGAGAGAGAGAGAGAGAGAGAGAGAGAGAGAAAACTGCGGTTTTTATAATGATGTACTTTATCATGTCACGTCATAGCAACGAAAAATCCCTGCATATTTATAATGAGTTTTCATCCCAGCTGTTTAATTCATCCCACTGTGGAATAAAAAACTGAAATTATTAAAAACATGACGTCAGCGTCAAAAATGATAGTATAAGCAAACTTTGAGTTTGATTCAAAGCCTGTCCAAAAACAAATCTAAGCAATAAAGCTTTAACCTTAAAAGTGTGGCCACTAGAATCTTCTCTCTCTTATTTCTGGTTTTCAGAACCAGTCATACAGAATAAAGACCCTTGCAACTGCTAAAAAGTAAGCAGCTAATCATCAACAACGGCTCAGAAATACTCTGGAGCTGACGTTCTCGACACACCAGTGCAATTATTTACCAACATTTGCCACTTACTCAAACACAAACCACTGTAGCAGAAATCCAGGCAGTGGAATATTTAAAATAAAGATATTTCAGTTAAACCTGCAAATAGTATTCTACTTGTACGTGTGAATATAAATAAATAAATAAAAAAATGAATAAATAATACATATACATACATTTATATATATATATATGTGTGTGTGTGTGTGTGTGTGTGTGAAGAGTGACTCAGACAGCCAGTGAGAGAATGTGAGGTCTCAGAGTAATTGCCAGGAAGACCATATTATATATATATATATATATATATATATATATATATATATATATATATATATATATATATATATATATATATATATATAATTATTTTGCTGCCTGCCAAAGCGAATAATTAGGAATTTTGGAAACAAAAGGAAAATAGAAAAAAGTTTAAGGTCAACTCTTAAATAATGTTAAAGGATTTATCTTGAAATCGCAGGCAGTCACAAATAATCAGAATGGCGTTAGGTATTTAGTACTTTAGTATTTGATTTCACTTTAACAGAGAGAGAGAAACTATCCCCAATAAACTCTTAATTAAGAAAAGTTAGATACGAAGTCGACATTCTTTACACTTTTATTACTCTTGAAATTTCTCTACTACTCTTAGATATTGTTAAAGTTCGGAAAGGGAAAAGAAAACTAAGATATTAACTCGACCAACAAAAGTTCCCTAAACGACTCTCCCAAGTTTCTCAATATTTTGACATCAGTTTTCCACAACGCCAAATGTTGTAGCCTCCATATATTTCAGAGGTATAGTAACAATGAAGAAGGCGTGAAAACCTGACAGTCTGGCAAGGCTATTTCAAATCTCATAGATAACATAGGAGGGATTTAGAGACTTTTTTCGACACACCATGTCCATGAGTTGGAATGAAGCGTTAAACATTAATTCTGTAGCGAGTGAAAAATAAAAATAATAAAACAGTATAGAGGCCATAAAACTTAAAACTGGAAGAATACAAATGACACTAACAGGCAGAAGCTAAACATAAGGCCATCAAGAGAGAGAGAGAGAGAGAGAGAGAGAGAGAGAGAGAGATTAAATCACCTCGTTGTTACGCAGTCAAAAGTTGCGAGAAATTGGCTGCATATTTAATACTCATTATTTGACGCATTCATAAGTTCATGACGTGTGCATAAATTGCACGAATAATTTATGTGAAGGGATGTGGATATTTTAGGCGACAACATAATATTCAGGATAGAAAGGCATGAATTATTCGTCCTAATTTTACCATTGTGCTGATAATAAATGGAAATTCTGTAGAATGCTTGAGGGAGTGAAATGTGACTTATGGTCATTACAAGGAGAAAAGTTGATTTTTCTGAACTATTCAGAATATATATTGTAGGGATAATACAATACTTGAGGTTTATTAATCATATATTACCACTGTCGATCACAATGGATAGAGGTATAATAACGTAAACACGAACAATCTTTAAATAAGTAATTAAAGTCTTTAATGCTGAGATCTTATATCTATGACGCAAGATCTTTGACAGGATAAATAATACATTTTCGCCTAGCTTCGGTTCAAATCTGTCACACAACATGATATTTAATTTCTAATGCGAAAAGGGGCGGACATTTCCAAAAAAAACTAATGCAGAGATGAAAAGAGAGGAAGCAACAAGAGACTGAAATAGGAGGAGGGTAATAAGATAAAATAACCGAGACAAATACTAACAGAAGAGAAGAGAGAAGAAAGGTAGAAGTGGTATTCTGCTTTTAATGGACCCTCATTCCTCATACGGTGAAATAATACTTCTGAAACAAAGGTAGAGCGGAAGACACACAAAAAAAAGAGATGAATAAACATATATTCAATCTGAGAAGAGTACTGATAACACCCTTACATAAAGTCGATACGAACAAAAAGTTTTAAGGACACGCTGGAATAATTGAAAATGTTTCCTGTTCCTAATTATATATCTTTTTCTCGTTTTTGTGGCTCTCAAATCATATGATCTGCAATTTGAATTTGCATATCCTACGGAATGAAGAGATGAAAGAAGCAACAACAATAATATTTCATGTTTACTGGAAAGGAATTTTCAGTATTTGGACATAAGATCTGTTATTGTGTACACATGACTAAGAGAGATGATCTGTAAAAAAGATTTAATACTTTTGTAATAGATACCATATTTGAATAAAACCTACTCAAAAAGATTCATGGAACTTTTAGTGATCTTAAGCTGCAGAACCAAAAATAATAGAATGATACAAAGAATGCTGTACCTAATGAGAGAAGTGCCTAGTAAGTACTGTCGGATACAAGAAATAAAGAAACATCATTTTGTTTACCTTGTTCATGAAATGTCATTAGATCTGATTTGCGTTGTTTTCAGTTTCGTGATTCTGTAAAAGAAAGAATTTGACAATTCTTTATAAATCAGTTATATAAAACTTGTAAAATGTTACAAAATGCAGTATGAAACATTACTGGTTTACATAATTTCTTGAAACATCATATACTGCTTGCAGTCATTAAAAATATATTGAGACAAAAACAATCAAACGTAAGAAATATCTTTCAATACAATGTGATGCAGTTTTCGAATTTAGAGACATTAAAAAAAATTTTATGACCACCTAAATAAACACTTTAAAAGGTAGTGTGAATGAAGAAAATTCCACGTTAGACATAAAATATTAGACAACCCGCTCTTAAAAATATGGTGGATCACTTACGCAGGATTCTTAAAACTTTATCGTGAATTTTGATGTCATTCGTAACTCCTTAAAAACATCGTTTAAATACTGTAATGTGAGATAAAGATATGTAATTTAAGGAATATCACTTACGTAATTTTAAAAAAATTCTTGGAGAGAAAGATATTAAAAAAAAAATACAAGAACTCTCGCAGAAAACGCTACAAATCATCCTGTGTCGAAGGAAATCGTTAAACCCAAATATTCTTATTCTAAATATCGACGTGAGCGTTTGCCTTGCTAGAATTCACATGATGAACTGATATTAACTAAAGACAGATTGAGTCATAATAAAGAAAGAAACTTTTCAAGTTAAACATGAGTAATAATTTAAAAATTCTTGTAAGTACCAATATTAGAGTCTGGTATCATATACTAAAGTTCCTGGATCGATTTTGTCAAGATTTAGAACGCTTTGGGCACGACACGGTGTACTCCATTGTGCCTCTATTGATATAACCGGAGAATTATGTACCTGCTGGCCTGATAGTTAGTCGATTGGCTTGCAGGTGCATTTATGTACGTGTACGTATGTATGTATGTATGTATGTATGTATGTATGTATGTATGTATTTATGTATTCATTTATGTATATTTATTTATTCATTTATCTATTTATGCACATATATATATATATATATATATATATATATATATATATATATATATATATATGTGTGTGTGTGTATGTGTGTGTGTGTGTGTGTGTGTGTGTGTGTGTGTGTATAAAGAATTAAATGATTATGAAAAACATAAACATCTTTTGAGGTAGGTTCTATCCTCCTTCATATGAAGAAAGTGCGACACAAACATGTCACGGTAACTATGGATTTTCAACAGTAACTTTAGATGGTGAAAACCACTCAAATAATGCTTTGCCTGCTGACACTAAATAATGTGATATAATGGTAGTGTGCAAGAGATCACTTCACAAAGAATATACCTCTGATTTGATAGACTGTCCGCTGAAGGAGAGTTATAAAGGCGGGGTCAAATAGCAATCTTCCTTTTTTATGAAGACGGAGAACAAGGTGGGAGAGAGTCCTCACATTCCTATAAATATATGCAGGAAATAGGCAGGCAGGCACGCACACACACACGTAAAAATATGAATAAGCGTAATACTATGTGCTTGTAATTTCAAGCATTTTGGATGAGAGTTCAGACCACTTAGGGGTTGAAACTTGTTATCTCATGTTAAATGCCGATTACATTAACATTACCTCAAGAGGACAAGTGATTTACACACACACACACAAACACACACAAATATATATACATTATATATAATAAAGTAAATAACTTTTATTCTCGAAATAATGTTAATGTAGCTGACTTATGCATAAAATAAGTTCCATTCCTCAAGCGGTTTGAACTCTCAACCATGATGCTTGAACTTACAAGCACATAACATTATATATACTTGTGCATGAGAGTGCGTGCTTGCTTGTCTCTGTATTTCCTGTATACATTAATAGGAACAAGATCACACACTCCTGTATATGTAAATAATTTATATAAATAATATATATATATATATATATATATATATATATATATATATATATATATGTGTGTGTGTGTGTATGTATATGTGTGTGTGTGTGTGTATTGGTACCTTATTGACCTAACATTTGCAAAGTTCATGGTTCGATCTGGCCCCTCTCACTCACCAGCCATCCTAGCTTAGGAATGGGAGTCAGTGTCAGCTGAGGTCAAGAAAAGGCCAGGGAACTAGCAACCCCATTCTTAAAGACTTGTTCATAGCCGGAAGGTTCAACTCTTCTAGTGCCACCCTCTCTAAAAGAGGTGAAAAAGCATTTGCTAAAAAAAAGAAAAAATAGTATATATATGCCTTACATTAAGCATTTTCCCTTAAGCCAGACTACCACAGCAAAAGGGGATATCCTATGCTCACCACTGGACCACAAAGTTCATAATACACACACTGACCAGTTACATATATACTTATATATAGATACATATGCAGTATATATTAATATATTAACCTGCTAGCTACTTTGTACATTTGTTAGATTGAATAATATATCTCTGCCATGACATCATGAAAAGATTTTGCCATGAGCAAGAAATTAACCCACAAGAAATTAACCCACCCTTATCATCAGAATTCACCCCAAAATAACAACAACCAATGTTTGGTTTTAGAGAATATAAAAGCCTACACATGGCAAAGCTGAATGTCAAAGAACTTCTATATAAAGAATAAATCAAATCAAAACTAATCAAAATACATAATACGACTTCATGTCAATCCTAAACTTATTTTTTTCCGCTTCAGGATCACACTTCAAATTCTCCTTGTATTTCAAGAATTTACTTAGATTTTTATCTGTTTATCTACTAATTTGTTAATTTATTTTTTCTTTTTTAACAAGTGATCTCTTATTTCTGTATTTCCCCTTACCTTCTGTTAGTTCTTTCTAATGAACACCATATTCTTTGTAAGCTTGAACTTCAATGGGGTTTATTTTCTGAATGATAACAATAATAGTCAAATATCCAAAATTTGCCGACACTGTATTTTAAATACAGTTTTCATTATAGTATATTTTATCACGAAGGGCCTAGGAAAGCTGCGTCATACGGTACTCAATAAATTATTCTAGTTGCACATTAGCTTCATAACGAAAAACGGTAAATTTCTCGCACATGAAAGCACTTGGAAACACTGGTTTACGGACAGAATCTTACTGATTAAAAACGATGTTTAAGACCCAAAGTTTTATTGACACAGCTCTTTTGCACAGGTGAATGTGATCTACATTTTCTCAATTTTCTTGTACCTGTAATTATCATTATTTTTTTCTATTTATTTTTCTGAATTGGGATTCCCTTGGTCCTCGCTTCGGAACGGTATGAATCCTCGATCACAAACGAGGAACCCGCGTTCGATCTCATGAAAGGGCGCGGAAAAGGTCGATGTGGCCGCATTTCCTTAAAAATCCTCGAGGAGTAACTTAGGTACATGGTTGTAGTCGACTGTTATGGGTTGCTACTGTGCTGTAAGTGGAGGGGGAGGAGAGGAAACAAGTAACAAGGATCATCTGTACCCTATCAAAATGTACAATGTCTCATAATTAACAATAGGATGGCATCAACGAGGTAACCCTCAACCACTGGGGTAAATAAATGAAAAGTTCCTGCTGCTAATCACCGCTCTAGTTCTTGCATTTTTTTCTTAAAATATTCACACTGAGTTTAAGGCTTTCACGTTCACAAAGCTACAATAACTTTAACTTTAAAAGTCGTCTACTTTTGAGTTTGGTTAAAAGGCACAACGCAGATGTAAACTTTGAAGGGGATTCGGTTTGAAGGCCCAGGTTTTAATAGAAAAGTTCAATAGTTAGTCATCTGCAAATAGTGAACTCGTTCCTGACTGAGAAGACAGTCACATGCTCGCAAATTGTTTCTACTGAAATCGTCCCCCTCAATTTTCTGCAGGTTCTTCTACGCTCTATCTCTTTATTTTTCCTACCGGGAAGACAATTTTTCACGTGAGAGAAATACTCGAGGGCTTCCATCATTACCAGGAACAGTAATATTCACACTGGATGAGTCATTATCCTCCTCATAAAATAGACCGGGTGTCGATCGTCGTATCCGCGCAAGGAGAAAGTCGAGCTTGGTAAGTCGAATGGGGTCTAATTAGGGGCCATGAACAGGAGAATGGTTTTTCCGAGTCCGGTATTCCGTAACCTGATTTGCTTATTCGCGAACGCAGACTCATAATTTCCAAGCTCGGTAAGCTTTTCTATTACAGCCTTCAAAAATAATTTTTTTTATTCTTTTTGTTACACAAAAATGAAAATTGCATCTTGCATGCAAAGTTCATCCGATATCTTACTTTATTCTAATTCTTTTGACGCACAGAGAACATTTATAGTTGAGAACTAAAGTAAACAAGACGCAAATTATCACGTTAGTAATGATAACATGTTAGATAATTTATCTATAAAAACATTTATAAATGATTCAACAAGGGAAAACTGTTGGATGAAGTAACACAGCAAAATATCATAACAACATAATATATATATATATATATATATATATATATATATATATATATATATATATATATATATATATATATATATATATATATATATATATATATATATAATATATATATATATATATATATATATATATATATATATATATATATATATATATATATATATATATATAGAGAGAGAGAGAGAGAGAGAGAGAGAGAGAAGAGAAATCATCCATCTTTTCTCATCTTTATTGGAGACAGCTGGTCTTTTTGGGATCTCTGGCAGCACAAATCGGAAAATAAGTTGTTCATTATCCTTCGATTTTATCTTTTTTTAACTTCTGATCACACAAAAGAATCTTGCTGAGACAGGCCGAGTCTTTCTTAAGACTCGTCCTTCCTTTCTTTCAATAATTTATGATCAGTTTCCCGTTCAGTGGCTAACAAAACCCTCTTTCCAACCCTCTTTCATCTGGATTTTGATAAAGGACAAGTTGATACTCATTCAGCGGAGACGTTTTCCTCGGAGATATTTTTTTTTTTATAATTTCTCTTACAGACTCCAGGCAGTTTTCCTTCATTTGAAAAATGGGTTTCTCCCGGCTAAATGTTATATGGGATGGACTGAGGTCAGAATCTTAACTTGGAGTATTACGGCATTGTCGTTTCCATGAGGATGTTTGGTAATATAAAAGCTATGATCCTTTATCTGGCGCTATATTTTTATATATATATATATATATATATATATATATATATATATATATATATATATATATATATATATATATATATATATATATATATATACATATATATATATATATGTATATATATATAGTATATTGTTGTGTTGATTTATCTATTACTCTTATCTTGGTGTCGCAGCAAATGACAGGAATGACTGGAGATCAACACGTATATAACAAAGATAATTTACTGTAAAAGGATTTCCATTTGAGAAGGGACTCAGTAGAGAAATTCCGGGGTTTAAGTAAATTACATATATTTACATTAATCAGAAGAGTAATTTATACAGAGCCAGTATACACTGGGCTCTTGGCACTTATTAAATTAACTGATGTAAGAACTTAATAGAGTGTCAAATAGCAATACTGAGATAACTAAGGAGTTAATTGGCGGGCTTGGTTGCTGGATGTGGGTACAGTGGAGCAGACAGTGAACGCAGCGTTATAAGACCTTTCTGCAAAAGTGGCGAAAGGGCACATTAATACTCAATAAATTAAAACACAATCTAAACTGTACAAAGAGAAACGGCCGAAGGATCAATGAGGGTGACGTCAATTTTTGACCAGGCAATTTACTGATTAACACTGATGATTGATATCGACAATGAATCAACGGGTCTCAGCACAGGGAAAGAATGGAATGGAAATGAGAATAAGAACAAAAGAATGGACCGAAGAACCTTCTAACCAGACTTTACCTTATATTCTGAGTGGCGATTGCGTGAATCAACATCAATGGAGCCTCTATCAAGTGGATTTCCCAGTGGATACTCAGAGGGATTCTTGGATAAATAGGCTCCCGGCGGAAGAAAAGGATTTGGGGAGCCACGAACTACGTGTGCTCCTGCTATGGTGGTTTGTCTGAGTCTCTTTTTACTTGACCTCTGTCCTGGCTTTATATAACCTCCCCAACATGCTGGCTTTCAGTGCCTCAGGCAAGTCAGGTGAGAGTTCACTGGTGCATGAGTACTGTTCTGCCAGTTTGCGTGTCTTCAAAGAACAAGGCGTTATCTGGAATAGAGATCTTCAGCCAGCAGATCATAAAGATAAATTTAGAGTGACACTCTGGGGAGGTGTAGGAGGAGTACAATGGGAGGGTACTTTGGACCTTGACGAATCTATTGTCAGGTTCAAGCTTGAAAAACAAGAATTAGCAGAAGGCTCATCTCCTTGGGCTTAGAATGTGACTTCTCAAAAGGAAAATATGACGAAGTGAAAAGTATTAATAAATACTTCTAGCATTATATATATATATATATATATATATATATATATATATATATATATATATATATATATATATATATATATATATACACACAAAATTTCTGACTCACGTCAGGATCGAACCCAGGTCTTTCAACTGAAAGGCAAGGCCGCTAACCAACTAATGTTCCACATGTTCTATATATATATGATTGTGTATTATATATATATATATATATATATATATATATATATATATATATATATATATATAATATATATATATATTTATTTAATTATATCTGTATCTAGCATATACTGTTATCATTTGTATTGGCGTCGTTGGCCATAAAAACTCCAGTGTGGATGGTTTTTACAGGATGGTAATTCAGATAACCATTAATCAATCAATTATTCTGCCTGCAGTTACAAATAAATCTCTTCCTAATTCCAGTCATACTTTACATTTTTCCTCGAATAATCCTAGTATGGGAGCATCCCACATCATCAGACTAACTGGGTAAAAAAAACAAGCAAACACACGTGCGCGCGTGTGCGCCTAAGATATTGTAGCATTCCGCAACGCCTCCAAATTCTTGATTCTGTTGGTGGGATGGGTGTAATTTCCTTGTGTTAAATGCAAAGTCTTTATTTTCCGCCAAGAAATACTCAAGTACAGTCAGTGCGTATGAGCAGCGCTATGCAACGTTGAATTTAACATAAAACGATAAAGGATCATATATATATATATATATATATATATGTATGTATATATATATATATATATATATATATATATATATATATATATATATATATATATATATATATATATATATATATAACCTTGTTTTATAGACATGTAAAGAGAATTTACTGTGAATGATAAGCCTGGATATTAAAAGCCATACTTTCAATTCTGGGTGCTGTTTTCGACTAAAGGCCATCATCGACACAAAGCCTAATCCCAAAATTTGTTTTAATGAATCCACACGCTCTAGCTTGGCATAACACCAACTAGCTGAGATGCATGTCGAAACAGTATATGCGTGTAATGGCTTTAAGCCACGTTATATACATATTATTGAATTTCAGATTTAAAGCTGAGTGGTACAAACCAGGGAAATTAATAATGTAATGATATCTAAAAAATAACAAGACCCTAGAATAAAGTAAAATAAATGCATGAAGAAAAATATATCAAATTATAACTAAAATACTAAATATATTAAGAATAAGTTGCATAGTCCAAGCAAATGCCTCCTTTTTCCCCAAGGTGTCATGTATTCCAGTTTGGAAAACTCTGCAAGCTACAAATATGAGCACTGAATTGAATTATGGATTTCATCTGTCATTCTATAAATATGACAGGTACATAATTCCCATTATAAAAAAAATTAGGCAAGTCACCTTCATGGAATTTTACTGTGACTCTGAAGCTGGTTATGGAAAATCAAAATCCCATTTGAGGAAGAAAATCTATTATCTTTCCTTAATACTGCTTTCCTTTTTTCGCGGTCTATAAATATAAAAATGGATGTGTGTGTGTGTGTGTGTGTGTGTGTGTGTGTGAGAGAGAGAGAGAGAGTTTACTGGTTGTCATTCAAAGTTTTCCCGGGCAGCGCCGGGTTGGTCAGCTAGTATTCTTATGAAAAAGAAAATATCTTTATATAAGCGATAAAATGGTTTAGTTTTCCCTTCCGTCCTTTTTTCCGTTGATGAGGAAAGGGGAAAAAGAGAAAGCTACCCAGAAATAGAGTCATTTTCATTCGCCCATACCCCAGGGGCGCTGATTTCCGAGAAAGGAAAAAAAGATTGGGCGGTGGAATGCTGCTGAAATGAGGGATATGAAAAGAGAGTTTTATCAAACAATATCTTTAAGCCGAAACATTTCTTTCCATAAATACACACTTTGTGAATACTTCCATTCCATAAAATTATACATAAGAACAGGCACAAAAGTTAAAATCTTAGTTTAAAATGACCACTGAGCTGATTAACAATAACCTAGGGCTGGCAAACCAGATTCTTCGACATACTGAATAAAATGGCTTTTAGCAAATACAGTTTATTTGGAATCCGAACCACATTATAGAGAAATGAACTATCACCAGAAATAAATTTCTAACTCTTCATCATCCGCGGGAATTGAAGGCCATCGAATGACAGTCTAGCTCAAGACTTGGCCAACAAAGGAACAATTTTCCGAAAATGACAATGAATTCAAGCAAACCTTTCGACTACAGTTTTTGAATGTTTACATAAGATATGAACCATATAGATTTTCTATTATATACTTTAAGCCAATTAAACTATGAAGTTCAAGACTTGGAGTTATAATTTCTGGCCAAATTCTTCGACTACAGCCTTGGAATTCTTTCTGACTAAAGATATTCTCTGTTTCGGACACAAGGGCTAATGAAGTTTCTTATGACAATCCATTGTTCCTTATTTATGTAAAAAAAAGTAAAATGGATAAAAGAAAATAATGAACGGATATCTTTCAAAGATAAATAAATTAAATAGATTATATACACTAAAATACCAACGCAAGTCGTAAAAACCAAGTAAAAAAGGAAGAGACTATTTTAACATAAAAGAAAAGCGACCTCCCTTTCTTTTTTGAAAAAGGATGAAAGTGAGAAAAAGAGAAGTAATTTTCACCCTCTCCTACTCCAGCGTATCCCTGGGATGGTGGGATTCGCTCCAAGGGCGTGAGGAGCTTGGGCGTCGTAAGCATTGGAAATAAGGTTTGATACTTTATCATTTTTACCAAACTCGTATCGTATTTACGATCCGAGACCCAAAATTTTCCCGACCAAGGCGTCTGTGTTCACAATGACCTTTCAATATATTTTAAGCGATGCTCTTAGGACCCCTGGCCTCATTGCTTTTCTTTTATTTAGTTTGATCAAGACGGGAGGATGAACCCTCAAATAATAGGAATAAAGAAAAACCGTCATTATTAAACCCAAGGAGATAATAAATACTGGAGAAAAAAGGTTTAGAGCGTCAATGCCTCTCAGGAAAGGTAAGAAAGATAAAAATAATGACAATCAGCGATAATACAACAGAATAAGATGTAATATGAAGGGGGAGGGGAGCCTGAGAGAGCTGACGTAATTTGCGTAAGCTATGAGACAGGCACGTCTATAAGGGAAGAATGAGAGAGAGAGAGAGATTAGCCTTGACGTCAGCTACGATAAGAAAACGTTCTAGACATATTCCGCAGTTTTAAACATTTTCTCATACAATTCAAGTTCATTGCAAAAGTTTTTTTCTTTTGTGTTTTCAGAAAAGGCCTGCACTCTGTCTCAATTATTATGTAATAATTTATTATTATTTTATACGTTTTGCATGAAATTTCGTCATTGTTCTTCTCAGTTTAATCCCCAGTTGGGGTTACTGTTTTTAAATGAGTCTTTTCCAGGTTTTTCTATCTCTTGTCCACCTTTCGTCTGTTTCTTTGTCTCTAAATTCCTCTGGAATGCAGGCCCTCCATTTCTCTTTGGTCTTCTTTCCTTCGTGTTTCCAGAACAGCCATTGCAATGATCTCTCCTGGAACATGTCGCTCATCATCTTCCTTCATCATAAAGACCTTAGGAAATGAGTTTTTAATTATAAGTTAAAAATGAAAAACTTATTTCCTAAGGTGTATATTACAAAAACATTTTGAATGTTAATGACTTAGTATTGTGTATGGTAGCAGATTAAAGAAATTGTTCTTAAATATAAGGTAAATGTTGTATGATGAACATTTGTAAAATAAAAATAATAAAGAAAAACAAATTTAAGATAGGTTTAAAACGAGGTACTGAGGAACATTGTTACAGGAAATTTCATGCAATATTGCAACTCGAGATTATGTATATTGTACATTGAACATTTTAAAATAAAAGATAAAAAAATAATCTCACTCTTGACTCTTGGGCTTTCGTTGACACTCGAGTAACTATCGACGATCCTTTGATGAGTTCATTCCTTTAATCTCTTCTCGTCACATCACTCTTTCAGCTGAGCATCTTCGCCTCCGCAACGACATTGCGACAATACATTAATATCAACTAGACTGTAATGTAAAGCGGCTGTTATGAGTTTTGTCTCGTTTCTTCTCAAACTTAATTACGTTGATTTTATTGTCCCGTTTAATTCCTCTAGCTCTGCTACGAGAATCTGTTCATCCATAACGACGGGAAACCTTCTCTCTCTCCTTACTACAACCCACGAAGGTAAACTAACAATTAGGCACCTAAGTCACAGCCCAGGTCAACAGAGGCACAGTGGATATTGAGGAGCGCCACCACCCGCCCCAGCCCTCCGGTTAGAGATTTGAACTGAGGTGGACTCACTAACAGTGAGCTTTGCGTATTACTCACCTTTACATGGCATAAATTTTTCACGGGGGCGAAGTTCATACGGTCCGAAATATGTAAAGTGATTTTCGGCTGCGTGATGACTATTATGCATATTCAAGGCAAAAGGCTTCATGTGAATTAAATATCTTCTGTTGCATATGCAATGCTGTGGCATATAAATTATATATTGTTGGGTAATACCTCATGAGCTTTTTGGAAAAGTAATTCGTTATGTTTTGATATACTGAACAAATCCCAACAAGGAAGCGAGCAGTAATTTAATTGTTTTTTTTTTTACAGTGATTTTTTTCTTTTTATTTTTTGAAGCTGTTTCAAATCTTGTACTATGTCAGGTCCTTCTTCGTAAGCGCCAAATTAATTTATGTTAAGCTTAAAATTTTATAAAGCATTTGAGCTTATTTAGGCTAACCTCCCCATCTCTCTCTCTCTCTCTCTCTCTCTCTCTCTCTCTCTCTCTCTCTCTCTCTCTCTCTCTCTCTCTCTCTCTCTGATAATGTACGTGTGCATGCATTCCAAAATCAGTGAATTATTTATGTCCTCAGAAATGTCAGGCGATCTTCATCAAGTGAGTCATTACGAAAACGTCCGAAACCATTTCTCCTTTCTCCACCTAAAACGTTCCCTGACTCTCCCCCTTACAAGAGTGAAAGGATATTACTGCCTAGCATTATACAAGGTGCAGTATCCCTGTCCCAGGCCACATATCTCAAGTTAGAAAGGTCGAGTATCGTGTCCGATATCAGGGAATTGCTCTGCACTCTTATTTATTTCGACCTCTTTCAGAAGCGGGTCTGTAGAGCTCGCCTAAACTTGCAGCTCTACTTCAGAACGTGAAATGCAAGGTGGTAGACAGAGCATTACTATTTAAGTTTACACTTATTAAATAAAAAAATATAGAAAAACAAATGAAAAAGTAAGTAAACGTAATAAAAAAATAAAAAAAAACAGGGCACTTCACTTCCTCTTAGCATTTCTGTTTTATGAGCCACTTACCATAACCATCCCCCATCGCCCTGTCAACATGCTGAGGAGAATAGTTTTCCCTTACATCCTAAAAATATCCTTTCCCACCTTTATAAGAAAACACTGTTTATTACTTAGCTAATAACTACCCTTTCCGCCATGCCAGTCTTTAGAACGGAATAGCGTTCTTTAACACATTTAAAAACCATCCTTTTTTTCCTTATCAATATTTGGAAAAGGATAGTATTTGCATACCTACCTAACAACTATCCCTTCGCCTTCAGTCATTCTTTCGAGGAGGATAATGTTCGGTTACCCATTTAACGGGTATTCTTTTCCAAGATGTTAAAGTTTATAAGAGAACAGTGATCTCTTAACCCAACAACTGTCCTTTTCCCAAAGTCAATCTTTGGAATACTATAGTGTCAATTCTAACAGCTATCCCTCCAGTTCAACCTTTACAAGAGAATGGCGTTCATTTTTCTACCTAACAAATATACTTTTCCTTCCTGTCAACTTTGGGCAAGAAGTGTTCGCTTTCCCACCTAATTTCTATAACTTGTTCCGAAGTTTCTCGTTTCTTTGTCCGTTCCTATTAGTCCCTCCTAGTAATCCACAGCGGTTCTTAAACTCCCTTCCATCATAAATATACCCTATAAGATAAGTATACCTTAGTTTAACCAGACCGCTAAGCTGATTAACAGCTCTCCTAGGGCTGGCCCGAAGGATTAGATTTATTTTACGTGGCTAAGAACCAATTGGTTACCTAGCAACGGGACCTACAGCTTATTGTAGAATCCGAACCACATTATAACGAGAAATGAATTTCTATCACCCGAAATAACATTCTCTAATTCTTCGTTGGACGGCCGGAGAATCGAACGCGGGCCCAGCAGAGTGCTAGCCGAGAACGATACCAACCCGTCCAATGAGGAACTGCATATACCCTATAGACTCCGGATTCTTTTTTTTTTTTTTTTTTAACGAGCACCAAAGCGTAGCAACAGAATAATACGTCATTTCGCAATGACTTTTTCAATTATACTGCTTCATGTTGCATCCCTTCAAGGTATTATTATTTTCTTTCTGTCTCTCGGAATTCAGATTCATGCAGCGCCCGCACACACACACATAGAGATAAACAGTACATACATACATAATTATATATATATATATATATATATACATACATACATATATGTTTTACATATATTTATATTTATATACATACAAAATATATATATATATATATATATATATATATATATATATATATATATGTTTATACATACATACATCATACATACATATATACGATTTATATATATGTATGTATATGTATATATATATATATATATATATATATATATATATATATATATATATATATATACGAGTATATATAAATATTGAAAAATAACTGATTAAATATAACAAAATACATATATATATATATATATATATATATATATATATATATATATATATATTATAATGTTTATACATATCCATACATACATCATACACACCAGACATATATACGAGTTTATATATATGTATGTATATGTATATATATATATATATACATATATATATATATATATATATATATATATATATATATATATATACATATATATATAAATATTGAAAAATAACCGATTAATTCATAACAAAATATTCCCTAGTAGGGAATAGTACACTAGCACATATTATAAATTACACATCTACGGCCTGTACATAATAGGTCACTATGACGCAGGTGGTTCGATAAGGGAAGTTATGCAACACTGGGTCTGGTAAACGCCTGGTTAGGTGACCACCGAGAAAAGCCTGACGCCACCGGAATATAATCCCCATGGTCATCCGTGGGGCAGGGCGTGGGGCTAGCAGCCTCATTTCAAATACAACTTACTGAAAACTGCAAGGACAGACATATGGTGAAAAATATTATATATATATATATATATATATATATATATATATATATATATATATATATATATATATATTAATTTACAAATATTAAGCTGAAAATGTCATTTGATATCCAAGTCACTAGACCTCAGGAATAACATTACACCCAAAGGGTTGTGGGTCGGGTGACGTGCATATTAAACAACAATTTTTTAATATTTGTGAATATTTGTGACAAAAAATTGTTTATATATAGATAAATTTATATATGTGTATATATATGTGACAAATATATATATATATATATATATATATATATATATATAATATATATAAATAAACTGCAATATTATTGCAACTAAATAGTATCACATATATAACTACAAGAACTAAATTGTATATCATAGACCATGTTGCGTTGATACGCATAGGGAAACAATTCTTCACTAAAGAGAAAGAAGTAAAAAGGGTTCTTCTCAATCATTTCTTATGATAATGGAGAAGATAAAAAAAATATTACGATGCACTCCACAATGAAGATGAAGGAGAAACCAGAGAGAAAAGAGAAATAGAGTTCTTAATTTTCCCTTGATGAATGTAAAAGTTCTTTGTTAAAAAGCCCCTCCATCATTGGCAGATTATTATCTTCAGGTCAAACAGGGAACTTGATTTTGTTTTTTTGACTAATCGAGAGAAAGATTTTAAGAAAAACATATACTGTTCTTTCATTCCTTTTATGTTTACATTTTGGCTTGGGCTAAGACTTGAAACAGATAAAAAACAAACTACAACCACTACAGTAACATGGTTAAGGATGCCAGCAGCAGATGACCTGTAGAGTCTCTCGTTTTGTTAGAAGGAGCGTCAAGAGAATATAAAATATAAATTGTCTGTTAAACAGTTCTGGACAAACCAATAGAAAAGGTTAACAGTCTAATCGTTGGCTGTTGGCTGGCTAAACAGGTAATACACAAACAGATAGACTTATTTTGATTCGTCTGCCATGATTATTATAGTCAATATATTAGTCATAATTTAGACTCTTCCAACTCTAATGGACATGGTTTTAATCGAAGAAAATACAGAGGTAGAAATAAGGGAACCTGAAGATGGTGTAAGAAGGAGTCTGAATCCCAGGAATATTCTGAAATAGATATTAGCCTAGCTGGAAAGAGGAGATACATGAAACAAACCATTCTGATTTTAAACAGATTCAGTTATTCCATTTAAAGCATAAATAGAATAGATATATTTGAATACATGCTGTCCACCATATTCTCAAGACCATTTAAAATTTACTTGATATTCCATTATTTTCCTAATAGCAGAAAAATTATTTTAGTTGTTTGAGGGAGATAAAAGGAAATATAAAACAGGAATCCTTCTGAGCTTTTGAGACCACTGATAATTGGATAAAAACAATTTGGGATCTAGCATGTTTACTAATTGGATACATTCACACTGTTTCTTTGATTGTAGTCAGACAATACTAGGTATTTATGTTGTGTTATTCGTCTTTTCTCAACAGCTGTTTGCTGAAAATTGTAATCATAATATAAAATAGTTACTTTTTTTTGCAACGTGAGTAACAAGGAAGGCCTTTCACAAGATCTTGATAAAAGTGCAGAATGATCCTCACATTGTCAGTTCATTAGAATGAAATCTGATTTTTATCTAAAAATTTTCTAGTTCTAGCTTTAATTTAATTGGTATTGCTTACAGGAGAGAGAGGTAGGAGAAACACAACAGTCACATTTAATAATTTAGAGAGAGTGGATAAATATGATGCCTCACCACATTTATATCTGACCTGTTTGTTTGCGCTGGTGTCCAAACACAGTTTATTCTTCTTTTAGGGATTTTGACATCTATTTACATTTGGAACTGCAAGATATTTAAATGGTTTTTTTTTTCTCCGGAGGAATGAAACACTCATCTGAAACAAGATTTTTAAAATGTAGGTTGTAAATTTTTATATAAGTTTTATAGACCTAATCCAGCTATTATATAGTCTATCTTACGCACGTCATCAAAAGACCGTTATAAAATCGAGGGCTGTTCTAATGCCTTCTAGTTGAATAAGAGTCTTCCAAAACATAGATCTTATGGGCTTTGGTCTGATGCCGAGAGAATGAGCAAGTTTTATTTTTTGTTTACTGTTTGGGGATTTTCTCCCAAAGACTCGTAAATTGATAATCAGATTGTTGTTCTCTATCTTTTCGCACACACTCACTTTTGTTGTACACTTCTTTTTACAAGCCTTTTTTTTTTTATTTTAAACCTTTTTTATTTTTTATTTTTCGTTGTTTATTGTTATTTTTCCTCGCAAACATTTCCTGATTTTTTGTTTTTTCTCGTTCTTTTTTAACATCCAGGAGAGCTGTTAATCAGCTCAGTGGTCTGGTAAAACTAAGGTATACTTAACTTTTTTTTCTTCTTTTTTTCTTTCTTTCATTTTTGTTTCAACAGTAAATTGTTGTCATCCAGACTTTATGTTGTCATCCAGCTGAATACTAGATTTGCTTCAATGGATTCGTGTTTGACTTGTTTTAGTTAGATTAGTGTCTGACATGTTTTGGTTAAAAGACTGTCTGAACTTCATTTTAAGCAGAACAGCGTTTGACCTTCATCAGCTAGATTAGTCCTTGGCCATCATTAGTCAAATTAGTATTGGAAGTTCCCTTAAGTGTTCATCTATCTTTAGTTACATTAGAGTTTGTCCATCACCAGTTAAGTTTACTCGACCTTTAGTAACAGATGAGAATTTGGCCTTACTTAGAGACTGGTGCTTTACTTTCGTCGATTAGACTGGTGACTGTCCTTCATTTACTAAATTTCGTAGTGTTACAACTGAGACATAAAACCGCACCAGCAGAATAATTAATTTATTAGTAATTGATGCTTCTTCATTCACCATTTTGCACTGTTTCTATTGCAGCCGTTCTAGCTTTTGATTGTTCCGTTTATATTATCAACAAATCCATCATAAGAAAATCTAAGAATAACCAGAAACTTTCATGTAGACGGTCTACAGTTAAAGTCAGGACATTAGGGATGGCAACGGAGAGGAGGCATTTAAGGAAACAAAACTCTTTCGATTGCAACTCCGGCAAAGAGAGAAAGTTTTCACTCGCAGCAGAGTTGCATCATTTCCATTCAGACCGCACCGTTTCCCAGCAATCCAATCGAAGGTTCAATTAAAGTGCAGCTGACTGGAAGGAAACCGTTGTTTCTTGAGAGTAGCCGGTGGCAGCTGAACCACTCAAAAACATCCCGAGTGGAGTTGACCCAATACTCGTGTCTTTCCAGCAATCGATCTCACTGCCATGCTTTGATTCTGTATAGCATTTTTTGTTTTGCTGTCAAAAGAATAAACAGACAAAGATTACTTCAAGATACGCGATGTGGATTTTTAAACCAAACCACTAACCTGCTTGCACTCTGCTTGTCAACATTTTTGGCTTCCAAATTTTAGGAGAAGACTAAAATTTGAGTGGTGGCCCAGCGAACCCCAGCGAACAATCCCAGTTGCAAAGAATAAGGGGAGAAGAAATCGTGCATGATGAGGGGCTCTTGCCTGCT
>NC_089769.1:11979583-12034583 GCF_040412425.1 Macrobrachium rosenbergii | reverse complement strand
CTCTCTTGACAGCCTAATGGTTAACGACGTCGACTGAAAGGCGTCGATACGTACTGCCAGGCGTTCCAGTCTCCCAGGTACCGAATCGTTTATCAAATCTAATTCCCCTTCGGTGATATATATTCTCGAAGTATAGCGAACTGGATATTAAAAGACAGTTATAGCTTAATGTTTGTGTATAACAAATGTCAAGGTGAAGAGATAAAAAAATTAAATACATAAAATTAAATATATATATATATATATATATATATATATATATATATATATATATATATATATATATAATATATAAATAATATATAAATATATATATATATATATATATATAATATATATATATATATATATATATACATATATATATAGTATATATATAAATATATATATATATATATATACATATATATAGAGAGAGAGAGAGAGAGAGAGAGAGAGAGAGAGAGAGAGAGAGAGAGAGGAACAGTAAATCCATGGTGTCTCTGTTGCCCTAAATAGTGAACTATGAACCTGGTAAATAATCGACTATGGTGCGTCGCAGTCAAGGTGGTAGATCAATCCCTCATAAAAGACATTTAAGTGCGTCTTCAATACTTAGGGAAATAATGAAGAGTCACAACGACACTTATATTTAGCCTAAAAATTCAAACATGAACCATGTTATATATATATATATATATATATATATATATATATATATATATATATATATATATATATATATATATATATATATATATATATATATATATATATAATATTATATATATATATATATAAGTGTGTATATGGTGATGATTAGGAGAGAAAGAGAATCCTTCAGGGATTGTCGGAATCTGTGACTTGTGGACTTGGAATATGCAAAAGAGTAGTTGTGATAGTTGATATGAATGTAAAAATATCTGACAGAGAAATACATGGCTGTGTTGGCACTCATGGAGATGCAGAAGTAAATGAGAATGGAGGGAATTTTGTGGGAATGGGTTCGGGAATGGCTTTATTATTGAAAATAAATGGTTTCCAGAGGAAAATATCTATAAGTATTCTTTGGAAGTTTGTTAGCGAATGTGTTACTAAAAATTAGACAGAAGAGTGAGCTGATGGATATAATTCTGAAAAGAGGACAGGCAGGAGGTATATCTGATCATTATTTATTTGAAGCAAAACTCACATGGACACAACTTGCAGAGGAATAGATGAAAATGTAGCTATCAAAGCAATCAAGACAAATGAATTATAAGAGGTATGGGAGAAGAGCATATTAAGAGAAAATGGATGAACTGAGGACTAAGGTTAAAGATGTGAAATGGAGCTATTAAAGGACGATTTTTTACAATGAGAAATCATGACCCTCAGGTAATTTATTCAAAAAGCATATGAACGCAGGAAGAAGGAATAAATGCATTAAGTGGGAGATGAAAAAGCAAAAAGGTAAATAAAAGGAAAAAGGAGAATACCTGAAGTGTAGTCGCATGACAGAAGTGATAATTTGTTTTTAAATAAGAAAGAAGAAGGGAGGTAATAAAAATAGAGGGAAGAAGGTGGACAGGAAATTTAAGGAGGCAAAACGCTGCTCTGCAAGGAAGTAAATATGGAGAAAAACGTTAATGAACAAATGGATCTCAGCATAAAAGATGCAAATGGAAAGATGCTATATGAAGTTAATGCAGTGCTGGGTTGTTGGCGTGAGTCTTTTGAAGATTTGGTGAATGTGCAGAATGAGAAGAGAGGAAGAGCTGCGAAAATAAGAGTGGGAAGGGCTATTGTAAGGTTGGAAATGCTTGTGAAAGTGATTATTGGAGATGTAAGACAGGCGATTAAAATACTGAAGAATGGAGAGACGCCAGGAGATGGTGGGATGACAAGTAAGATGCTACGGTATGGTAGTCATAGTCTGAATGGCTCATCACGGTTTCTACGGTATGTCTGAATGAGGGAGAAGAATAATTGTTCCGATGTATAAAAATAAAGGTGACTGACAGTACACTAACAGCTAGGTACCTAATTCACCGCTTACGTCAACAAAGGAACACTGGACATTAAGAAACGCGACCATTCGCCCCCAACTCCTCGGTTCCAGATTCGAACACGGATCCTCCTTCAGTTGTGGGTCCTGGACGCGCTATCAGTGAGCTTCGAGTTGGCGGGGGTCGGGGTGGGGCACTGCCGGGAAGCGGGGGCACGTTAAAATTGACCATTGAAAAGTCAGGATAACATGTGACGTTAATTCTGGACGATAAATGATAAAAAGAATTAAATAATAAAAATGCAATAACAATACAATACACAGACTCATGAATATATGAACAGCATGAGAGCAATTTCCATTAATCCAAAGGCAGTTCATTAACAGATAAACACTATGGCTTGTATGATGCATTATGCATCTCCCTAACTAATCAAACACAGGGCAATTAAACTCAGATTAAAGGTTTAGTAATTAAATGGTAATTACCCATTTAGACAGAAGTGTTTGAGGACACAACCGTGAGAGCTGCTGTTATATAATACAGTGTTTGTAAGAACAGATCCATCTTGCACCGAAAGAAAAGAGCAATTACCAGGCTCACAAAGAGCCGTTTGTTCAACTTGCTGTATAATATATTGTGTGCGTGTTGGTGGCGAATATCTCTGGGCGAATTATGGCCGGCTTCTTTCGTTAAAGGTCGTTTGCTCTGTGAAGCAGCAGTGATTCATTACCTCCTGTGTTACTGTTCATGTTTATGCCATAGCCTAGATGCGATATGCAAATAAAGTATTCCTCGCCTTTACGAGTGCATACATTTTTCGGGGGCGGGCGAAGTTCATACGGTCCACAATATGTAAAATGATTGTCGGTTGTATGACGGCTATTATGTATGTTCATGGCAAAAGGCTTCATGTGAATTAAATATATGTTCATGCATACGCAATGCTGTTGAATAAATTATATATTGTTGGGTGATAGCTCATGAAATGTTTGAAAAGTAATTTGTTATATTTACAATAATTTTGGTCATTGTTATTTATCGGAATTGCTTGAAATCCTGTTATACGTTAGATCTTTCTTCTTAAGCGAAAAACTGATTTATGTTAAGCTTCACTTTTGACAAAACATTTGAGCTGTAATATATTTGTTTACTTAACCTTCCAAACTCTCTCTCTCTCTCTCTGTACAAACAAATATATATATATATATATATATATATATATATATATATATATATATATATATATATATATATATATATATATATATATGTGTGTGTGTGTGTGTGTGTGTGTGTGTGTGTGTGTGTATTAATGTGAATGTGCGTTCCACAATTAGTGAGTCTGTCTGCTCAAAATTACCTAAAACTACAAGAAGTCAGATAACATTCATCATCTGATTCATTACGAAAACGTACAAATCCATTCCTTATCTAAAACATTCCCTGACTCTTCCCTTTGAAACTGTCAAAGGAAATTACCTCAGCATTATTCAAAGTGGAATATGACTCCCCCCTCTTCCCACCACCACCTCCAAACCCCACCACATATCTCGTGTTAAAAATCTTAGCCATCTTTCTGCATTTCAAATACTTTCAAAAGCAGGTCTATAGAGTTCGCCTAAACTTACATATATTCCAGTTCTACATATTTAAATCAGAGCGTGAATTGTAAGCAGATGGACAGCGCAGTGCTTCTGAAGTCTACACGTATTCAATAAAAACGATATGAAAAACAAGCAGATACAAGAACAATAACTAAATTAAAAATAACAAATAAAAAGGAAGTTTACGTAAAAAAATAAAACCTAAAATTCATAGGCGGATCACTTTCTCTAAACTTTCTGTTTTATGGGCCACTTACCATAACCACTCCCCATCACCCTGTCAAGACGTATGAGAAAGTAGTGTTCAATTACCCACCTAAAACCTATAATACGTTCGCCAACACGCTGGTCGTTCGATAGGGGAAGCGATGCAACATTGGATTTAGTTACACGCCTGGTTAGGTGACCATAAAGAAAAACCTGGCGCCATCGGAATAAAATCACCATGGTCATCCGTGGGGCAGGGCGTGGGGCTAGCAGCCTCATGCAAATAGAACTTACTGCCCTCTTAGGAGAGACACATACAGCGAAATATGTATATGTAAATAATATACATACATACAATTACATAAACACACACATATATATAGTGTGCTGACCTACACTGATTAATACTGGAGACAAGTACAAACCATTTTTTTTTAGATTATGTTACATTACCACCTATTTTCGAGCTCACATTTCGGTTTCCTGATTTTTGTACCTGCATAATAATAGACCCCAAGCGTATGTTTAGCCCCGACACCTTTCTCCGGTGTAATTATCTCTGTCATTACTGGGGATGCACACGTCATTAGCCCTGGCTGCGTGATTACTTCTCAGCTTAAGAAAAATGGACAGCTAAACGCAGGAATCTTTTGCCTTTCATAGCGAAGAACGAAATGCTGAGACGCTACGTGATCGATGTTGCTTAAGGGACTTGTAATGTATTTTTACAATGGCTACCGTAAAAGACATACGCACACACACACACACACACACACACACACACACACACACACACACACACACACATATATATATATATATATATATATATATATATATATATATATATATATATATATATATTATATATAAATTAATCTCGCACTTACATCAGGATCGAAACCAGATCTTACAATCCCGATGTCAATGAGAAATTTATTTCTGTTACACACGTGATTGTATGTTGATTACATCACACACATATACATTATACACATATATATATATATATATATATATATATATATATATATATATATATATATATATATAGAGAGAGAGAGAGAGAGAGAGAGAGAGAGAGAGAGAGAGAGAGAGTAAAAGCTACTGAATATCCCCACGAATGTGACATCGATGTCCCATCACCTGAAGTAAAAATTCTATGTAATTAGTGCTACCTGTATTGTAACAATTATTTTTACATCAAAATGACGAAAACCTCCCACATATGACATAATACAAATCATGACCTACATAAGGCGTAACCTCTTGTCCGAACAAAATTCGAGACGTTTATGAATATAGAATACGAACCGCTAGCAAAAATAATGATAAATTCACAACTACACGCGAATATCTCATCATACGTGTCATCATGGGGGCAGTTTCAATTCAAGAATCACGATTTATTACCACAATGAACAATGAATGGAATTCTCACGAATGAATTCGACTTACCGAGACGTAAATTAAGGACTGACTGGCACAAATCGTCGTCAGGAAAATTTACGGCCATTGACGCCAGAGACATGTTATTAGCTATAGTTAATTTGTCACAGAAAATAAAAAGTAAATTCTCTATCCTTTCAATATTGTGGTGAAGTTGCCAGAGCAATGAGCCCAATTATCACCAGACGCTCGACTCCAACACAGGCTCGAGCTCGGCGGGGGAAAGGAAAAATCTACATATTTCATTTCCTATTCGGACTTTGCAATGATTCCGTGGCAATCGCACCCAAAGGTTTTAGGCAATCGAGGAGTCGAGCCTTCTCTTCACTCCTGAACCCTCTGTTGTTTACATGAAAATGATAGTATCCTTTTTGCATCCCATTTTCTTAATCATTATAAATGTAACTTCACATGATGTGGGAACTTTGTTTCTTCGTAGGTAGATGAACAAAGTACAATCAAATTTAAATGGAATATTAACCTGCAATCGACAAAGCTTCAATGTGAGATGCCGCATAATGCAACTGAAATTTCTTGAAGTTCGTTTTGAGTTACTCAATAATCAGAAACAGATTATTTTAAGAATATAAATAAATGGTAAAATAGTCAGTTACCACGCGTTTTCTTGTGTACAGTATCTAATACCTGAATTTTATTAATATTTAGTCGTAAATTTCAAGCTTCCTGGTCATTCACTACCCTTCTAAACAGGCAACGACAATCTCCCATCTTTGCCGGTAATATAGGGTTGAAACGGTTTAAACCACGTGCCTTTGCCCGTAATAAAAATTTTTGCATTATAATAAAACGGAGAAAGAGAAATAATTTTGACTTGCGTGTCATTTGTAGACAATAAACTTATCCTTGTGCTAGTGATCTAACCACTTGAAAACAATAATGAAGCATCCTGCATCAGCCTCAATACTGATACGTGTCGCTTCATTCCACCGGGTGGAAAAACTGTCATTACGTCAATACGACATTCTCCCTTTTCAATAATCCTCACCAAAGTATATTATCTTCGGTCTCAGTTTAGTATTGAATGATCACACTGAAACGTTTTATTTATATTGTTGCAACAATGATTTAATGGTGGAAATACATATTGCAATTCTAAAAAAAAAAAAAAAAAGAAAAGACTGCTGAAAGAAAGTACCCTTTCCCGAGGGACAGTCAATATAAAAAGGAAATATTTTACGGGAAATGATATTCAGAAAGGAATAATTATTGTGACTTGGTCTTCAAAAGTTACCATTTTAAGGAAAATCGTAATGAAGAAGTTATTGAAGTAAGGGAAGGAATATTCAGTCCGGCAAGGTTTGAAGGGCTAGAGCATTAAAAAAAAAAAAGAAGCAAGTTTTACGGAACAGAGATATTAAAAAGTAGAATTTTCTCGCGTAAGTTGCCCAAAGTTCATTTATAACCCTTGTGCACATTAACGCATGATTCGTCGATTTCGTAACTGCTATATTATATATCATCGGGTGTAGATTCATGCCATCGCCGTCAAATGCTGAGGAAAACGTCGAATAATCATGAATTAAAAGGAGAGAAGTGCCTCAAGATTTTCAAAATTAAATACTACTATTCTGAAACATTTAGGTGATGCTTTCCATACTTACGGAACCTCCTTGAACAGGTGATTAGATGCAATATGAACACTGATGACTCTAATATTGCTAAATGACTTCATTCGGTTCCGCACTAAGAAAGAGGAAGAAAAACATTACGTTTTCTTCAACAGTAATCAGATTATCTAAAAATATATACTTATTCTTTATCTATTTTCATAATCGAACAGTTATTCAATCATTAATTTATAAGTACAATTCGGCATTATGCCACATGTTTATCATCATCATCATCATTATTATTATTATTATTATTATTATTATTATTATTATTATTATTATTTTCCTTTAAACTTCTCAAAGCTAACTTGTGTCTTTATGTTCAAATACTATTCTGCTCTTGTAAATGATCACCTATTAACAGACCCATTACAAAGAATTAAATAATAATAAAGGTTGATGAGAAGACATTTTAACATCTCAGGTAACGAGGTAAATACACAAGTTACGCCCTCGTTAATTAGGTAAATACATAATTCACGTTCTCATCTCTAACACGAATATATAAAATTGACGCCTTAGGCGATTAAATAAATATATAAATCACGTCCTTATGAACTGGATAAATATATAATACGGCAGTATTCTATTTACATTTAAACATCTCTTCGCTGCTCTGCTGCGAAACCACCCCTCGAGGATATCTCGAGAGAGAACAGGTCTGGAGGCGCCTCCAAATGCACTCTCGGAAGACTGATATAATCCAGCCGCCGTATGCAAATGCACGGGAGGACTCTACGTGAAGCTTACAAATGTCCCAGTAATTGGATTCCCAGCTCCTTGTTAAATTATACATGCATGTTGCTTTCTATTGTAAGCATTGCAACATGTATTTTTAGCTCTTCGTTGGAAGAGTCGGTGGAGCTGTGGACTGGCACTCGCCAGGCCCGAGTTCGAGTCTCCGGCCGGCTGATGAAAAATTAGAGGAATTTATTTCTGGTGACAGAAATTCATTCCTCGTCATAATGTGGTGCGGATTCCACAATAAGCTGTTAGCCCCGTTGCTAGGTAACCAGTTGGTTCTTAGTCACGTAAAATAAATCTAATCCTTCGGGCCAGCCCTAGGAGAGCTGTTAATCAGCTCAGTGGTCTCGTTAAACTAAGATATACTTAACTTAAACATATAACATCTTCCTGTTTTTCAGATAAGTTATGAAAACACTGTATTTGAAGTACCCTCGAGAAGTCTAGTTAATTAAAATCAACATTATTACCCTAGATTAGCTTAACTACATCACTGGGCCACATTTTAGACTCCATTAGGTCCGCCAATGGACTAAATCTTTAATAAATAAAAATTGGAGCCAGGAAATGGAAACGAAGTTTGGCAGATTTTTCTTAAAAAATGCGACAGCGAATCTCCTTTATGTTTTATATTCAACCATTTATCTAATCATATAAGCATTCCCTCATCCTACGAAGAAGTGACAGATGTAGATATGGCAGCCTTAATTTTGCTTTGTGTTTCAGTTTTGTAAAACGTATTCAACCAGGCTGAACAAATTTATGTAATTACAGTAATTCTAATTTTCTTACGGAATATTTGATTTTTATAAAATTTAATCTGAGTGCCTATGTGGGTCATAGTAAGAAATACTGATTTCATGGCTAAACTTGCTAGCAAGGAAAATTCATTTACCTACATCGAATTACCTAAACGTAACAAAAATACTGACTCTGCGCAGACTTCAGAAACGCTGTAATACCAGAATGCTTATGAATCTTCGCCTGTGTTAATCTATTGAACTTGGACGATATCGTACCAACTCTGCTGCTTTCACCTCACGTCGCGGGGAAATATGACCTTTAAGAGATAACTTAGAGTATGAAATTCCACCCTTTAGAGTTTCGGCAGATAATGCTTTCAAGATTGGCTCACCGTGCCTCGTTGATGTAAATGAAGATATCACAAAGTGAACTGGAGCGCGGATGGCTGGAATGGGAAAATTCTACTGGGCCGTTTTCGCTTTCATATGAAAATGCAGTTTCTTCTCGCATGAAATCACAGACGCAATTCGCTTAAAAATTAAAAGTTGAAACTATGATAAAACTAAAAGGTGAATAAAAACTAAATTACATAAATTTTTAAAGTGAAATAAAGTGGAAATGAAATATGGAAGTTAACATAAAAAAAATCCTGTTTAATTGAAAAACAAAATATAAACATTACCAAGAGCTACAGTGAAACTTGAATTGTTACGCAGCATTGGAGATCATAAATTAAGATTCGTGATGGTCAGTTACGACAAATTCATAATTTAATTTTATTGGTAAGCGCGACGTAATCTTAATGCACCTTTTATTAAACAATAACACAAAGACTCTCTCTCTCTCTCTCTCTCTCTCTCTCTCAGAGGTCAAGTAAAAAAGATTGAAACTAGTAACCTCATCCTTCAAAACTTACTAATTATCTGAAAGCTGTTCCCCTCTGGCTCCAATGGCTTAGAAGAGGAAAACAAATATGTTTGATAGCTTGTGAAAACACTAAGCATGACACTTTGTTTAAAACGTTAAACCACAAATAACCCATAACATCGAATTCACTGTACTTGGGAAAATATGCACTCAATGTGATTGTAAGTCAATCTACGATGAAAGGGATTTAAACTCAAGCCATTTGGGAATGACAGAGTACATAGGCACCAGTTAGTTAAATGATGTTGGAGCAAACCCGGTCAGGGTAGGAGCCCATTATATATATATATATATATATATATATATATATATATATATATATATATATATATATATATATATATATATATATATATATATATATATATATATATATATATATATATATATATATATATATATATATATATATATATTTATAAAAAATCTTAAATTCATTTTGAAATTTTTGAGAAGTTATTTTTCCCAGTTTCTTTCATAACACCAAAGACCTACAACAGAAGGAGAATTTCCTTTATTAAGAAGTTATCCAGTGCCTGGATTCCTCACTTTTTGAAAGACTTCATCTCTCTCCTGTTACAGTATTCATTAACTGTAGCGACCCGGCTTCCAGCGTTCCAGCAATATACTTCTGATATATTTTTTGGGAAACTTAGAAGACAAACATTATATCTTTCGCCTTTTAAAAATAAGCAGAAATATTTCACTTTTCAAGAGATTTGATAAACAAACGTAGATGAGAAAAGAAGAAAAAGACAAGAAAAATACTTACATGATATGTATTGTAATGAACCTTTCTCCTCTTTTCTGTTCAAGTCTAAAGGGAAAATGCAAGGTGAAAAAAAACAAAAAAACTGACACCTACAGCTACGGTAATACTCGAAAGCACGAGTAGATTCGAATCTCATCTTAAGCAGAGAATCGAGAAATAAATAGGTAACTGTGGCTATTCAGAATTCACATGCATACATGCTCACACTCGAACACACACAACACACATATATATACACGTATATATAATATATATATGCCCCTAAGTGCATTTCGCTACGGCGAAACCAGGCATTTCGCGAACTGCCTGAAATTTCAGGCAGAGAGCGAAATGCACTTAGGGACATTTGATCCCCCGAGAGGCTAGTACTAAACACGGCGAAACAATGACTCACCTACACTGTTTCGCCGTGTTTAGTACTAGCCCCTCGGGGATCAAATGTCCCCAGTGCATTTTGCTATCTTCCCGAAATTTCAGGCAGTTCGTGAAATGCCTGGTTTCGTTATCTGCTTGTAACATATATATCATGGGCTCCTATCCTGACTGGGTTTGGGTCGACTGGATTTAGCTTACTGGTACCTAGGAATGTTAAGAATGAGGTTGCTACCCCTTTGCATTTACCCACCCTGCTGCGTCCACCTCAGTCGACTAACATCCGAGTATATAATTCATGTCTTAGAACAACACAGAAAAGGTTTATGGTGAATATATATATATATATATATATATGTATATATATTATATATATATATATATATATATATATATATCTATCTTCTTATATTTTATACACATATATACACACACACACACACACACATACACACATATATATATATATATATATATATATATATATATATATATATATATATATATATAGATAGATAGATAGATATATAAATTTCTGACTCACAACAGGACCGAACCCCTGTCTGTCGAGTAAAATTTCAGGACATTAGCAATTCAGACGCAAAGGTCATAAATGAAGTTGGAACCTAAGTACTACATACCTGAGGTTTTTCCCAGGCAGGTGCCTCGCGCCCAACATACCAGCGAATTTTACTCAACTCCCCGACCCATCAGAGCTGGAATTGCTAACATTTCATTAAGCTTGAGATATGATGGAAATGAACACATGGGAACTTGTTTCACAGAAATAAATTTTTTGCTCAAAACGGGATTGAACCCCGATCTTTCGAGTGAGAGTCCAGGGCATTAGCAATTCCATGTGTTCATTACACACACACACACACACACACACACATATAATATATATATATATATATATATATATATATATATATATATATATATATATATACATATATATATATATATATATATATATATATATATATATATATATATATATATATATATATTTATATATATAAACCTTTTCTGCCTTTTCTGGGTTTTTCTAAGACGTGAATTATTTACCTGGATGTTAATCGACTGACTTGGACACAGCAGGATGGATAAATGCATTTGGTTAGCAACTTTATCTTTAACACATTCCAAACGCACATAGTGAACAAAAAATCTAGAAATTACTGAGGATCTAAATATGTTGACTGCCAAGAAACTATTTAGGTCGTAGGGTTAAATGAATGATTAAGTAATTTTATATTACCATGTATGTGGCGTCCCTTCTCCCTGTAAAATATTTGTTTTGTTAGTTACATTGTGTTTCTAGTTATGGCAAGTCCTGAAGTTCATGTCAGTCCTCTTGAATCCACACTGACAGGCCGCTTTTGGGCAACAGACCCATGCCGGTATAAGGCCGGCTTACTCTATATAAACCTATTACGCTGGAGAAAAAAAACCATGAAACTGATTTATTTCTTGAGCGTATTTCTTACATGCATCAGTGTTGATCGTATCTCAGAATCCATAACTGAAAAAATCTAAAACTTATTTAAGTGAAGGCAGAAATGCCCCTGAAACTATTATTTATGACAAAGAATAATTGATGCCAAAAGCTAAAAATAAATGGCCAATTTTATCCTCCATGTTCAAAAGTGTCCATAGTTAGCACCAGTCATATTTCCTGTTGTTGTTAATTGACCTCCTTTTGAGTTAATTGTGAAACTTGTTAAAAAGTCGGAAATTGAAGGCTGATAAAAATTATTCTCCTTTGTGAGTCATGCTTTCTATTGTCCACGTACACAAGGTTACCTACTAATCCTTTGTGACAATACGCCCTGAAATACAAGCATTCATCCAATACAGCTCACGTTTATCTACACACGATATGGAATAATGGTGGCAATCTGTAAAGGAGGAAGAAAATGCGTTATATTTTTACTTACATTGCTGTTTACGTATGACACTATTAATTTATTTTCCGATTTTATTTCTCTCTCTCCCTCGCACATAAGAACTATATATTTTATGTAAATTTACTTGGCAAGTCAGTACTGTTTCAGGTTTCTTGCACACGAGTGCTTAATAATAATAATAATAATAATAATAATAATAATAATAATAATAATAATAATAATAATAATAATAATAGTAGTAGCATGAGTCTTGTAATGGAGAAACAAATCCACAGTTATGTATGGGTCCAATATATTTAAAAATAAATCTAAACAGAGAGCTTTCGGGAATCTGTTCGATTCCCCTTTTCAATCTCAAAGGGGAATCGGACAGTGTGGGGTCTGCGGTGGGAGGTTGAAACAAGCATTCTTTGGAAGCTTGAATTTCAAGTCAATGGCCCCTGTGTGCTTGTTCCATGTGAATAGGTTTCATCTACTGAATAATAATAATAATAATAATAATAATAATATAATAATAATAATAATATAATATAATAATAATAATGTTCCTTGAGGAACATTTCAGCAGCCTTTGATCTTTAATCAAATTTTCGACGAAAGTGTCCAAGTAGTTTGGGCATCCTGACTTTAAGAATGGCTTTAAATAAAACTTCGAGACAGCCTCAGAGTAGAGAAATAGAAAACAAAAATTATAATTCTACTTCAGAGAACTCCCCTCAAAGCTCTCACCCATTTTATGATTCTAAACCTAAATAATGACGACTGTTGCACTTTCATATCGTCAATGGCACAACATCGACTGGAATACAATAGGTAATATATAGATCACTACGGTCAGATGTTTCATTTCACACCGCACAATTGATATTTATTCGACACATCAAAAGTACATTTCCATTCTTTAATTTCAGCATAAACGAATGAAAATGATTTTTGTCAATTTCTCCTATGCATTTGTTCACCAGTGATAATAGCTTGCATTTTCATTTCCTGCTTGATATAAATTTCATCAACGTTTTTATGAAGGTCTTCAAAGCGATTGCTTCTCGTTTCCCTTTTTTTTCATTCATTTTTTGTGTTTCTTATTCATTTCTTCTCTAGTTTTCTGTTCTACTCGTTACTTTTTAATGTATCTGTCAGGTCTCCCACGACGAGCCGGATTCAATCTTACCGCAATGCATTACATCAAAACAATTCACCTTGAATTTTACTTATTTATTTATATCATTATGTATTTATCTATTAGATTTTTATTCATCTATTTTCTTTTCTAGTAACGGACCTCTTCTTTCTGTATTTCCTATTATCTTCTGGAACTTCTTTTAAAAGACAACAATATTCTTTGGAAGCTTGAATTTCAAGTCAGTGGCCCCGTAGGCTAGTTCCATATGAACAGGAGTCTATTTTCTGAATAATAATAATAATAATAATAATAATAATAATAATAATAATAATAATAATAATAATAATAATAATAAAATTCGCTCGTAATTAAAAGCATACTATATGTCAAAGGGATATTTTGACAGTAACTTTCTGTCCAATCAATTAATTAATTTCACCTCCAAAAATAACGAATGCTAAAAATGCTTCATCTATCACGACAGACCAACTTACATACACAAAAAATATACCTTTCCCCCCTTCAGTAATATAATAGGCTATTCGGATGGATCTAATAGATTTCATGGATGCAAAACAACCGATGGGCAATTAATTTTTCAAACGTGCGCTGACTTTGATGAATTATTAAAAAGAAATGATTAAAAAGAAAGTAATTGACTTTTGTTTCGTTTGTGATAATATCATTGGCAATTGGGGTGACAGACAAGGAAATTAGTTTCAGTGATTTTTTTACTTGTTTGTTTTTATGCCAACTCTCTGGCATAAATTATATATATACAGTATATATATAATTTACGATTTAACCTGGGGAAATGCTTACCATAAGGCAGTTATACACTCTAAATGAATGATTTCGTCACTTACCTCTATTTTTGTATAAAATCTGACTGCTGTTGATTCAGGAAATCGTAAAAAAACAAGGAAAAATGGGTAATTTAACTGAGCTGAGGGCTCTAATCACAAGGTATGTGTAAGCAAACACGCTAGGGTAAGTTTAAAATTACGTGTATTTACATGAAATGAACTATCAGAAGATGAAATGGACTAATCAGGCAGGCAAGGCCTGAGAGGTTAATTATAACTCGGAAAACTTGAAGGAATGTCCGTCGGTGTGACGATGCTGATACAAGGCACAGTCAAGAGAGATTTCCACGGCTAACAAACCCTCTGTAAACGGAGAGATTTATGAATTAAAAGCCAGTAAGGCACAGTAAAATATGCATAGGACAAGGCGAGCACAGAAGGTGCCAAAAAAAACTTTGAACATATGATTTTCTGTACTTATTTAAACAGGCATTTGCGTAACACTACCCTAAAAAGGCAAGGTTGATATGGAAATACTGGCACTTAGAAACTGAAATAGGAAGTTTAGTATGAGAATTAAAACAGTGTACTGACTGGAAGAACCTTTGCATCAGCTCACTTTACCTTGTAGAAGAGGTGGCTTCAGAGAGGGTAATGGTGGCGGAGGAGGGCCAAGTGCTTCACTGGTAAGAATACGAAGGGTCCCTACAAGATAGAACCACGTGGTAGGGCATGGCTCTCTGAAGGAGGCGGGAATGGAAGGGGATGTCTCCCTCGCATCCACCTATGTCTCTCACTCTTGTTCCTTTGGTGAGGCCCTTATATGACTTCGGTCAGGGATGAGGAGATCATCCACAGGTAGATGGGGTTGGTGTCGTTTCCCTATGCACGTACACCATCTATGACTCAAGATCCAGGTGTTCATGCCAGATGTCCTTTCTCTTCATCTGCATTGCCAGCTTGATTCTGCCTCTGGCCAGACTTAGCCTCCTCGCAACCATGTGTCTGTAAACAAAGGTTTCCGCAGCGTCACATGTTCGAGATGAGGAAGTTGAAAGGGATATACAGAGTGCGAATAACGGATTAAGGGAGGGACCAATATTCCTTTCGCCCTTCCTTGTCAGGCAGTGCCAAAATGCACTGTTGTATTTTCCAGCTTTAAATTAAGCGTTCGGTAGCTGGGATGCTTGGAAAGATATACCAATATATACAGTAAAGTAATAACGCTGTAAGTTCTACCCATTTGTTGTTTTTACAGGCTCCCTTTGTTTTATATATATATATACACACATATATACATATATGTATGTATGTATGTATGTATGTATGTATGTATGTATGTATGTATGTATGAATGCAAGTAATAGCCACAATCCCCTCTTAACTTGGCTACGATGGTAAGGATTTGTCTATTCCAGCTCTAATAAATGTATCTGAATTCGACAGTTGTATATAATTATGTAAGAGCAGCAAACGACTTTTACCCTTCTGGTGGTCAGGTCGGTAACGTGATCTCGTTCTGAAACTCTGGAAGCAGGTTCTAATCCTGCCACAGACGTTAGAATTTCTTTATATTCTTCCATTCGGATCCGAGACTTTGCAGTGACAAGCGTCTCCAAGACTGTGTGGAGAGTTCGAGAAGTTCAGAGGGCAGGGCACTGTATGTGTATATATATATATATATATATATATATATATATATATATATATATATACTACATTGCCGTATGTAATTTATTTATTTATTAACGCCCTTCCCCTTAGAAGGGGTTGCACCAGAAGGCGTCGTCGCTCCTCATGTTTTCCGAAAGTGTTCATGAATACAGGTTGCAAGCCCCATGCCATGTCCTTTAGCTGTTAAACAGGCTTTTTGGTATTCTGGTATTATATATATATATATATATATATATATATATATATATATATATATATATATATATATATATATATATATATATATATATATATATATATATATGTGTGTGTGTGTGTGTGTGTATATTACAAAAGGAATGATTTGGCTTTGGTTATTGTTGTTCTGTAATTTCCTCTTGTTTCCGTTGATCTTATGTCTTAGTAATGCATTCCTAATTAATTTAACATTTGATTACAACTAAGAAATAAAACTAATTGAAAGCCATAGTATGCCATGACCTTTACTGTCACAGATTACAAGAAACAATTAAATAAATAGAAGAAAATAATTTTAGGGTGGAGGGAGAATTTAGGGCTCAGGAGAAACGACCGAGATGCCACATTCTCACTTTGTGTCGAATAAGAAATTCGGATGATTCAGCAAAATGAATAAAGTTTGTCTCTGATTCCAGGGCACGGAACTGCAGTTCTTTCGAAATAAAGCTACGGTTTCAAGAACGCTGAACTCCTTTCCCGGTTTCAGTTTTCAAAACGGCAGTGAAGTGAGTTGGTTCTTTGAAATAGAAGAAACAGAAATTTCCTAAGCAATTGTTCAACGCTGGAATTGTCTCCCAAAACAATGTTTGAAATCTCTTCTCGTTCTTCAAGCTGTCCTGATCCCCATGATGACAGAATCAAATGAGAAAATAACTGTGTGTGTGTTTGAGAGAGAGAGAGAGAGAGAGAGAGAGAGAGAGAGAGAGAGAGAGAGAGAGAGAGAGAGAGAAAGAGAGAGAGTGTGTGTGTGTACAAACAACTCTTTCTTCTTACGCAGACTCCACATTCAATTATGAAATCCTCCCGCTGAAACATAAAAGGTTTTCGGCCATCGTCCCATTCTGTCCAAAATGATTTCGGGCGTTTTACACAAATTCCTCCACAACCCTCCCTCCACTCTCCAATACCCACCTCCCCAACCATACCATAAATCGTTCCACACCTCTCATCACGGTGATTATTGGATCGACTGACTAATTTGATGTTATAGACTAACGTTACACTTTAAGCGCGCCCTCATGGGGATAGGAGATTTATTGCATGAGCAATCTATCTAGCATATTTGCATCAAAATACGACCAAAACTCAATTAATAATGCGTAAAAACATTATTACAAAAACAACTTAATTAATTGTCCCTTGTGGAAGTAAATCCTTGCCTAAAACAATCACTAAGATTTGAAATGAAAGCATAAAAGACTGTTAATGTTATGTATCTGGGTTAGCGCAAGCGATGCTGCTTGAAAATGAATTTCCATTTTTGTTGTGTGAAAACTGCATGATATTAAACTTCTTGTCTTTACTCATATCTGCTCAAGGATTAATATTCCTTCTTTAGAAAATTCTAGCTAATTCTAAATACTGATATAAATGTATTATCATATTCAGTGCTTTCTGTTTGGTCATTTATTCTCAAGGAGATATCGTGCATTTGAATGCTCATTTCCCATTTGTTTATCTATTCATAAATATCGATTTATTTATTTACATTTCATTTCATTCCTTCGCCACTCGAGGGTTCACTCTCATCGAAATTTTACCCTTCATTTGCTCTCCTCGCTGAATAAATCCGTAATCAAATACAAATACTTCTTGTTTGTTTATCATTTATTCTCACTGCTGCCTCATCCGCATAAATCAGTACTTGACAATCAGTGTTTATTAATAATCAAAGTGTGATCAACAAGTCGCTTTATGGCGATACCTGAGCAGCCAGAGAATTAGTGAGGCGCTGCTGAATGGTCTTGGAGGATATATTATGAAACAATTTACTGCCAGCAATTATCTTTTTTTAAATATTGGTAATTTTTATTTTTGCAGGTGAAAACAGTAGTAATTAAGGCTCTGCTTAAATGTTTATAAGGTTTCTGTATTTAGCTGTATTTAAAGTTTTATCGGTAAAAGTTAAAATGATGAAAATATTATATAATATGGTTTTCAGTGTTCTGGTTTCAGATCATTTTTTTCTGATTCTTAAGATTTATGTGTATTTTATGTCCTTTTGTTGGACATCATTTAAAAATTTGCTGTATTTTTTAATTTATCGACCTATCTATCTATCTAACTGCAAATCCCCAAGAAATCCTGTAGAAGGAAGGATTTATGGTGCTTGGACCAAAGCTTGTACACATATAGCGGGAAGGACATTCAATGCAAAAATGAAAGATTATGAAATGATGGCAACTGACAAGGTTGGTTGGTTGAATTATAGTAATTTAGTTAAAAGAAAAAATTCAGTATTAAAGTTAAGGTGAAATTTTATAAAATTTTATAAGATAAAAGTTGAATGAAATATCCAGAACAAAAAAAAAAAAAAATACTCCCACAATTATCCGGGTAATGACTTATAATTTCCTAACGGCATCTTGTTCTCAAATACTGTTTATCAATGAGAATTTAAAATCAAGGGATATTTTAGACCTGAAATGGCACGTGATCATTCTTTAACACATACAAGACAATATATCTCTTTCATATAAATAAAAGATGTGACAATTTAGCAAGTCAATATTATGTCAGGGTACCATTCTTTGTGTTTTTTCCAGGCATGCAAAGGACAAAAAATGAATATTGAGATGGATAAACAAAAGCATCGATTCATCTCAATTTGATCTCCATGGTGACTGTGACAAAGGCTGATTATCTGTTAACTAATTTGATCTTATTCTCAGCTTAATCCCTTGTGGGGATCGCTGTTATTTGACGGGCTTTTCCAGGTATTTCTAACGTTCACTAAATGGGGCATTTTATATTTTATTTTTGGCAGAAGTTTTACTGACTCCAACCTTTCCTATCCGGGCTTGGGAGACAAAATGCATAGTTACTGCTATAGTTACCTAATTACAAAATCTACGAATACACATAAAAGAATGTCCACTGAACATAATCCTGGGTTTAATCACAATCGAGGAAAGTTGTTTCTAAGAAATGAGGCTTTTCTTCCTTATTGTACCCTAACGGTAATTACTCTTGAGAGAAGGAAAGTTCATATATAAGTCAAGGGAAAACTAAACTAAGAATAAAACGTAAAGCAGTGAAAAAAATGAAACTGAATAAAATAAGAGACAATACAGCGGACAACCAAATTTGGAACGGAGCTGTTTTCTGTTTCTTGTGGAACAGAGAAGTTCCATCAGGACACAACAATGTACAATCAACCAGACAATCTGAACAAAACATAATCACTGTTTAGTGACGTAGATACAATGGAGCGAAACTGCCTCCAGCAATCGAAATCGCATCCCAGATCGCCTCCAGTGACCACCCCCCCTCCTTCATTTTCCATCCTCCCTCCTGTGCTCACCTTTACTCAAACTTCAGCCTTAGAATCTACCTGGGTCTATTTTCCTGAACTTGATTGATTGATTGATTTATGAACTTTAGGCTGTCAGGACAAGAACTAGGCCATTCAGCGCTTAAGAACTGAAAAGGGGAAGTTGGAGTGGTTGGACAGCAAGATAAAGAGGTCCAGAAAATAAAGATGGAGTAAAAGGATCAAATGGTGGAACTGAGAAAAAAACCACATTACATTAAGAAGTAATAGTTAGAGAGGTTGGACAGTAAACCTGAAGAAAGGAAGCGGGAATGGAGGCAAAGTAAAAGGCAAGTAAGTGGGTGCAGCTAGTAGCCGAAGGGACGCTGCAAACATCCTTTATTAATGACTAAGGTGCACCAAGTGAGGTGCACTGTTGGCACTATCGCCCTATGGGTTCGCGTCGTATAGGGGGGCCAATGAAAAGTGATTCTCATGGTATGACTTACAATTTACGAGCAATCCTGTATAATCACGAAGGACAAAACATATGAACATGCTTTTACTTGTGTATAATGACTGAATGGAAATCCAGTCAGTATCAACAGCTGTGGGACAATGACCGATACATGATAATGATGATTATGAAGGTCCTGCGATTGTCATTGTAAATTTAGTGTTCTGCGTCTATTGGTAGATACGAAAAAAATCTCCTTCAATGACTTTACTACCATTTGTTGATAAATCATTACTCATTACTCTCTACTACATAGTGATATCATGTATATGCCTAATTCACATATATTACTCCTTTTTACAGCCTCAACACGCGTGGAAGAACGGAAAAATGATCGAGATACCTCCACTGGGCAGGAATTATGGAATTCCTAAATAACTGGACGTATTCAAATCATGACGCTGGAATGGAGATATTCCAAAATTTCATTTTGTGTATTCCTCGTATGCTAACAGGCATTACACTACACTGTTCAGCATTTGGGGCAATTAAATCAGTAACGGGAATTATATGGCTTCATAAAAAACACGAATTATTTGCTTTAATAAATAAAAAGTTTAAAGCATTAACTTTTTTCTTTTTGGACATGTTGCGAAATACACAAATACTGAGGATTAAGCGATCATCGGCCAGGAGTGTTTAAGATAACTTCAAACACACAAACACAGACACATAAACGTTTGCATAATCGTATCATACAGAGAAAAGTCCTGTATGATACGATAAGATCAGTAAATTGTCTTGGATCACAGTCCACTGGCCCCCTTTATACAACAACGAGCCCGTAGGGTGATAGAGCCGACGGTGCACCTCATTTGGTGCACTGTAAGCATTACTAAAGGGTATTTTCCCCGTCCCTTCGACCCTTAACTGCACCCAGTTTTTAGCCTTTACTTTGTCTCCAATCCCGCTTAATTTATTCAATCTTGCTGTCCGATCCAACCTCTCTAACTATTCCTTCTTAGTTCAAATAAGGTCTTATATCCTAAGTGCACCTTTAGATTCTTGGATTTCATCTCATTTATTTTCTGGATCTCTTTACCTTGCTGTCCAACCACTCCAACTCCCTCTTTTCACTGCCTTTAGTGCTGAATGGCCCAAGTGCCCAGTGCTTTGCTTGACAGCCTAAAGTTCGTAAATCAATCAATCAAATCAAGATCAGAAAAGAAGTTCCAGGTAGATTCAATGGCTGTGAAATTCGTGCAAAGGTGAACACACAGGAGAGGGCCATTGGAGATAATTCTTGATACAATTTGGGTGGGGAGAGGTGATTCTGATCCATTATATCTACTTTTCTTCTTGACCTTTGATTCTGAAAATTATCTTAAAAACGGTCGTGCTCTCATCACAAGTAACGCCAGAACAACATTTCTCTGTCACTGAGTCACGCAGTTAGGAACGGTCCCAGTAAGGAATTTGGTAGAGAAATATATTTGCAGCGCAAGTTATTTCCTGTCACGGTGGTCTATGCTTTCTGTCTATATACGTCTATACCCTATGTAAGGCAAAATAGGCACTTGGGACATTCTTCCAAACGTTAGTACTTACTATTGTTGTAGCCGATAGGAAGCCCTTGAGTGTCGAAACCGCAATTTTCCCTGCAATTAAAGATTATACTACATTAGTTGAACAACAGTTTGATTTTTGCACATAATTATTTCCATATTTTCAAAAAAATAGTCAATAAATACAAGTAAGCATTTTCATAATGAAAAATACACACAATAATGCAAAAAATATTTCCATAGCCAAACCCCCACTCAAAAAAAAAAAAAAAAAAAAAAAAACCTTATCGTGCTTTAGACAGTAAAGCATCCATCTTCTGTACAATCTTTCTGGGAACCTCAAGAGATGGCCGAGTTTTTGCTTTTTCCCACAAGAACATACCCCTGGCACCCCGACATGGATCTGTCCAAATTCGAGATCGCCGAAGTAATGACAACTCAAGCGCAAGGTAAATGGTATGCCATACTTTCTCTGAAATATACGCCAAAGAGATGAAAGATGATATACCCTCGTCGAAGTGCAGATAGAATTCAAACTTAAAATGTGCATGTTTTGGGAAGAAGCAAAGCTTTGTTCCCATTGTGACAACCTCAGAAGTGCTGGGCTTATGACAATGGATGCCGGACTGGTAAATGTTCAAGTTGATATTACATTCTTTGTTCCGTGTGCCGCCGTTTTCTCTTGCACGCAGATCCAGTTGCCTTTATTCTGCAAGTTTTGTTTGCTTGCATTACATCGTTTAGCTTTTGTCAGGATGGAAATTCATTGAAAGAATTCATTTTATAAAAACTCAAGGACTGATAAGGAGGCAACAAAGCTTTCTAACCGCATAATTATGTAAAGAAATGTCACTCCAGAAAATGTGGTGGCTTAGCGTTTGAAATTATAACACCTAAACGCTACCAACCGTCTAAGAGAGAGAGAGAGAGAGAGAGAGAGAGAGAGAGAGAGAGAGAGAGAGAGAGAGAGAGAGAGAGAGAGAGAGAATTCACAGCAAGACATAATAAAGGAAAAAAGATAAACATTGAAGGGATGTATACTTGCGATTATTTCATTCCAATCTCCTGCACGGATTTAATCTGCTAATCGGTAGACTTCTGGATATGGGAAATACATCTTCCTTTAACATTCAAACTCTTGGGGAAAGAGAAGGACTAATTCTGATCAGTATCTAGGGAACAACTGACGGGATTACTTACCAGACATTCGGAATCCATCTACACAGAGAAAGAGAATCACTGATTAGCAGTGAGGAGACCCAAGCAGAGGGAAATCCAGCGATTGGTAAAGCGTGTTTATGAAACAAAAAAACAGAGAAAAAGTTTACCAAGGGTAACAGGGGAAAAGGGAGTAAAGACTATCAGTTTTCTCTTTGTTTGGTGGTAATATCCCGATCGCCTCTATTTCCAGATAAAAATGTCGTGAATCCTTTTAGCTATCGAGTACATCTTCTGTCGTTCACTATGCATTAAATATTGTTTACTCAGACTTAAGTCACATTTCAGTCATCACTGAATACAGTTTATCGAAACTGTAGAGTTACGTATCATTCAATTCCCCATCAAATATAGTTTACCAAACCGAAGTTAGTGTGTCACTATCCCTTCAAATTATAATCACTCAATCTAGAAATTGCTTATTATCTAATTCCCTACCAATATAGTTTCTTAAACTACATCCCCATCAAATATATAATTTCATTCCCCATCAAACGTCAATAATTCAAACTGGAAGTTTGAGTTATAAACTTGTCGTATTATTTCATTTCATAAAATCAGTTCAATACTGTTTATTAAACCAAATAAGTTGACTTGAAGGAAAGCGTCCACTGAAAGATGATTTTTCAGAGATGGAAGTGTAAGGATGCGTAAAGTACATAAGACCTGCATATGACTATTAAAAAATCTAATACGGAGAGTGAAAATGAAAGAGAGAACAGATTACTTTATTTATCCCTCATTTAAATCGTAAGCACATTCTTTTAGCCTATTTTTTATTTACACTCTGCCAAAGACAATCGCATGCGATATATACACATACATACATACATATATTCTACTTATTTACTTACATGCATATGCACACACACACACACACACACACACACACACATATATATATATATATAAAGAGAGAGAGAGAGAGAGAGAGAGAGAGAGAGAGAGAGAGAGAGAGAGAGAGAGAGAGGGCTTGCAATTTTGCTATTCTCATGACGTTCCATTAGCGGGGAGAACCTCCCTAAACTGACATAACGCTCCACGAAGGTGGTTTAATGAAAGAGAAGGCATGGCCCACACAAAAAAAGGAGACAAAAGAAACGAAGGCCAGGTTATCACATGGTTTTACGTGTCACAGAGAGAGAGAGAGAGAGAGAGAGAGAGAGAGAGAGAGAGAGAATACACTGTCCATGTCCAGAATCACTTTTGCAGGCTGTTTACTGCGGTTCCCTATGCAGCAAAATAATGCGAAAAAACAGAAAGGGAAAAATGTAAAAGAATGAAGAGGAAAACAGACACAATAATAAAAAAGAACGGAAATAACGAAGGGGGGAAAAGAACAAAAATAAATCAAGATGGGAAAAAGAAAGACAGAATGCAATGGTATTGGCGACCTTAGACTCTTTTTCTAATTTGAAGAGAGGTCGCCCTTGAAGGGGGCTGAGGGAAGGGGGGTTACCCTCCCAGCCCCCTTGCCGAGTATTATCCTTTTGCTTCTGCCTTTGTTGTGTCCTGCCCTGTCGCTCTCATAATGGGAGGAGGAAAGGATTCCTCCTTCTTATCGCCCGCGTTGTCTCTGGTATTTTCTTCAGCGGAATTTTTCCCTTTTCTTCTTATTATGTCAACTTTCCACTCGCTTTTGTGTATTTCTAATTCTTATTCTTTCTTTTCTATTTCCTATATAATTCTTTCTATCACTGTTTTATCTTTTGTAACAGTTTCACATCTTCCTCTCTATGCGATTCTTTTCTTTCGCTATTTTTCTCTTTTAAGTTACATATTTCATAACAAAGTTTATCGACTGCACTTTGATGTCTTTTGCTTTGTTTATTATCTGAAGTGCAGAATCGAACCTTCACTTTGTGTTACACCTCTAATCTTCCTCATATTTATATTTCCTCTGATTTTATTCACCCATTTCCTCTCATTTTTTCATGACGGTTCTCTTTTCATTTGACTCCGAAAATCGTTATTTTTTTCTGAAACCAAGATTTCTGTTTTCTCTTAACACCAGATTTCCTTCCGTGGTCTCTTTCGACCACAACTGTATCTTTTTCATTTTTAGGAGATTAAATGTCTCTTCTCCTCCCAGCCACGTCATCATCCGCTGATCCACTTCCGGAAAGTGCATCCACTTGGTGGTCACTTTCCAAATTCACTTCATCACATTCACCCAACTTCGTCATCCACTTGCACAAATTGTCACTTCATGGATGGTGGTGATTATCTCTTTGACGTACTCAGTCTTTTCTCCCTTATTTTTTCGGACATTGACCTTTTAGTTAAACAAGGAAATAGATTTATCTATTTTGTTTATCCAGTTTTTTTGTGAAGGTAACACGGGCAGAAATCAGGCTGCCTTGGTTTATATATATGTGTGTATATATATATATATATATATATATATATATATATATATATATATATATATATATATATATATATATATATATATATATATACAGTATATATACATGCATATAATTTATATATATATCATTTAGTAATTTTTCCTGGCAGGGATGGCTCCAAGAAAATTAGAAACAACAATCACTGCCACATTCTCGTTTAACCTGCTAAGTCGTGGATGACTCCCCTGAGCTGAAAAATTCCACAACAGAAGTAACTTTTACACAAAAGACTCACAAGCAGCATGTCAACCCCTAGTGTACGCACTGTGCCATTCACCCCTATTTTGCATTCAGTCTCTCGCTCCCTGGGTGTTGAGGCCCCTGGATTCCAATATCTCTTTCACTTCACTTATTCTCCCCTTTCTTGGTCTTCCTCTCCTCCTTCCTCACACCACTTCCGAATTGTTCACTATTTTCACCAACCTACAATCCTCCATCTTTTCTGCATGATCAAATCATCTCAAAACAATCTGATCCATCATTTCACCTACACTAACCCTTTTACCCCTACCACATATCTCATTATTCACCCTGCAGTTCTTCATTGGAGGGGTGGGTAGAGCTCTCGGCTAGCACGCTGTTGGCCCCAGCGTTCGACTCTCCGACCGGCCTATGAAGAATTAGAGGAATTTATTTCTGGTAATAGAAATTCATTTCTCGTCATAACGTGGTTTGGATTCCACAATAAGCTGTAGGTCCCGTTGTTAGGTAACCAGTTGGTTCTTAGCTACGTAAAATAAATCTAATCCTTCGGGCCAGCCCTAAGACAGCTGTTAATCAGCTCAGCGGTCCGATTAAACTAAGATATACTTATTATTCACCCTTCCAATTTTTTTTATGCCGCAAATAGTACGAGTATCTACAATTCACATCCTAAACTTGCACTTTCTTTCTTTTATTGACATTTAACTTCCACACTTCATTTCTGCAGAGGAGAGCTGGCCGACAATCCAATCATACATTCCAACCCTGGCTTCCATGGTCATTCCAAAAGCCCAATCAACATTCTCAATTTTTTTTATTTATTTATTTTTTTTTTTAATATTGTATGTGTCCCAAAACGGAACGGGTCTCTTCATCATCCACGACGCGATGAAAAAGCCACGTCTTGGAAGAACAAGTGAAAAATGTGCCGAAGTTTCTTTAGCGCAATCGAATTTTCTGTACAGCCATTACAGCGTATAATCAAGGCCACCGAAAATTCATCTATCTTTCAGTGGTCCCGGTATAATGCTGTATGATCTGCGGCACGGTGGTGGCCTGGCCTATATCGTTGCCAGAGGCACGATTATGGCTAACTTTAACCTTCAATAAACTACTGAAGCTAAAGGGCTGCAATTTGGTATGACTGATGATTGGAAGGTGTGTGATCAACATACCAATTTGCAGCCCTCTAACCTCAGTAGTTTTGAAGATCTGAGTCCGGACAGAATAAAGTGCGGACGGACTAAATTGCGGACGGACAGACAAAGCCGGCACAACAGTTTTCTTTTACAGAAAACTAAAAAGCTGTTCGACAAAACTATAAGCCATACTGACAAATAACTAGGAGGCTGCGAGACACATAGGGGGGCCTCCAAAAATAAACGTGCAAGCAAAGAGAAGCCGGGTACCTGCCTCGATACGATAACAGACCACAATTTTCTCTCTCGTGCGCCTGCGCCGCTCTCTCCTCCGGAAGGATGATTACACAGCAAACATTAATACTCGAGTTACCACCATTTCACTGATGTTCGGGGAGAGATTTATGGTGCTTAACGCTCTCATGCAAACTATTCCTTCGCCTTTTTTGATACTGCAACGTTTGCAGCTGTCCTGAATGAGGGAATGTATTACGTCCTAGAAAGGCCGTTACACAAAAATTACAGATAAATATTTGTCAGAGACGGCGGGAAAAAATTACATTGTTTCGACTGTGTTTTATGTTCCTAATTCGTGAACTTAATTAGCTGGGATGTTTACTTTACATTAATTACCTTCCATATATTCCAGAAGTAATTAACTTCCATACACACCAAACCTGGAGTATATTTTGTATACCTGAAAGGCTTAATAATAAATCTTGGCGTTCTGGGTCAGATGAGATTTTTAAGAGTTATGAACGAATGCCCAATTTGCACGAATAATTACGTAAACACTTCACTGCAGAGATTTTTGGGAGAAAACTTGGTTAAAACTTCATTTTTCTACCCTCAACACCAATGACATCAGATGATGTGACGCAAAATGAATGGATATACGAAAAAACAGCTTAATATAATATAATTATGTACAATAATTGTCCCGCAAAAGAAAGTAAAACGAACAAATGATTATGGTAACTGACAAACATGAGTAACTGGCCGGGTATTCTTGAGTATGTACATTTGTTTTACATTGCGTTTCTACAAAGCAGAGACGAGATTGTGAAAAATATACAAAAGACAAATTACTATAATGGAATAAGAATCTTTCTCCTGACTGCCTGAGCTAGGCTGTTCGAATAACATCGTCCTTTAAATAAATGCAAGTACAACATACGATTGGTGACTGAGAGTGCTGACGATAATACATTTCAGATAAAAGTACTCAGTTTAGAGTCATTTTCACTTAACTGAAAAAAAATAAAGTATAATTAGAGGCTTATATCTACTCGTCGTATGTGCTAATTGTGTACTCACTTTTTCTTGGTCACCATACAAGCAGATTTGATCTGGTCAGTCTCCATTCCCCCTGTCTTGTCATTCGGACATTTGCTTCAAAGACCCTTTCAACTCTAAATCTTCCACACATTTTATTTCATTTTTCTTCTCACGAAAATTAATATAACTGATTAGTCACTTTATCTTCTCTCATTTATCTGCACTAATACTGTTCATTGCCAAAGCACTTCATTTGAATATCACAGAAGACCTTTATGTTGACTAAAGCCATTTCTCTATATTAAAGAATTTCACATTAGTTTCTTAATTGCCTTCTGATTAATACCACCTACTTTCATGACAAAGCATTAAAATCTTGTAACTTCCCTGAGATTTTAATATTTTTCTTCACTAGAAGACTTCGTCGCTTTGTATCTTTCTGATCATTAAATAAACTTCACCGGAACACTTTACTAACTCGTAGCTTCCCTCTTGACAACCACATAATGTCATTAGTAGAGCACTCTTTTCTTTTGTGACTTTCATTTTGATAAATGTAAATTTTTTGCATCAAAATTTTTGTGCGTTTTAGCTTTCCTTTTGCTTATTATAATTTTTTTTCCCATGAGAACATTGGCTTATAGCTCTTTCAATGATTAATATGCTTGTCTTTCATTAGAAAATTTCATTATCTAATAACTTTCCCAAGTATTAATATCAGTATTCAATAATGAAACACTTTAAATACCATTTGTTTTACTTTTTAACTAGGATCAGTCCATATAACAGAGGCCAGTCAGTTCACCTGTATTTCCCTTACAACTATTCTACATCTATTTTCCTCTATTGGTAAAATGATTCATTAGCTGGTACTTCTCTGAACAATTCTCCGTTGTATCACCAAAGTATTACGTATTTGCTTTCAACTGATTCAAAAATAAATTTCCCGTACCAAAACCTACACATACAGTATTTCACAGTATTTCTCTTTCACCGATAGTGCTTTCAAAAGCGGCCATGAATTTCGCAAATGCTTTCAAACGAGCAATGTTTTAAACAATCAGTAATCCCGATCATTATCTAAGCCTCGGTTACGCAAGGCTATTTCCACTGAAAATCACAAACACACAAATAATCCGTCACAATACAACGCCGTCAAACTCAGGGCCAAACTGCCTCGTTCATTGTCAAGGGGAGAAAGAGAACTGTGCTGATCGGAAAAAAAAAATTATTTTGACGGGATTATTCTGTACATTTATGGCTATTTAGACCTTGCTAGATCCTCAGCCACTGCCAAGCACAGCTTCAGATACATATTACACAGTATATTTCTTGGTCTCTTCGGTACAAACTATGCATAATAGTATAGTAGCGCAAGGATGTCAGAACTATCCGGAAATGACTGATTGTATAGGGAAGGAGGTTCAGTTTTTAAATTTAGAGAAGAATGAGCACCTGACGAAGTCAAGAAATTATGACTCAACAAAGTATCTTCTGCCTGCAGTGAAAGCAACAGCCGCACTCATACATAGATACGCTAACCACGTATGACACGACTATAATAACACAAAGGTTACGGACACAGCTCAGATAACAACTGAGCAACTGTCCGACTCTTGGTAAGAGTAAGCGAAACTGGCCCATAGACAGTAGTCTTTATCCCAGGACCATTAGGTCTTACGGCCTAATTACGTAATCCGAGACATTGCACATTACGAGGATAACTGAACTGAACTGAATATGGAATTTAGGCCAAAGGCCAAGCACTGGGACCTATGGGGTCATTCAGCGCTGAAACGGAAATTGACAGTAGAAGATTTAAAAGGAGTAGCAGGAGGAAAACTTTGCAGTTACACGATGAATCAATTGTTAGGAGAGGGTGAAAAGTTAAGTATACCTTAGTTTTACCAGACCACTGAGCTGATTAACAGCTCTCCTAGGGCTGGCCCGAAGGATTAGACTTATTTTACGTGGCTAAGAACCAACTGGTTACTTGCAACGGGACCTACAGCTTCAGTGGGTGGAAATTATAGCGAGATGAATTTCTATCACCAGAAATAAATTCCTCTAACAGAAAGAATATGAATGGAGGTACAGTAAAAGTAACGAAAGAGGTTGCAGCTAGAGACCGAAGGCACGCTGCAAAAGAACCTTAAGTAATGCCTACAGTGCACCGCATGAGGTACACTGACGGCTCTACCACCCCACGGGAATTACTAGGTTAACTGATCAGACAGAATTGAGTACAACTGTTTTCCGCGACCCAGGAACTCACTGACAGAATTGTTACCATTACAATAAGCATAATATGTTTTTATGGGACTAAACTAAAGGCTCTAAACTTGCATCAGTTTCCACAAACTACCTCTTTATAAGAGGAATGAATAAGAGAACTGTATTATGGTAACAATAACGCTATTAATCATTTGGGCGTCCAATTACTTCTTAACAAGGCGGGTCGGAAAATTCTATCTCGTTATAAAACCTGGTCGCTTAGAAAAACTCAGGTACCTGTGCAGTTTGCCTTACATTCCCGGGATTATTTAAGCAAAATACCTTATCAACAATATAACCGCTGGGAAACATACTTAAATAAAATACGTAATGTATGACTAAAGCGACTGCCTAGTTAGCAAAATTCACAAGCAATAAGTACCCAAACCTTCGTACCCAAGGTTTTCACATATTTTAACAAGCAAAATAAACAAGATTAAATATTGCGTTTGTTTATGTTGAAAGGTGAACGTTTTCAGGGGAACAAGCAGCAAAAAATGTGACATATTCGTGAAGGATAGAAAAAAAATGGAAAGTGATAACAATAAGAATTGATATTAACGATAATATTAAAGTAAAATAATAGGTTAAAACACTACTAAGGCCGAATCAAATTCTCTGAAAAGTTTCATCAAAAATTTTAGCATTTTCTTTTGACAATTTTCTGGCTGTCTATACCAACAGAGGAACTACAACTGGGTACCAAAAGAAAACTATTTAGTTTCCTGCTTAGATAAAATTTTTAGTTTTCTGTAAAAGAAAACTATTGTGCCGGCTTTGCCTATCCGTCCGCACTTTATTCTGTCCGCACTTTTTTTCTGTCCGCCCTCAGATCTTAAAAACTACTGAGGCTAGAGGGCTGCAAATTGGCATGTTGATCATCCACCCTCCAATCATCAAACATACCAAACTGCAGCCCTCTAGCCTTAGTAGTTTTTATTTTATTTAAGGTTAAAGTTAGTCATAATCGTGTTTCTGGCAACGATATAGGATAGGCCACCACCGAGCCGTGATTAAAGTTTCATGGGCAGCGGCTTATACAGCATTATACCGAGACCACCGAAAGATAGATGTATTTTCGGTGGCCTTAATTATACGCTGTAGCAACTCCACAGAAAAATCGATTGCGCCGGGGAAACTTCGACGTATTTTTTGTTTATTTTGAGCTCACCGAAATAGTGACCAAAATAGTAAACTTTTCTCCATTCACATCCATAGATTACCCTTCTCCTCTTATCAAATGGTCTTACACCTCTTTTTCATTCAGAGAATTTTTTTGGTCAAGGGAATAAATATCTGAACGGATATTCCCTAGTTCATTTTCCTTTTTCAAAATGGCCTCACATCCTTTCATTCTTCCTTAAGGGAATAAATTAATATCCTCATTAAGCAAAACGTCTGTTGTATTAAAGATGAAGGGGAAGGGACAAGAAAGGTCACTCACCCCAACTTCTTCATCAAAGTTTCTATGTTTTTTTTTTCGCCACTCTTTTTTTTCCTTGTCTTTATCTCCCGGAAAAGTTCCAGAACTTTCTTTCCTCCTCTCTTTTCTCTTCTTTTATCAACAGCATTCCCGGTCAGTTCAGCATCCGTTCCCTTTGGTCTCTGCCACTATAATAATTGTCTAACTTCTATAATTTTGTCCCGTTCTAGTTTTCACCTTGCATGGAATAACAAGTCCTTCGATTGAGCACTAAAAGTCCAGAATAACAAGTCCTTCGATAGAGCATTAAAAGAGTCCAGAATATAAAGCGGTCTCGTTAAATTAATTCGAATAATAATAATAATAATAATAATAATAATAATAATAATAATAATAATAATAATAATAAGAGATATGTTGCGCAGGTATAAATAGCAGGCGGGTGGTATACAGTGGATGGGTCGGCCGCCTTCTAAATATACCTGTGCAACATGTATCTCAGTCCATTCATTTTTTGTAACTCAGTAATAATAATAATAATAATAATAATAATAATAATAATAATAATAATAATAATAATAATAATAATAATAATAATAAAAAGCCCGGTACCTTTCTCATTTTTCTATTCTTTTTTCTTTTATATCTTCATTTTCCTTCCCTACATGCTCTGGTGTAATTAGTTACAGTCTCTCTTCTCCCTATAAACATTTCTTGTATTTCCAGCTTAATTCTTTTCTTTCTATTGCCTTTACATTTGTATTGTCACTGTTTCCAAGTATTTTTTTCTCCTATCTCTTTGCTTCCTTCCACCGAAATGCTACTACTACTAGTGCTGCTACTACTATTACAATTACTATTACCGCTAAAATCGCTACTGATGTTGTTTCTCAGTGCTGCTTCAATATATCTCTTTAAATTGTAATGTCAGCAGATTTCCCGCAGAACTCCCCATAAATCGCGTTTCCCCTTGTACTTAATTTCGCTAAACTTTGCCTCAATTATCCGTTTATTCCATTCGCTTATTTCCCGATCGTCCTTCAATCTTCCTTCTTTAATGGCCAACCTCGGTGTATTCTCCTCTTCCTTCAAATTTCTCTCGTGTTCCTTCATTTTCTCTCAGGCGCAGCAATTTCTTCCTGTATTTCATTTCCCACTTCTTCCTGATTGCTACGAGTCGCTTTGCCAATCTTCCTTCCTTTACTGCTTTGTGTTCTTTTGCCTTTACTTTGTTACGTTCTTGATTCTTCTTCTTCTTTAATAATTGTTCCGTGTACTACCTTGTCTATGCTTATTTTTTTTCTTTAATTCCTCTAACTGATAATTTCCAGTCCTGCGCTTCGGGTTTTCCAACACGATAGGTTTTCATTTCATTTATTTATTCTTTCCCTTTTCCTTTTTCTCCGACTTTTTCCATTTCAGATGTATGTTTTCCCAATATCTCTGCCATTTGCAATCATTCTGACCCGACCATTCATCAATTGTTATTTATTATTTCCCTCGTTGCTCCTTTCATCCTTTCAGCTTTCTCTCCTGTTTTATGCTGTGTTTCATTTTTATATTCGTATCCTGGTTGTATATTTTATTCTCGACTTTATATTTGTAGATTTCTTATATATATCTTTCTGAAGTTCATGCAGGAAACGTCTTCGTTTCTGCTACTCATATTTTTACATAATTTATTTGATGTTTGTATGGTGATTTTATAATGTATTATGAATTCTAGATTTTTATTTCTATTTTATATTTTATTCTCAACCTATACTTGCAGATGTATTCATAGCTGATTCTGTGTTTCACATTCCATCACAACTCAGTTTTTTATATCTTATTGTGAATATCTTAATTTCTGCTTCACACTTTTTCAGTTAATCACTCATTCCTATTGACTGATCTAGTTATTTGTCACACGTCACTTAAAGAGCTGCCCAAGGTCAACAGCATTTTTCACAATCGAAGATTCCCTTTGAGAGAAATATTATTATTCGGCGTCTATTAACGGCAGGAGGGGAGGGGGAATAAACGTTTTCTCAGGAAATTAGGCCACGGAGTTACAGGTCTCCCTCGTTACCATAAACATCCTTTTTTTTTTTTAAAGAGAACCTTCATTACACAGTAAAACAAGATCCTAAAAGATGCTACAAGGTTCGGAGGATTTTTTATGATAATTAGGTTCATTTAATCACCATTAAATAGTTTAGCATGACGGTGGATAGTTCCAGAGAAAATGCAAGACAACAGTCAACGCAAAATCCAATATTCATCTCCTGAATGGAGGATGAAAGCCATCTGCAGCATACTTCCACAGCGTCAGACACCTACACAGTAAGCTCATCAGCAGTGCGTCGAACTCCCTTGACATCTTCGCCTTTCAATTCCATCTTGAACTATCTTTTTTACTTTACCCTTTTAAAGTGTACTTCCTCCTACTTCCACTGAGTCAGATTCTAGATTCTTGGTAGACTGTTTATTCGAAATACAAGTCATTTGCCTTTCATGAGGATTTCTAAATTAAATATTTCCTTCAATACAATCATGAGCAGACAATCACAATTACCTAGGAAAAAATTAAGCTTGGCACAAGCTTCGGGTTAAATTCCGGTATCAATATATTGTAAGTAGCTCCATGTGGAAAATCGTTACACTACTACTCACTGCTGACAATAAAAAGAACACTAAAAGTACTTAAGAAATGTCTTTTCCTAAGAAAATGAATATTGCGTTAATTAATGAGAACATATCTGTGTAACGAAACTAGTAGAAATGGGCAATAATTAAGGGTAATGATTCAGGACTAATGTTAAGGGTCATGCCCATCTAAGTAAAAATTTGTTTATGTGCAGACGGTAAACAATAGGATCTTATGAACGGCCTCATACCCGAGAGAGAGAGAGAGAGAGAGAGAGAGAGAGATAAACATTATTCGCACCACATCAGACAAGCTCTTATAATTCTCACTCTCCAGGGCCCTCCAATTCGCGCGGAACGTGAATCGCCAGAGGAAGGAGACGAACTGGAATGATATGATGGTTTTATGTCTTATTTTTTTCCTTTCGGGGTTACGTGTGAAATGAGTTCTTCCTCCCCAATACCGTTTTGGATGGTGAGTGCAAAGAAAAGTGAAACAAATGGTTAAACAATATGCGCCGAAGTTTCTTCGGCGCAATCGAGTTTTCTGTACAGCGTATAACCAAGGCCACCGAAAATACCCCCATCTTTCGGTGGTCTCGGTATATTGCTATATGAGCTGCGGACCGTGAAACATTAACTACGTCCCGGTGGTGGCCTGTCCTATATCGTTGCCATAAGGACGATTATGGCTAAATTTAACCTTAAATAAAATAAACTGAGGCTAGAGGGCTGCAATTTGGTATGTTTGAGGATTGGAGGTGGATGATCAACACCAATTTGCAGCCCTCTAGCCTCAGTACTTTTTAAGATCTGAGGGTGGACAGAAAAAGTGCGGACGGAGAGACAAAGCCGGTACAATAGTTTTCTTTTACAGAAAAATAAAACGATTTGATTAAAATGCGTTCCATTAATACACATTATGCCAGCTGTCATGAGGCTACTAGTCCCTCTCTAAAATTAATAATTACTTCGATCCGAAAGGGAAATTTCTTTTTAGAGTTGTTTCCTTTAAAAGAATATATATATATATATATATATATATATATATATATATATATATATATATTATATATATAATATATATATATATGTGTGTGTGTGTGTGCATTTGTGTATGTGTGTGTGTGTATATATATTACGTCTATGATATCCCGTTTGCAGATGGTAAAAAATGGTTGAAAAAAAGTCAGTAAAGCAAAGATAACACGTTAGTGATGTGGAAAAAAATGTTTCACAAATCACAGGACAAGAAACTAAATTAGAGGGAAGGAAATAGTGAAACATTAAAACAAAAAACTCCATATAGCAGAATTTTCATGCAATCTGCCCCTTAGTCAATGGAAGAGGGAGGACTCTCTCCTTTCTAGAGAAGATTCGTATGTTTCTTGCATGGTCTAAAGAAGGTGTTTCTCCCAGTTAGCCTTCAGTATTATTTTAGAAACGCGCAGGTCTGGAATAGTTAAAAAGACTTATTGGTACGCCTAACACGAATATTTTAGGTCAGGAGGACCCACCACGTTAAGTTAGGTTAGGTTAGTTTAGGGTAGTTAAGTTAGGATGCATCTCATCTAAAACTCCCTGTTTCCCAGTGTGGTTCCATATTGTTAGATGTTGGGGGAGGGGAGACTCCATCTTTAAAACTGCTGATTTCTGATAGCAATGAAAGTCAAAACCATTCGTAACACCTACAAAAGTAAAAGGAACACCAAATTTTATACCTCACAGAACAGTCTCAACACTTTCTAAAAATTTACCAGGCTCTGTTTCTCTATGGTCCTGGTGGGACTATTGACCCGCTTTCAGTTCACAATCCAGGAACCCGCGTTCGATAACCAAATCGGGCGAGTAAGGAACAGTATGGTCTTTTTTCCTTCATACTCCAGTACGTCTCTGTTCATAAAGCTGTGAATTTGGTACTACTCAATTGTTACGCGTCAGTCATTGGACAGAAAACTATGACTTGAGTGATTAGTGCTACGAAACGCCAAAATATATATATCATGTGGCAATTTAACAGAGGAAAAAGCTCAACAGGGTAGTTCTCAGCTCACCAGGGTGAAACCAATGATCAAACACTAACCTCTCTCTCTCTCTCTCTCTCTCTCTCTCTCTCTCTCTCTCTCTCTCTCTCTCTGTGGGTTCATGAGACCTCAGTAACTTCCCCGCGTGCTCATTAGTGTCTCAGTATCACTAGAGAATAGAAACTTTCTTTACAAGATTAATAACATAATTTTCCCAGAATTCGGAGAACTTCGTATCTTGTCTAACTGGCAATTTCACCAGATAGCGTCGCTTTAGCTACTTGGTAAGCCCACAAGGATAAAACCCGACCCGCTCAATTTCTCAGCTTCAAATTATTACCAAGGGTACACCTATTATTATTATTATTATTATTACTGTAAAAGCGAAAATTTATGCGGGAAAAAACCCAAATAACTTCTGAATTGACAAGCAAGAAGACACAGAATCGAATGCAACATTGCGAATAAAGAGAAAACGAAACGAAATAAATATTAATTGAACAACGGTAGAGATAATTCAATAAACCATTTTACGTCTTTTTTCACTCCATTATTATTATTATTATTGTTGTTGTTGTTGTTGTTGTTGCTTTTTCTGTCAAAATATCAAGCTGGACAACATTTATTGTATTACAGGCTTCGAAGAATCTTCCCTATATTTGTAACCACTATCTTTTTCTCCAAATGATCCTTCCCATCGAAGAGGCTCGGCTGCTGGCGATATTCCACCTTCCACTTTATTCATAGCAAAATCCTCGGTATATATTAAATTAGCATATCTACACTGCACACGTCACAGGACCCAACAAAATCGATATTTTTCCATTAGTCCCGACGTTCGCCTGAACTCGAAAATGAAAGCGGCACCCAGTTGCTCGAGACATTTTCATTATTTTTTCTTTATAAAGCTCTTAATTCATTAATATTTTTTTTCATTGATGACTGATTTATTCGTGGCTGGAGAAAACAACTAGATTTTTCATTTTGCCGTTATACGTTCTTCTGGGGAGAAGATATATGACGAACTAGTGGGGTAAAATTTTCCCCAGTATGAGGTCGAAATTTTGTATTTTTCCCCCTTCCTTGAAGATAGCTACCATCTGTTGGTCGCAAGTTCGAATCTCTGACCGGCCAGTGAAGAACAAGAGGGGGCGACAGAAAAATAATGTGGTTCGGATTCCACAATAAGCTGTATAGGTAACAATTGGTCAAGTAAAAATAAAAATTTAGGAGAGCTGTAATTTGGTCTGGTTAAACTAAGATTTACCTTTTGAACCAAACTGGTTAGAAGAAGCATAAGTCATGTTTCAAGTTAGATGTTATGCTAACGAAGTTTGAGAAAAATACCCAATAAGACGAAACTTAGGAGGTTTTGATGGGAAACAAATTCCATAGGGAAGCGAAGTCACAAAATATTCTGTGATAATCATCTCAATAATTCACATATTAACTCCCAGCTGTCGAGGCACGTAGCCCGTCCATATGGCGACACTTTCATGAGAGAGAAGTTGGTGCTGATACAGAATGGGGTTGTCGAATATTTTCCTTTCATTAACTGTTATATAATTGTTTGCGTTTGTTTGTGAGCTAAAATAATAAATTTGGATTAGCAAATGACCTCAAATAGTCAGTTTTAATGCTGCGTGTTCCCTGAGAATATTTTCTTTATAAACATTACCTGTTGTATTTCCAGTGTTGGCGTAATATACAGCGTATCGTGTTTTGAATGAGCTGACATGGATCGAGTAACCTTTAATGTTTACTTTAATGTCTTATTATTTATACTGCTTGGTTCCTTTCCTATGAACAAATGAATAGACTCGTTATTCTTATATAATATAATGAATCTTGGAAATGACATGAAAAAGATTGTTGCCAAATCCTTGACAAAGCAAGAAGTTAGCCCCAACGGAAATGTCCGTCGATTAAAATATCAGGGAGGACTCTTTTCTTCGATCAAACTGGATGCTTGATTTCCGAAAGTTCTTGGCGGCTCTCTCCACTTTATTTCCTCCTCTATAGTCCTTTCTTTTTCTCCCTCTCTCTTTTCACATCTCCTGCAAGATCCCTTTCCTTCTCTCTATTCCAACACCCTCTCCCTGAAAACTGGTCGTTTTTCGTGAGATGTTTGACTCTCAAAGTTCTTTAATGCTCTCTCCATTTTCGCTATTATTTCTTAACCCTATGATCACTCTCCATTTTTTTTCTTTGCCTTTCGAAGCAAAGGCACTGACCAAAAATCCTGAACTAATCCTTGGAGGTCTCAAGGACTCAAAAGGAAAGGAAATAAAAGTGTGAGAGGGGAAAAGAGAAGGGAATTTGGTCTCTGTGAGTAGGTGGTCTTCACTTCCCACGCAACACTTGTCATGTGGGGCTAGTGTTTCTCTCTCTCTCTCTCTCTCTCTCTCATATAAGTATATACATACATATATATATATATATATATATATATATATATATATATATATATCTATATATATATATATATATATATATATATATATATATATATATATATATATATATATATATATATATATATATATATATACATATATGTATGTATGTATGTATATATATATATATATATATATATATATATATATATATATATATATATATATATATATTCACTATACAAGTTATTACTGTCTTTCTCGCTTCTAGGACTAAGGATTTGTTTGGGTAGATGCAGTTTATGCGTAAGTATGTTTTGCAATATAAAAGTATATATATACTCCATTTGCAGGTACTTTATCTACACATAAATTTATGCTGTAATGTTCAGTCCTCTGATTTTGTTTAAACTTCTGGAAAAAAAAGCGTACCCAATTCCATTCCATTAATTTTAAGAGCAATGTCGGTCAGAGGAATTTTCAATTTTCTTTGCAAGAAGAGAGAGAGAGAGAGAGAGAGAGAGAGAGAGAGAGAGAGAGAGAGAGAGAGAGAGAGATGGGAGGGGGGTGTGCCTTCCTGAGCAACTATCCTGGTAACAGTTAAAAGAGAGTAGAGAGGAAGTCAAAGAAATGATTCTGAAGTAGATGGGATCTTTCTAAAAAAGAAAAAAAAAATGGACAACATTTCTTTTATGGGAAATACACAATTTCAATTTTTTTTACGGAGAGGAAGGATTTATTTTTATATTCTGCTTCAAATATGTATTGGAAACGCATACTTGACCTTTTGTAGGTCTACTACACAACAAACATTTCATGTATTAAAGATTGCAGTAAAATATAACATTTCTGACAAATAGATCAGAAGCAAATTTGGTTTCTTACGAATGGTTTTTCTTACTTTGGTTTTATTTAGTTATTTCTTTGTAATATAATATGGTTATGTACGAACAGATATCATTCCGGTTATACACAATATTTATCAGAAAATTTGAGAAGAATGTATATTTTTACCTCTATCATATTAACTCGAAAAGGATCCTATGTAGCTTGAAATACCTACAGTAAATTATTTATCAAAGAATGTATTTTAAAAGTAATATCAACACATTACTGAGCGAAGACTGCATAACATTCAAGATAAAAAAATAAAACCTGAACGAAATACAGAATATGCACAGACTGCCGTAGGAACAGAAACAGACTGGACCCATACTTGGTACAATTCCATTAATATCCCAATTGCAATTACGATTGCAATGATTATTGCATATGATCATTGTCATTAACTCAACAGCCTCTATAATGGCTACTGAATAGCATCCGGGTCATTCCTATTGCAAAGTGAATTGAGTTTAGTGGATAACGGCTCATTGAATTATCCAGATTTTATCGCCAGCCTTCAGTTGATTTCACATTTCAGCTTATTATGGTACCTTAGGCTTTCGACTTACTTCAATAGCGATGAAGCTGATTCATAAACTGTAACTTTGATGGTTACTGACCGTTCATTATAGGAGGATTCACTATACCACTGGTGGATCACGACTAGCAGATGAACCTCTTGTCTATGCTTGATCTCGTTCTTTCAAACTAATAAGATGAACAAAATACCCGGAAAATAAAATGATCTACGTAGAAACTTAACCGAAATTGCTGGTTTTATTTTTGTATACAAATGACCTTTTAAAAGTAGTTCCAAAAGCGTAACGATAACTCATTTGTTGACCTACATATTTCCAGAAAAAGAAAATTTTGGAATCACTGAGAATAGATTCCGAAATCTGTGTCAATCATTTCTACCACACAGTGGGGTCTAAACGAGCATTTTGTCCTAATTATTTTTAAAACACTGATAATTTAAAGAAAATCGAAACTTATGTAGAATGCTACAGGAAATGTCAGGTTTTAGATAGTTTTGGACTGCTTTCTCTTTTTATGATTATGGTCATGGTCTTGTTGTGTATGAAAACATATCGCTTCTCTGGGTCCGGTCTTCCATAGAGATTCAGATCACGTCCGTAAGAGAAGCCAAGAAAGAAACAGTCTATAAACTCTCCGTAACCTAATTGGGCGGTGGGGTGGCGGCGGGGGGGAGCGGGGGTTGGAGTATGTTGTTGGGAGTTAAAAGGTCTGGGGAAAGAAGATAGCTGGGGGTGGAGGGTTGAGCAGGGGGAGGGGGGCACTCAAACGCAGACCCTCCCCTCGCCCCCGACTCCAAACCAAGCCATTTATTCCGACAGAATTTTGGAACATAAAAGAAGCCGTGGTGATGGGAACTACCTACAATCGATCACATAACCCAACTTCAATATGTCTGCAGTAAGGGTCATTCTCACCATTCGGCGCATGCATTTCTCGACCTTCTTTTGAGGACCAAAGCAACAGAAAAGAAAATGAAGGGTACCAAGGACTCAACTGAAGACACGAAGAAACAGACAGGTGTAAATGGGGCATTTCAGGTAAATGACAAATATAACATGACTTGATTACTGTTATTACATGTACCTTTAATGAATGCTGTCAGTTCATATATTTATCTAGTCAGTAGTCTGTCTGTGGGTATAAAAAAATTATTCAATATATATATATATATATATATATATATATATATATATATATATATATATATATAGTATATATATATATATGTACATATATATATGTTCAATATTTATAAATATTTATATATACATGCATATATATAAATATATATATATATAATATATATATATATATATATATATATATATATATATATATATATATATATGTATATATACATATATAAACATATATATACATATTGTTTATACATATAAACACATTGTTATAAGTATGTACATATATTTGTGTATATACATATATCTAGATAGATATATGTATGTATGTATGTATGTATGTATAAAACAGGTCAAACGTTACATGACTTTATATTTTGCAAATGTTTGGCGAAGTCGCCTGTTTATATTCAAATTCTTGGCACCTGTTATCAATTATTCAACTTATTAATGAAAAGCCGTCATTATTGAAATTCGTGATGAAATTAAAATATATTTCCATTAAATTTTCTCTCAGAAAAAAGATAAACTAGAAAACGAATCACTATATAAGCACACACACACACACACAAACACAGACACGTGAAAAGAAGCTGAGTGATTGAGGCATATCGTGGCGACCTTCCGGGAACTTTCACAAGACTGGCTCCAGCGTCTCCAGAGAATCCCTGGGCCTTGCTTACGGAGCCTCATCTTCTAGCGGAGCTTTATTTATTTATACATACAATTATACATAATTATACATACATATAGTTAGAAAAAGAGATGAAGAATTATTCCAAATCATTGCCATCTGCTGGAAGTCCCTGACATTCCCGGGAATCCCAACAATTCCCGAAGACTGGAGTAACTCAGTGGATATGAAAATGTCTCTGGAATCCAGATGCGTCACGTGTCCGATTACAAAACTTGGGATAAATCAGACAAAGTTCATCCGTATGGAGCGGACTCTCCTTCTTTGTGAAGACAGATGATCAATTTCAGAAAACGAGGAAGCCAGGTCAACGCAGACGTAGGAGACACGAGAAGGAAGTGCTTCGAGCGGGAGTCTCCTCTTGCCATTGGATACCTCGACGTGGGAAGCAGTGACACCGATTTCACATATTCCTCAGTGGCAACCTCTGGCGTGGCCTAAAATCCCGTAAGTGCAATGCCTACCAAATATGCGAAATTGATTTTCCCACCTTCTGAGGATTGTAGTGTGGCAGGAACTTACGCATCGAGGAACACCTTCAACACTGGCGTGTTTCCTACAGTCAGCAGCGAAATAACTGGTTTCGGGACTCTGCATAGGAATCATCTGTTTTCACAAAAAGCAGAAACGCCGTAGGCTCTTGGCTAGCTAACAGAGCGAAAAATGGGAAGGGCCCATCCCTGGTAAAAACTAAACCCCATTTCAGTGATGCTTTGTTGGCGAAGATGCCCTGGGGTGAGATCAATTGTGATCGTCAAAGGCCAAAATATATATAATATACAGTATATATATATATACAGTATATATACATTGATAATGCTAGTTATTTTCTGTGATGGGGTACTCACCTCACTCACCAGAAACTGACCCCTCTTGGCAATATTTGCAAAATGTCCCGAAGAACAACTTGTATCATGAATGCCCACTGTCAGTGGCTTCCATTACTGAAGTGCCCCTGCCACTTGAACCCAAAATTACCGAACCACTAGATCGACCTAGGTCAGCCCATTCTCGAAATGTACATCAGAATATAAGATGCAAATGGAGAGATATTGTCTGAAGTGAAAGTTCTTGTAAGAGGAAGCGAGTACAGAATTTTTATACCGGAAAAGGCATAAGCTCGAATCTTGTCAAGAGCCGGTCACTCATCAAATGTATATCCCTTTAGGAGTTAACTGTTCTCAAGGTATACTTAATTCGATATCAGGTTGCGGATTAATAACTGCAAGTATAAATGTTGTTTTATATATATATATATATATATATATATATATATATATATATATAATATATATATAGATTATAATCATGAAGCTACAAATGTTGCTTAATGAATATGGTTGGTACTTATTCATTTATCACTTATATAAATTCCCTTCGGTGATAATTCTCCATCGGAGATACTCTCGAGGTATATTTGATATTAAGCGACATTTGTAGCTTCATGATTGTATATAAATCACGGTGTGATAAAAATTTCATATATATATATATATATATAATATATATATATATTATATATATATATATAAATAAATTTCCTGGTTATACTTATTCATTTATCATTATATAAATTCCCTTCGGTGATAATTCTCCATCGGAGATACTGCAGGTATAATTTGATATTAAGCGACATTTGTAGCTTCATGATTGTATATAAATCACGGTGATAAAAACATATATATATATATATATATATATATATATATATATATATATATATATATATATATATGTATATATATATATATATAAAATGCTGTTGTTAATTTTATCGATTTAAACGAACCTAAAATCATTTATCACAGCAACCGCACATACTGTATGTGAAACACAAACACCGTGCCATCCAAATCACCGCTTTGATATTCATGACACCAAAATTACGTTGCATAGGATTAGAAACGTAATGTGTGTATATTATTAATTTCATGTCAGTAAACAGGAAGCGGAGAAATCACGGGTAATCAGGTAGTTAATGAGCATAATAATTAATGATGTGATTATGAAACTTCCGAGTTTGGCTTCACATTCCATGCGGCAATGATGCGACAGGTTATATACGATGCATGAGCTACCTTTTTGAAGAGGAGCATTACTATACGGCTACGGGAACTCTAATGGAAATATTCTCAAATATTCTAATGACGGAATTTCCTAGAAATCTGACACCTCCTTTTCAACCTCGTTACTGAATAGGGCGAATTGGACCACGGTTACCAGTGCGATAAGTACCTCTAATTGGGTCTTTCGGGTCTGTAAAATAATAAGAAGTCCAATTTTTCAGGTCTTCCCTTCGCATACACGTTCTCAGATAATATCTGTATCTTTCCGAGAAGACCAAATGAGAAAATCTGCTCGTAAGCTGACTTGCAACTGAAAGAAAAGAATGAGAATATAGAGGCAAATAAGTACGAAGTACTATAAGTAATGTGGAATATGTTTAAAGAGATAAAGGAAGAAAATAGATATAAAAAGAAGAGAAAGAAAACGGAAAATAGCACTGATGCGATTATGTACTTAGCTCGTTGGGCAATAACGAACTCTAACATTTTTTTTTTAACAGAACTAGTGCGTCTGTCCTTCAAAAGCAGCAATATTTATGTAATTATTTTAATTGCGTTCTTCTTATAATATATCAAGAGCGTTTTGTTCTCTGCATTCTTGTAATTAAATCTTATGTTAGAATGAAATAATGAGTGAAGTGAATTACAAGGATGAATAGACGGAACCAGGAAAACGCCATACTTACGCTAATTAGCAAGAGTTCGAAAGGTTTGACAGCAAGATTGAAGAAAGGAAGATGGGACTGGAGGTAAAGCAAAAGTGGGTGAAGCTAGGAGCAGAAGGAACGCTGCAGACTCCCTTTACTAATGCCTACAGTGGACCACTTGATGTTCGGATGGTACTAGCGATCTATGGGGAGAGTTGGGTTAATTAAAAGTGGCGATCATTATCGGGAGACTTTGTAACGCACAGGCAAAAGGAATATATGGAAACGCATTGTACTTTAAATATTCAATAATACTAAAGAAGCGTTTACTCAGCATGTTTTTTTTATGATAATGGCTCGTCTTCATAATGATGCTATGAAAAATGATCACCGCTTTGAAGTCCTTATTCACGGCAGATTTTTTAATGGAATTTTTAATTTTCTTTTGAACTGACTTTCAAGAACAGTTCCACATCATATTTACATAAATAAATGTCTTCTGACGTAATATATAGTTATTTTTTTTTATTTTGAAATACGTACATTAAATAAAATTTACGTTATGAAATGTCGATGTTGTAATTGAACAAATAAAAACTGTATCAATAGCTTCATGATTTACTCACTATATAATGGCACCTCTCTCTCTCTCTCTCTCTCTCTCTCTCTCTCTCTCTCTCTCTCTCTCTCTCTCTCTCTCTTATCTACTCATGGCTGGACCTCCCAATTCCCAGTTCATCCATTCCATTTATGGAGAAAGTTACAAACAGAATGTATTTTCCTTCTATATTTAAAGGTTACTCTGCAGCACTATATATTCCCTTGCTATCTACTGCCCTCAGATAAACGTTCGCTATGAGAAACCTCTTATCACGGGGAGGAAAGAGAGAGTACCTGATATAACGTTTTCGGCCCAATACATTTATGAGCATCAGTTTTCTATTCACGTCCTTGCAATTAGTTTTTCTCAGTAATGGAAAACCTTCCTTGCAGCCAAAACAATTGTTTATGCAAAATGTTTATTTTCATCTCTCTGTTAAACACGACGCCAGAGAACCTTCCATTAATCAGTCAGTTAGTCCATCTCTCTGCGACAGCTGATGATTTCACTTACTGTCATTTCCTAGGTGAAATATTTTGCTAGGAAGAAAAGAACGAAGAAAATACTTGCAATGCGAGAAAACAGATCAGACGGTTGCAAAACAACTTAAGAGTACAAATACACAACAATATACAGTATATATATATATATATATATATATATATATATATATATATATATATATATACATATACATATATGTATATATGTATACAGTATATATATGTATATATATATATACAAATACATACACATATATATATATATATATATACTATATATATATATATATATATATAAATATATATATATATATATATACGTATATATAATATTGATAGATATAACAAAACTATTAATGTTATGATTCACTAATGCAATTTATCGATGATATTTTATGCATTTTAGGACAGAAATTTTGAAACACTTCAGATATAATGAAAATGAAACACTTCTGATATAATGAATATGAATTATTCATGTTCGAGGCAATCTGAATGGAAGCGAAACTTTATCGTGGTAATTAACCAAAACTGTTTTTTACCTGATTAAATACCTAACCACAAACAACTCTGAATAAGTATGGATAATTTTAGAATTATAACTAATATTACGTTTTGTTCGAAAAAATTTAACAGTGATTCGGAATGTTTTACTTCATCTCATCAGATGTAAATTGCGCACACATTTTATTAACTGTCTTATTCTCCAAAAGCGTTGCCTGAACACATAAAGTGACACAATGTTTGACAAACACACCATCAGGTGAAAGCTATACACTCATTCACGTAGTTAAAAGCTTCGATAATTACGAAGACGGAGCTTCGAGACTTGGTACACAATAGGACAGTTTTGGTGAACGAAAGTTCCAAACCACCATCTATATCACTGCCTCGCCCTAGCAAGATTCGCCAAACGGATACATTTAAAATTCGTTATCAATATCCTAGTTTTGAGTTCCAGTGTCCCTTGGCCAGGAGATAACCCTCTATTCAATAGTTTATTTATCAGTTTTACTGTTAAAACAAAACAAAAACAAAGACCTAATTTCGCAGAACCAAGGTTCATTTAATCCTCAGAGTATTATAATAAATATTAGAAAATGTAAGAAAGTGGAGGTATCAGAATTAATGTTTGTTAATGCTATATTAATATTACACATACATACAAACGCACACATACCCACACACACACACATACACTATATATATATATATATATATATATATATATATATATATATATATATATATATATATATATATATATATATATATATACATGTACCTTTTACATAAAGAGCCAAATTCATTATTGCCCATTAAAAGCCCATCCATCAGCCACAGTCATATTTTCCCCTTTCAGTATCTACCAAGACCTGTATCCTGTTACTGAAAACACACACACACACACACACACACACACATGCACACACACACAGAAACTCTGCACTGAAAATTTCATGTAACTTGACTCCACTGAGGCAACACTCAAACTAGTGCAGGGTTCGATCTTTCGCGTTAGCACTCAGAAAAAATCAAACTACTTTTTCTTTCTACTTCCAAGCTTTGGGATTTACCCCTACGTCTGTTTCTCCCGATTCTGTACAATGTTTCTTCCTTTACGGCAGGTCTCTCGCATCTTTCTTCATGATTATGCCACAACTTCTACCTTCCTTTTCATTTCTCTGGGTTTTTTCCGACCTGGGCTACAAAAGGGCATTAGGTCGACTTGCTCGCTGGTTTCTGCAAATTAAAAATTTTTGACAACGTGTCGCATTGAAAATTTTTGACCTTGTAACCAGCTGGAAATCAATGTTCTTGGTTTTGTACCCTAGAGTATCCGTCTTCTGATACGATTATATCTCCATTTTCCTCTTTTAGTGGTATTTTGCTCTCGTGGTTTTTTTCATTTTATTTTATGTTCGAGAAGGATGAAATAAAAATTGCATCAATCTATAACACCTTTTTTCTAGCTTAAGAGGTAACGGCCAACTTCTGGGGTATTCAAGAGAAAATTTGTAAAGTATTTTCAATTATATTTTAGCATTAGTTACAACCATACTTGCATTTTCGTTGTTATGCAGACAATTATGTCTTCCATTTTTTTTAAATTCCTCGATTCCAGCAATACTCTCTCTCTCTTTCTCTCTCTCTCTCTCTCTCTCTTTTCAAAACGCAAAATAACTGAACAGTTCGTTAGTTTAGTCCATGTCTACAGTCTTACAAATCACCCAGAAAATGCATGATTCTCGTCTTTAACTATCCACATTCCAAACTAACGTCCTGATTCAACTTTAATATTTCAGAGTGCTTTATGCCTTTCACAGCGTATGGAATGATTTCAAGATTTCATTTCGCAATATTTGTTTCGCAAATGCATCAATATTGCATTGTGGTATCTCAAAAACACATCATGCCAGTGTTCTTGATTTTCCTTAACCTGAAGGAAAGGCCATTTAGGTATGAAACAAAACTCCCATTTCTTTAATAAAAAAACTCCCTGTGTCAGGGTCTTATTTCTTTATTTTTTCTTTTTTTACCTATAAATGGAAGGTGGTGTTGTTTCGACACAAAATAAAAACCCCGATTCTTCCTCTCCTCCTTACCTTTATGTAAGAAAGAATATAAAGCATAAAAATGTATTATTCCTGGGAAAGTAATTTATTTACTTCTGAATAAATTTCATGGACGGTGGATTCCCTGTCATCTCTGGAAGGAATAAAATGTCACTGAACGGTGGGATGGCGCCAAACTGAGGCATGTGAAAATATACTTTGTTAACCCAATTTATTTGGAAATTCATTTCGTATGAAATTCATGACCTCTTACCCCTGATGTGTGGGCCGTCCAATAAGCCTACTGGTTATAAAATCTCAAATTGCCAACTGTTATTTCTAAATTTCTATTCTTGGAACCAAGCCATAAGCTTCCATAAGTCAAGTATAACTTTGACATCATTCTTTTTGCTATTCGTTTTTTATTTTTTTTTTATCTTGAAGAAAAGTTGTGGAATACGCCGATAACCGTGTGAGGAAAGAAATATATTCTTGTTATTCTGATGTAATGCGAAAGACAATGTATGGGTATATGCTAATGAATAATTAAGGGATCATCCAAATGAAAAATTTATCAAACAAAATGGAAAAAGTAGGAATCTTCAAAATCAAATGTGCTAAATGCAAAAGGAAAAAAAATGAAAATGTCTGTATCTAAGATTTCTCATCTGGAAACAGCCAAACCAACTCAAGAGAATTTTGGCTTAAATGATGAAACTTCATCATTACTCCGAGTGGAAAGAAAAAAAGTTAAGTATAGTTTTACCAGACCACTGAGCTGATTAACAGCTCTCCTAGGGGCTGGCCCGAAGGATTAGACTTATTTTACGTGGCTAAGAACCAACTGGTTACTTAGCAACGGGACCTACAGCTTATTGTGGAATCCGAACCACATTATAGCGAGAAATGAATTTTTATCACCAGAAATAAATTTCTCTAACTCTTCATTAGCCGTTCGGAGACTCGAACTCGGGCCTACCGAATGATAGGCCAGAGCTCTACCGATTCACCCAACGAAGAGCTTCCGAGTGGAAAGGGTTACGCGAATTGAGTCGATGCTCCCTCGAAGTCTTCCGAGTTCTAGACGTTTCAGGTTCCTCGAATTGTGCTTAAACATTTGTAACAAGACTGTCAAAGGGTACACCAGGATTCGTTACAGAACGAAAGGTGAACATTTGAACAATGCAAAGAGGAAGATGGACAGGTAGGGAGGGAGAAGCAGAGAGGACGAAAAGTCAAAGGTGGGAAACAAAATGCAGCTGGGGTCAAGGGCAGCTGCAAAGAATGTTCAGTGCCGTCTGAAGTGGGTCACGTGAGGCACACTGTAAGCTTTGTCTCCCAACAACTTTCCCTTTAAATGGAAAGATACTGTATCCTATTTCTATTTGATATAGCAAATGATAAGAACGTCGACGCAGTTTTTGTGATGTATGACACAGGATCCTTTCCTTGAGAGAGAGAGAGAGAGAGAGAGAGAGAGAGAGAGAGAGAGAGAGAGAGTAAAAATAATGCAAAATAGGAGGTTAAAATAATGCGTATTGAGAGAAGGTTACGTTCCGTATTGAGAGAACTAGAAATTGCTAGAAAGTTAAATATTAAAAGTGAAAGAGACTGTATATGGAGAATTATAAGTATGAGAAAGGAAAATCGGATTTTCGAAAAAAATATTTCCAAATGAGCTTCTACAAATGCTGAGTAAGACCAGGTGAACTCATACTTATTAGACCATCTACGGTCTCAAAGCCTCATTTGATCCTCAATTAGAGGAATAATTTCTTCGTGAAGGAAAGAAAAAAAATTAATTTCAAATTCTCTTCTCTTGATTTAACGGGAGATAAGACAGCGGAAAAGAAAGTAAAAATGAGTCCTATGAGATCCATTATTTTCTTTCGTTTTTTTGGGGAGGGGGGGCCGGAGGGGGGGTAGAGCGAGGGAGGTGCGAGGAGGGGTACAGATCTCGTTATTTGGAGAAGAATTTTTCTCTTTTATGTGGAATTTTTTCTTCCATATTCCATTTCCTCGTTGAAACAATGACTTGGAAAAAAGAATATTTTAATATATGTCTCGTAGTTTCTTTTCTTCGGTGTCTTCAATGTCTATAGATTTAATGTTCGATGTCTCTTTATGATCGTTGTTAAGTATGTATATACCTTTGTCGAGAATGGTAACACACCAAATTCAATTTTAAAACTATATGTTATAATCTTCCATGAAATTCTTGACCTAATATTGAGACTGCAAATTTGGTGAGTTCTCTCTCTATAGAGAGAGAGAGAGAGAGAGAGAGAGAGAGAGAGAGAGAGAGAGAGAGAGAGAGAGAGAGAGAGAGAGAGAGAGAGTCTAATTAATGTCTCATGACTGAAAGATCTGGGAAAAAGGGGATTAGAAAAATGTTTTTTATATCCCTAGCAATCCAAACAGGAAACTTAAGCAACATTGGGTCTGGCCCTTACTTGGATGGGTGACCGACCAGATATTTAAATTAATGCATAAATCTCGTCAATATCCGTTAGGCAGCAACCTCCTCCCAAACCACTTAATGAAGACGTAGAGTTGTGGCACTGTTACACACACACACACACACACACATACACATATATACACACATATATATATATATATATATATATATATATATATAATTATATATAATTCTCGTATATACTGAAGGGCAAGGGCGCTACCAACTGAACCACACAGGTCAAAAAAGAAGTTGAAACCTAAGTTCCACTGCACCTAAATCTTGTTACCTGGATATGAAACGAAATTTGTGGTTTAATATTTGGAATATAGAAAATATCCCGGTGTACATGTGACAAAAAAAAAAAAAATATATATATATATATAGTGACAGCACCTGACAGCAATTCGCAATTTACCTAAATAGCTGCTGTAGAGTATTTCATCAATGTTCAGCCAGCGTGTTGAATAACCTCCAATCCGATTTCAGTTTGATGCATTATGCATCTCCCCAAGTAATCAAATGCTAGCCAATTAAAAGCTGATTAAGTATTTAGTAACATAAAGAAACGTTATTATCTTTTATCCAGAGGAATGCTGGAGACCACAATAGAGGTATTGCAACAATATATTTGTGATATTAGTGTATAATTGTTAGTCGAAATGAAGCATTAGGGTCCGCTAACAGCCTCTTGTTGACAGAGGAAACGTTTGCGTGACTGGCTTGAATTTATTTTGGTCAAATTATGGCCGAGCTCTGCCGAAACACAACTGCTCTAATGATTTGTTTGTCTGTTAATGTTTGTTGTTGCTATTCGCGTTTATTGCTATTACTTTATCATTGTTTTTATCATTATTAGCAGTATACCTAGGTCGTCAGAATTGTGGCAATGTAAGAGAGGGTCGAGATGGCAAGTCCAAAGCCTAGGGACTTTATTGAAGATCGGACTGTAGTACAGTCAGATTCAAAAGTTCGCCAACGCTCAGTAGTAGTGTATTCACGTCACAAAGGCTTCCAATATATTTTTTAGCTTCTTGTGAAAAAATCGTTTGATATGAATTTTATATTATATATTATATATTTCATATGATATATTATATATTATTATTTTTTATATTATATTATACAAATTTTATATTACTGTATATATTATATAGATTATATGGTTACTTTTCACTGTGTCCTTTCACTCTCAGTGAATAAGTGAGTCATCTAAATTCAAGCAATGGTCCTTAGCCGCATGAAGATTCGTCTTACTGCTTACATTAAAATACGCTGTAAACATTTCCGAAATCCATTCACGAAATGATTTATTTCTTTTTTGTGAAAGTGCATTTATACTCACTTCCGAGTGACATTTATCTGTAAATAACGCAGATAAAATGGTTGGGAAATGCGAATGACCATGACTTTTTAATCATCGATATCTCTTCTCCTCATTTTGTAATTCTGAAAGATGGTTATTTTATTTTATTTTATTTTATTTATTTATTTATTTTTTTTTTTGTACCACTGATATTTTCAAGTATTTCTGATTGTGAAAGGAGTTGCGTTTCTGTGTGACATGCGTTTTTCACTCCTTTTTTTTTTTGTATTTGTAGATAATATTTTTCCTTTATATCACGGATAGAGCATTTTTTGTGCTACCGATATAACAACTCCCCGTCCAATTTTTGCTGAAATTGTGAATGTTTTTTTTTTCTTGTTTGCACCAAAAATATCTTCCATACTTTATTTAATTAATTTGTTTTCTCAGAGCCGGAAAGCATTTCTTGCATCACCGACATTTTTACCAAGATCGGAGTTCCTTACATCATTTCCGTTATCAGAATTCCTATTTCATCTTTTATTTTCTACGATTTTTCCCGGAGGTCGATGGGACTGGCAAACTATTATCTCTCCTAGCATGGATCGGATGAAGATAAGGAACAAAAGTGTAGAGTTCATCAACACCGAATGAAACTACTGTGAATACAGCAAACCAACAAACACCAAGTGTATTACCAATAAATATAATTTTTTGTTTCCAACAAACATCAGGTGTGTTACCATCAAATATCAGGTGCATTATCCGCCACATATCAGGTGTATTTCCCGCCAAATACCTGGTGTAATACCCGCCAAGTCTACCATTCAGAAAACAAAACATATTCGTCACCCTCCACTCAACATTCTTTTAGAGTGACTTGAAAAGTGGTGTCTGTTCACATTCTTCTAAGTGAGTTAAAGAATATATTTCTTCATCCTCTTAATGGCAGTGGATACCCTCGGCGTTCCTCTGCTTTTAACTTTGTCTGCATATGTTCCTGCTCCTGTGATTAATGCACAAGGCCCTCCCGTCCTCGCATAACATACATGCCAACGCTGTGCCCTGCCTTTTTGCTTCGTCATAGTTTCAAGTGAGGGAATTCTCAGCGTCCTGCCCAAGATGGTCCTGTAAATTCCTCTCCGCACTCGATTCAGAAGAAAGTCGAAGCAGAAGAAATTGCATATAACTTTTGGAGCATGTTTCACTCACAACGCCATACTGTTTTTTTTTTTTGCTTGCATTCAAGGTGCTCTCTCTCTCTCTCTCTCTCTCTCTCTCTCTCTCTCTCTCTCTCTCTCTCTCTCATAAAACGAGAAGATGCTGTGCAAACAAATTCGTGATAGTCGATCTAAAAATTACTTGCTCGTTACATAATATTTTCAAGTAATTATTTACTATTATTCCCCCTTCAATAATAAATATTCAAGGGCAATAAAAATCACAGGGTATTAGATACGGGACTTTTGGCTGTAAAATAAACCTTCTGACCAGTTCCAATGAATGTTCGAACTTGAAAGATTACTGAGATGAGTGTTTGAATCTTAATCCATTACTACTGATGATTTTTGTTTAATTCTATAATGATCAATTCTAGCTTCCCTATCAGTCACTGAACAGAAAAACTGGCTATCTTCATTAAAAAAAAAACATTTATTTGCACCTAAATTTACTGGAAAGAAATCAATCCTTATTATTTCTTTATCAGGAACGTGTTATGTTTTGTAGCAGTCGTCCAAGCTTCACCTGCGCAAAGTAATCACAAACTCTAACAACTAATAAATGTGCCCAAGTTTCTTCGGCGCAATCGAGTTTTCTGTACAACGTATGATGCTGTATGAGCCGCAGCCCCTGAAACTTTCAGCCACGGCCCAGCGGTGGCCTGTACTATAGCGTTGCCAGACTCACGATTATGGCTAACTTCAACTTTAAATGAAATAAAAACTACTGAGGCTAGATGGCTGCAATTTGGTATGTTTGACGACTGGAGGGTGGATGATCAACATACCAATTTGCAGCCCTCTAGCCTCAGTAGTTTTTACGATCTGAGGGCGGACAGAAAAAGTGCGGACGGACAGACAAAGCCAGGCACAGTAATTTTCTTTTACAGAAAACTAAAAATGGCAAACACATAAAGTAATATACGAGTCAAGGATGATAATGGAAAAGAATATTCAGTTTTAGAGTTTCATCTGCCTTACAAGAGAGATCCTGCCGAGCGAATAGAGAAATTAGAATTAGGAACACGACCGCCGTGGAAATAGCCACTTCTAGTTCTCGAATAACGAGGGAAAAGTGAAGCAAGGTCAGGTTAAGGAAGCTGGACAGCTAAACGGGAAAAGGCTGAAGGGAACGGATGGAAAGTAAAAGGCAGAGAGCAGCGCAGCTGGAGTCAGAGAGATGCTGTTATGTCAAGTGTCCCACAAGGCGCACTGTAAGAGAAGGGTGTAATCTGATCGAGATTTTCTCAGGGCATTATAATAATTCTTGCAGGGTCTTTCACCCAGGAGTTTCGGATGATATTTTCAGAGGTTGTAAAAACTTCGAATGGCCGCTTTATTGAAGCTTTTAAAAACGGGTCACCTCCTATCACACTGTGTCAGAAATAAAGAGGCGAGTCATATTTTTCCATATTCAACCCACTTTATCATCCGTTCCATTCCTTTTCCTTCTTTGTACATATTTCTTACTTCTGTTCTTTTTATTGTGGCTATCTTTTCGTCTCTTTTTACCTTTATCACTCTTTCTGCAACCCTTCCTATGTCCTTCTCTTCTTCTTTATGTGTGTCTATCTCACTCATTACATATAATGACAAGAGATCATGTGTGGGAGGATGAAAATTCATCTTTGTCGGATTCACCTTACGGAATAATAAACAGCTCGAGTTCAGCACGATCCAATTCACACAGATCTGGCAATCAAAAGTAAATTAAATACGTAGCGAGTCATTGTTTAGGAAGTTAATTATCAATTATCATTTACCTGGACGTGATGGAAGGCCACTAACGTGAATTCCCATTACGTAATATTCATGAGATTAAGGGCCTCATTAATCTTGGGCGAAATTACGCTTGACGTCGACTACGGAATGGCTGGTGCGTCTTTTTCTCAGGAACGTTTGTTAGATTGATAAACGAATTCGGTTTTGAAGGTTAGATGCTT
>NC_089769.1:11972083-11977083 GCF_040412425.1 Macrobrachium rosenbergii | reverse complement strand
GTACCATATGCTTTGCAGGTCATTCATTTGTTACTACATAATCATCGCATGTCACTTAACACACTTTCTCTGCACGTCAGATTTCCATTTGATGCGGCAAACATGATTTCATGTTTGAAGAATGTTTGAGTTCTGCTTTTATACAAACTTCCATATATCCTCGTGCATTACTGAAGAAAAATTCGCCAGATAATAATACAGGTATCATTTTATAGCAGACAGAACCATATTAATCATCATCATTGTTGTTCATACAACCATCATTTCTTTTCAGAGAAATTAAAAATTTTTCATCATGCAAGTGCCTGGGGATCTGATTTCATTGAACGGGCTAGTTCATTCTTTTATAATTCTCTCTCTCTCTCTCTCTCTAACCACTCCACTTAGCTTTCATAAACCTTATTCCCGACACTAAATTTCCTTAACAGCAAAACCTGAAGAGAGGAAAAATAAAAACCTTCCCACGGTGTCCGCGGCCCAGGTTCCTCTAAACGCCAGCCATCTCTGCGAACAAGCATTGCCCAAACGTTGCGTTGCCTCGTTGTAACGCCATTTACGTTATCGGCCCAATTTATGTTTACCCGGTTCTCTCGATTCCCTTCCCAAAATATTAGTCCGCCTGACTTTTTTCTCTTGGACGAGTGGCGAATCTGATAAGGAAAACACGGTGCAGTTGGCTTCAGTTCCCAGGTATCGCTTAGCTTTGCTTTCCTCGCTTTATTTGTTTCTTTTTTTTTTTTTTAGCTGAATGAAAAGGTAAACACATGAGAAATGTACCGATCGTTCGGCCTCCACTGACAGATATTGCTATTAAACTACTATGTGAAGAGTGTCTGGAACGCTGATAATAGTTATAATGGTAGTTATAATGATAAATGCATTTGATTACAGTTAAAGATATTCGAGCCACTCGATCTGGCCTCCCGCTCCCATAACATTAATATTGTAAACTAAAAAAAAAAAAATGTTTCAGTTCTTCCATTTACACGGGTATACATTAATTACAGTTAAAGTCCTCCTGGGCCTCTGTAGGCTCCTAGGGTAGGCGCTGATCTCCTGTTACTTAGGCCAACAGCCAGTGAGGGACAGGTCCCAATGCCTATGACACGTGGCCAGTGTGTGGCTAAGACTCACTGTTTAACTACCCAGCCCGAGGGCTGGTACCTATTCTCCTACTGAACCTCTTGGGTTTTTTCGGACCGTTAGGTTGACGGGCTGCCGGGTTTTTGCGGTGGTGCAATTCGAGTCATCAGTGACCGGCTGGATTTGAACCCTGGCCCTCTCAACTGGTAACCGAGGATCATACCACTACGCCACCACAGCGGCTATGTACTTGTTTATTAGTCGACTGTGGTAGTCCCTGGTCTTGCGACTGCAGGTCGAGCGAATATCATTCTCTCTCTCTCTCTCTCTCTCTCTCTCTCTCTCTCTCTCTCTCTCTCTCTATATATATATATATATATATATATATATATATATATATATATAAATTATTTATATAAGTACAGTATATGTATAAATTTATATATATGTATAGTATATATATATATATATATATATATATATATATATATATATATATATATATATATATATATATCGAAATCTAAAAAAATATACTTCTCCCAGTCTTTAATTTACGATTTTGTTAGATCCCGATCTTGTTTCTTTTATTTACTTTCAGTTTTTACCTGATTTCATATAACTTTTTAGACGCTTTTGTTTTCTGTCAGCCTTTTAAAATATTCAGAAGTGAATTCTCTGCCTCTGTAACCTTTCTTCAAATCATCAGCTTTTATTGTCTCTTTTTCTGGAACTCATTTACTTTCTTGCTTAATTTTCTATTTTTTCTTAAACGTCTTCATATTAAACTTTCTGTTCAGAAGGCATTAATTTTTTTTTAATTAATTCCGAACTCATATTTTTCAGCTTCCATTTCCATGAGCTGTTTTCGTTTTCATCGAATTCAAGCAGTCACACAATAGCGAAGGAATAACTTTCCTATTCCTAATTCTATTGGAATACCAATAAAAAGATTTGATATCTGATAAAACTTGGCTGATGTATTTACGAACTTTTAATGAGCAGCGATGTCAGTTTTGCAGCCGAAGAGGAGTATAGTTTCAGCCAACTCTTACTTCCTTCAACATTTTGGGCGTTCAGGGTTCATCTAACTTTCTAGGGGAGACCACAGCGGTCGAGTTACTCTATACGGGTTCCCTGTCCTTCGTTGCACGTAGCACTGAATGCTTGATTGGGTTATTCCTCCTATTCTGTTTTGTTATTTTTTATACGTTGCTTAGTTCTTTCTCGCACTTCATACATGAAATTCTCTGTTGTTCATATTCCCTTAGCATTAGTGTAAAAAGAGAACAGAACTGCCCCATATCATACTCAGCCATGAAAGTATATGCACTCAAGCTAGACTCGAGCCCCGATCAATGCAGAGGTCAGAGAAATAAATGGATTGGTCCCTTTCTTGCATAAATCACCCAGCGAGCGTCAATTCTTGCAACAGGTATTAGTTATCAAGTGCAACCGGCTGGATGAATTATCCTGACGTCTTTCATCAAAATCTTGTCGAATTTTACTAACACGACGAATCCTGGCAGAAATTTGAAACGGCATAATTTTCCGGCAAGCTTTTCTATAAACGTCTTTAATTATCATGAAGTTACTTCAGTTATTCATCCTTTAAAAAACTGGAAAAAATGCGGCGAAGTTTTTTCAGCGCTATCAAGTTTTCTGTACAGCGTATAATCAAGGCCGCCGAAAATAGATCTATCTTCCGGTGGTCTCGGTATAGTGCTGTATAAGCCAAGGCCCATGAAACGTTAACCACGGCCCGGTGATGGCCTGTCCTATATCGTTGCCAGAAGCACGATTATGTCTACCTTTAACTTTTAATGAAATAAAAAATACTGAGGCTAGAGGGCTGCAATTTGGTATGTTTGATGACTGGAGGGTGGATAATCAACATACAAATTTGCAGCCCTCTAGCCTCAGTTGTCTTTAAGATCCGAGGGCGGACAGAAAAATCGCGGACGGACAAACAAAGCCATCTCGGTTCTCTTTTACAGAAAACTAAAAACCATTCTCATTCATTTTCATTTTTCGTTCAATCACTTCCCTGGAGGCCTTAAGCCTAATGTCGAATTCGGCAAGCTGACACGGGACCTCTTCTTAAACTAGCCAACAGTAACTGAAGGTAATGTGGTGGAGGTGAATGAGAGGTCTGGTGTGGACCTCTGGACCCAAACTTCGTCGATCGCAGAGATTACTGCTAATGACCAAAAGACATAACCAACGACGACTGATGGCTTGATATTCTCTCTCTCTCTCTCTCTCTCTCTCTCTCTCTCTCTCTCTCTCTCTAATCTCTCTCTTCACTATATATATGTAAATAAATATATATATATATATATATATATATATATATATTATATATATATATATATATATATATATATATATATATATATATATATATATATATATATATATATATATATATATATATATATATATATATATATATATATATATATATATATATATATATATATATATATATAGTGTGTGTGTGTGTGTGTGTGTGTGACCGGGCGCGTACAACTCCAATGTAAAAATGAAAACGTCAGTAAAAAAATCCTTAAAAACGGACGCTGAAAACTGTGTTAAACTGAAAATAGAGGAAAGCCTCTCCTGTTTGATAAAAAGCGCTCTTTTACTGAAACAGTGTGAAGATAACCAGAGGAATTCGCAAAGAAGAGAAAGAAAGATGTGGAAATTAAAATGCAAATAAAATACCACGGGAGAAGAATGCACTCAGAGAGAGAGAGAGAGAGAGAGAGAGAGAGAGAGAGAGAGAGAGAGAGAGAGTTTCAGCCATCTAGAAGTCCGAGGTTCCTCATCCAAACAATAATATCTGTATTGCCACTGGGCTCATCTTTCCTACATCTAACGGCCAGTAGTTGATATGATGGCAGAATTCAATTATCCGGACGCTCCAAACACACTGAAGCATGCAACCGCATGCTCACCTATCTAGGTTATCTATCTCCAAACTTTTTGTCTATGAAATAATTTCTTCCTCCTCAATTCCTTGACTGTTAACGCCAGACCTTTCCACTGCCCTTCGTTTTAGCGTTTAATAAAACGCGAGATTTACTCTAATCGCCTCGTAAAAATTCTATTATCCACGTAAGTTAACCTTCCCTCTTTTAATCCTTTGTGGGAGATTCCCCGAAACCTCCATCTTCCCGAGATCAATTTCGGCAACAATCAGGAACTCTGTCCTGGATATTTCTATGCAAATGTCGTCTGAGGTCACAGACTCTTACAAAAGTCCCCTTTGGAAATGCAAATGGCGTCTCGACCTTGTTGGGGCTTCAAGTTCGAAGCAACTTCTCTCCGCCCTTTCCACTTTCGCAAATGTTATTTATTGCTCCGTGAAATGACTTCCTGTGGACGAATGCTTGTCGTTCTGGTTAAGGATCGGTATTTTGTCATGAGCTACGTTGCTGAATAGTACGGTATGCTGAAGTCATACGCTAAACTTTATCCATATAAAAATAATTCGTGTCAATACATACGTATATATATGTATATGTGTGTGCATATCATATATATATATATATATATATATATATATATATATATATATATATATATATATATATATATATATATATATATATATATATATATACATATACATATATTGTGTATACACACAAACACACATAAATAATTCGTGTTAATGTATATAAATATATACATACAACTATATATATATATATATATATATATATATATATATATATATATATATATATATATGTGTGTGTGTGTGTGTGTGTGTGTGTGTGTGTGTGTGTGTGTGTGTTTGATGTGCATATTTCATACCCTAACCACTTAAGAATATAAATATTAGCCCCAGAATTAGGTAAAATTCGTCTAAGACGACTCTGCTTGTTCTCATTTTTTTGCAAATATTC
>NC_089769.1:11959583-11969583 GCF_040412425.1 Macrobrachium rosenbergii | reverse complement strand
CATTCAAGGAAAAGACTGACGTAACAGGGACACTGCCTGAGCTGTGGCTCTGTTTCGGGAGCAAGGATGTTCAGTAATGACAACTTCAATGATGGCTTCACACTGCTAGGAAGCAAGGAGGAACAAAAAAGTAAAGCGCCCCTTTGTATGGTTTATTGCCACGCGGAAGAAAGGGGCTCAAACAAGATCAAAGCAACAGAACTACAAAAGAACGTTAGTCCTTGGTCTACAACCCGTTAGGACAATATAACATCAAGGTCTCTCTGTCTTTAGACCTTGTATAAAACCATAAGGAAGATTCACAATTATCGCAATTATAAAAGGAGGAAATTCCGCGTGAACAAAGCTTTGTCATACTTTCAAAGCGTCTCAGAATGGAATCATGGATATGTCTCCCCTCATAAATCATTGAACAAGATAAGGGGAGACATCTATTCAAGGGAACTATGAGAGTTTTCAGATAAAGAGACACCAAGCCAATGCCATTCAAAGGTACATAAAAAAAGAAATTGCGAGCTATCAGTAGAAGCTTTCTACTATCGTTTAACTGCAATGACATTCGTAACTTAGTGTCATTTAGGGACCACACAGGTATGAAATAGAAACGAATAGATGCATTCTAATTCAGTGCTATAACGCACTGAATATGGACACGTGAAATTTTTATCCTCTTATGCAAAACGTTCTCTGTTAGCTTTCATAACCGTAAAGAGAAGTACCGTTATTTCACTAAAAACTGTTTCTGTTAAACAGGAAATCACTCTGAAAAGTCCCTTCAAAAACTCCTTGGAGGAAACTGAAACGAGGAATCAAGAAGGCCCATGTACACCTCATTAGAACAGGAAGTGCTAAGACATATAACGGAATTTAATCCAGCCTCAAGTTCATTGTATTTTATCAAACAAATCCTACAAGTGTAAAAAGGTCCTAGACACCTCTAAAAGTTAAGAAACCTCTTTCTGAACTAAAGATCAACCTGCAACTATTTTAAGCCTTCACTCTGTCATGAGTTTCATAACAAATGAGAAGAGGAGATATCTTAGACTCTCAATATTAATCTCAGGAATAACTGACAATCTATCAAAAAATGAAGAAGATGAAGACAACTATCAAAGAAAAAAACAGAAAGAAGAAAAGGTATGACTGAAGATATATGACTGGCAATGATGTCTAAAAGGAGAATGCTTCCTCACGCCAGAGGATCAAAGAGAACTAAATGAAGATTTATGTCCTGGTAATGAAATAGAAAGTGAGACAGCTTCCTCACACCAAGAGGAGGACATTGACACTGAAGAGGAACAAAAGAGCACGGAGAAGCAACCTGTGTACATAAGATTTTTAGTTTTCTGAAAAGAAAACTATTGTGCCGGCTTTGTCTGTCCGTCCGTACTTTTTCTGTCCGCCCTCAGATCTTAAAAACTACTGACGCTAGAGGGCAGGAAATTGGTATATTGATCATCCACCTCCAATCAACAAACATACCAAATTGCAGCCCTCTAGCCTCAGTACTTTTTATTTTATTAAAAGTTAAAGTTAGACATAATCGTGCGCCTGGCAACGATCTAGATCAGGCCACCACCGGGCGTGGTTAAGGTTTCATGGGCCGCGGTTCATACAGCATTATACCGAGACCACCGAAAGATAGATCTGGCCAGGGTCGATATATCTTGGTATTTGCGGCATAATTTGTGAGTATAAACAAATTACATGTGGACTGATGACAAATATATATATATATATATATATATATATATATATATATATATATATATATATATATATATATATATATATATATATATATATATATATATGTAAATGTGTGTCTATATACGTATTATCATTTTCTTAAACTTAAGCGCATGAACAACTAATGAAAGATGTATGAAATGAAGGTTTATTTCAAAGTGTTCATCTTTCATAAATATATCATCCCGTCATTATTTCATCAACTTGTTAAATTTAGCCCCAGTGACCCCTAGGGTCTTGGTCATGTCCCCAAAGTTCCATCCATCCATTCGTCAATCCTTCAACAACACATTCATCTCTTGGAGTCGAATCATTACCTCATCTTTATAATAATTTCAGCAACTTTTGTGTTGCACTGCCAGAAAGGAGGTGATATAATCTAGGCTATTTTGTTGTTGTTGTCGTTGCTGAGTCTGGCCTTGAATCTCTTCATAGCTCGCTCCACCTTTAATTCATATCTCCACCTCCCCTCAGCGCGAGGAGACCATGAAATATGCCAGTGGGAGAGATGTGTGACAGGGATACGACGGGGAAAAGTAAGAGTGAAATATGAATGACTTACAGGCTGGGAGTTTTGAAGGAGCATAGAATCTCTTTCTCATTTACTGTCTCTTAAACACGGTCATGGCAACAGAGACAAATGTCACTCTCTAAACCGTCTAGCTAGATTTCAAACGGCGTCCAGTGTCTGAAATTTTCTTTCTCTCCCCTCCCCTTTAAACTGCTCTAATCCCTCTGGAAAGAACAATCATCTCAGAGAGAGAGAGAGAGAGAGAGAGAGAGAGAGAGAGAGAGAGAGAGAGAGAGAGAGAGAGAGAGAGAGAACTGGAGGAATTTGCATTAATTAGAATCGGCAAATGATCCTTTCCCATTACATAAACGACACGTTTATTAAATTTCTACCATTTGTCCGTTTACCCAAGACATCATTCATTATAATCATTATTACTACTACTATTACGGAGCAAGCTTCTACTGACAGAACTGCGATAAAGTGTTTACTCAGTAAATAAATGAGCAAACAAAGATATAAATAAATAAAGTTGCCTAACAACAAATGTGTAAGGAAATTCAAGAATGTTTGAGTGTATCCCTTAGCCAAGGCTGTCGAACTCTTAGCTTTGGAAGGTCATACCGCAGATGCTACGGCACAGCCTACGATTTGAGAGCATTGGTCTTACGCTCAACGTCAGGCGTGAGGGAACTGCATATACACCTCACATGATTCAGGAGGCAGACATAGCAACACAGATATTTCAGTCATTTAAGCAAAATATAACTGCAAGATGGGATGCTGGGAGCCCCCAAAACCACCCAACGACTCCATTTCGCTCAGAATGATTCCACCATTTCAAGCAGAGCAGTTTCAACAAAACTGCTCCGCGAATCCTACATTCAGCAGTTTCTACACCCTGGAATGTTCTAACGCACGATGCAAACGAGACCTGGAGAGACGACAGAACTGTAATTCATTTCTTCTGTCAGGCACATCCTACAGTTCATTGCTTTTCCTGTGCGACTCCCTGCCAGTGATTTAAACACATTTTAATTCCTCTTATGGCTATAATACATCCTACAAAGATACGCTAACTCAATTTCCAACTTACTTGTGTATCTTTACAAAGATATATACACACTGTGATAGCCGACCAACGAAGTGCAACTTCACAAACAGAAACCACTAAAATGGAGGTCTGCAGACGCCACCAAATGCTCGCGAAGGAGATAATATAAAGCCGTTTGCAGGATGCAAATGCCCGGGATGATCCTATGCAACACTTACAAACGTCCGACAAAAGGAATTTACTGATTCCCATTATAATAACCCTTTCGTTCGCTCGCCCTTGTATGTATAACAGTGTGTGTATGCTCGGGAATCCCTTTTAGGTTGCGCTGGCAAATTTCAGATTTGGAATGTTATATTTTTCATGACTGACCTTGACAACAATAAGAACCACGATATCTGGAATCATGGAACTTTTAACCGAATTAGAATACACGTACTTTAAATCACAGAATACAACAATATGTGTCTATTATCATAAAACTAAAATATCATGAGCCTTTTGTAAGCCTGCCAATACTAGTCTGTAAAACTTAAGGAAATAATATGAGGTTTTCATGTCAATTCTAATTAGTTTTTAAGTTTAAGACTATAAATTTAGATTTCAAGGTCTGACAATAATTTTCAATTTAAACTTTGCATATGGGATTCAAAACATGTTGATCCGCACACAGCAACATGGGAAGACTTGATATGAACGACTCTAAGGTTCAAACAGATGGGAAAAATAATGGATTAATATTTAATGTCGCCTGACTTGCATATTTATGACGAGAGGTATAAATCCTTTTCATTGAGCCTATATCACAGTTTCTCCTATTTTAGAATTTACAGTCACCATTTGCCATAAATTGAGTCTAATCCTAATCAGTTTTGTAAGAGTAGATTTTCGTGAGCTCTATCAAAGAGAAAGATTCAGCGTAATATTTTCCTGCTGTATTCATGTACCCCTTTTCCTACACTCATATCCGTCTCCTTCTATGTCTGATTTGCTCTAGATCTTTTTATTCATTAATTGTATTCTTGCTATCGGTACCAATGTTCCCCGGCCCCTCTTTTTGTGTCTGTGACGTCATCTTTCGGGTGGCAGCTTTTCTTACGGAAAATTTCATCCTATTTTTTGTCTTACAGAAAACTGAAATAGCCTCGAAATATGCCATATATTTCTGAGGAAATATAGTTAGCAAGACAGCATGCAATATGCTCCCCTTTCAAGAACACTTGCTAAGAAAGATACTCTTTACGCTAAAGTGAGGCACAACATATATCTATAGTCTTTGACCAAGATGGCTGATTTTAGAAAGAAAAAATCATACAAATTAAATGCTCTCTCTCTCTCTCTCTCTCTCTCTCTCTCTCTCTCTCTCTCTCTCTCTCTCTCTCAGCTGAATGCTACATAATTCGGACAATTTAATAGAAAAGCACCATAAATCAACTTGGTTGAAATAAATATTGTAGGGGTCACGGACTAATTAGATATTCAGAATTACATAAAGAAATTAATATCTTTTCTTTGCCAGTGTTATGAAATTTACATGTAATTGTTCGTTCATTTACAAGGAATGCATCTAGATGAGGTGTTCTAGTAATAAAATGATAATGTTTACTAAATGAAATATTTCCCTGCAATCCAAAAGAACAGATCAATAGGCTTTATCCTTTTCCCTAATAAGTAACATTCCTGTACAACGCAACCCAACGAATATGAGATAATTTCGACTTAATGAGTTGGAAACCTGCTAAGCGGGGAACATTTTTCATGGCGGGTTTGAGGACATGACAGTTGTTCATTGAATTTTCAAGAGACGCAGAAAATCTCAAATTTAAAAAGGAAAAAGGTAATTTTCTACTGCTTTTTGAAAATGGGAGGATATCCACAGAAAAAAAAATATGAAAAGAAAGGGAAGAAAAAAGTGGATAATTCTGTGGTACAGGGCTCAGCTTGCAGTCGTATGGTCCGTGGTTTGATCCTATCCTGTATGCATCCCTCGTATATCCATAATAAAAGGGTACCTGCTTCAGCTGTAAATCAAAAGGGTATGGGGGCTGGCAATGTCGCCCCCAAAGTCCTTGCGCAGAAACCGAAGGCTAATACGTTCTCGTGGTATCTGCATTAAGGAATAAAAAAGTATGTATGGAATATTTGCTATAATACATACATATATATATATATATATATATATATATATATATATATATATATATATATATATATATGTGTGTGTGTGTGTGTGTGTGTGTGTGTGTGTGTGTGTGTGTGTGTGTGTGTGTGTATTACCTCCAAGCATAAGTAAAAAACAGCCCGGGATTATTCTCGTTGAAAACATAAACTGTTTAATTCGCCCTTTATTTACGGAATTAAATTATTTTTCACTAAGTTTACATTCGGGTGTTTATTGCGCTGAACTTAAAAGTATCACTCAATATGAATAGTACATTTATTAATATAACTGTATGACTGAATTATCTAATTCATGCTTACTGAATAATAACACAAGATTAAGAAAAAGCGAACAGTTATATTTCTCGACATTTTAAAATCATTTTTATAACTGGACACTGAAATGTCAGAAATTACGCCACAGCTGGAAATCAAGAAATTTTCAGCCTGATTCCAATTACACACTTGCCTAATTATCGGTTAAGTGTGGGGGTGGTGTCGTTTACATGAAAGCAAGCGGTATCTGTTGCAATTCCATTAACACTATGCTTTGAAAATATTTAAGAAAACTGCACTGAATAAAGTGAGAAAACCAGAAAAAAAAGTTAGAAAGAAAAATAAAGGCACATAAGGTTTCTGAAGGGTTCGCCTGTCAGCTGTCATGCAAATGCGAAAGTCTGCGGCCTTATTCTTCCCGATTCCACGGATTCACAGAAACCTTAACTTTCGAACAATCGTCGAATTCACATTTTGGCGGCCGTGAAGGTGACGCCATTGCACGCTGTAATGTAGTAATGTACAGATGGAGAATCCTCTTTAAAAGTTGGATGGTTAGACCAGACTAAAACTGATAAGGAGCAATTGTTCGAGACGAGTGGAACGTACGCATACAACTTTTCAAAATACATATTAGCTATATATATATATATATATATATATATATATATATATATATATATATATATATATATATATATATATATATATATATACACGCAGACACACATGCATATATGTGTGTGTATGTATTTGTAAAATATTGAAAACAAATTGTTATATATAACTGCTGTGAGGGCTTTACTACTTGAAGAACTGTCATGCAGAAAAAGCTAAATCTACAAAGCATTCTTCCTTTATAACTTTCCCTTTTGTATATTTATGAGCACAGAATATATCACTTATCACAATGTTTGCGAAGCCGAGAAACGCCAATCATCATTTCCTGACTTCCATAATAAAAGATTTCCATCTCGCATCGGCATTTCTTCACCTTTGCATTACACGGAGTAATGACAAAGGTAATTATATCCAACCAACGTTGGTTGTAATTATGTCACAGGACCCGATGTTTTAAACAAAAATCAGCCTCGATGCAGCGTGAACAAGATCTATTATCACTCGGAGAAAGCTCCAGACAAGAAACACAGACGATTATTCATCTTGATGAAGAATAATTGCTGTCAAATGGTAAAAGTTCTTCCTGTGTCTTTGAAGGGTTTTCGAGTATTTGTCAATACGTATTCCGGTATTTGCAATATATATCATTTAATGGGTTATTACTTGTGGTCCACCCTTCTTACTCAGTCATGATGAGGTCTCTCAAATGGAACAATAAGGAGAAGTAAAAACTGTTCCTCTTTGTATATGATGTCGGTAATGATTATTAAGGTCATTGAAAATATCACTGGATAATTGTTTGTCAGACGGGCATCGAGATACGTTCATAAATAAAGGACAGAAAATAAGAAGAGCAAAGGGAGGAAATTGCCTTAATTGTACCCTAACTCCTCTCCCAACGTCAAGGAGAAATTTAACTTCTAATGGCTGGTTAAAGATATATATATATATAGTATATATATATATATATATATATATATATATATATATATATATATATATATATATATATATATATATATATATTACTAAAAGGACCTCATTCAAATTGGATGGTATCTAATGGAGTTTTTATTCAGAAAAAGTTACAAGCTTTCTTGGACAAACAGTCCACATTATCAAGTATCCGTACAATGAGCAGACGCGTAGTCCGGCTGTATTTATATCTGTGTGCTGGGTACTTTTGATCCTATAATCCCCTAGCTCTTCCTGTGTGACCCCCACCCCCTCGTGATCTTGGTCTTTCTCTGATCCCTTCTTCCAGGTGTCCGTTTTCCGTGCATTCTCTTGTGTTTTTCCTTCGTTTCCTTGCTACTGTGGAGTATACGATTTTTCTAGATATGCTGTCTTCAAAGACGTTTCCGGTGTTCCCTGCCATCGTGTGGTTGGCGCAAGTTATGAAGGCGTTCTCTACAACCAGTCTAGATGTTTTGTTTTGTTGGTGTTCCTGTACAGAAAATATGAGGAGGAGGGTGGATGTCTCCCCTACCCTCCTGTTCCCCTACCTACCCTGCCATCCCGGGTTGGACAAACCGGTTTGCAGGAGCAGGGTGGATGTCTCCCCTACCTACCCCGCCCCGGGCTGGTTTCCACGGGGTGGGTGGCTGTGTCATGTTCCCCCACTGTCACCCGGGGAGGGGACAAACAAGATCCACTCTGATATTTTATTATTAATAATAGATTTTTATTGTTTTTCTGGTTTTATCTTCATGCAAAGGAGTGTAAATACTGACGTCGCTTCCTTGTTCACTCTTAACATTTAAATATGGTTTCAGTTTTCTGTAAATAAAACTATTGAGATGGCTTTGTCTGTCCGTCCGCACTTTTTCTGTCCACCTCAGATCTTCAAAACTACTGAGGCTAGAGAGCTGCAAATTGATATTATGTTGATCATCCACCCTCCAATCATCCAACCAAATTGCAGCCCTCTAGCCTCAGTACTTTTAATTTTACTAAAAGTTAAAGTTAGCCATAATCGTGCTTCTGGCAACGATATAGGACAGGCCACCAACCGCCCATGGTTAAAGTTTCATGGGCCGCTGTTCATACAGCATTATACCGAGACCACCGAAAGATATATCTATTTTCGGTGGCCTTGATTATACACTGGCTGTACAGAAACCTCGGTTGAGCCGGAAAAAATTCGGCAGCATTTTTTACTTGTTTATGTATAGCCAATGCAACCTCATAAAATTTTTAAAAATATCAAGAATACAACAGGTTCATTAGAAAGTAATTAAACTTAAATAAAACATTCATTATCATTAATTGCCTTCCGTTTCAACTACAAACCACGATAAAATTCAGGACAATTTCATTGCGGCGGCCTAATTTAAATGAACAAAGAAGTCTATTTACATAAAAGGTTAATTAGGCGCCGTAAAAGGCAGGATGTGATGAAATTACTGTTTCATCGTCACTACCTGTTGGTTTTTTATCTATTAAATCAACTTTCACTTTCCGTATAAGGGCTGAGCAGTACAATGAAAGTGAAGGTCTCTGTTCCAAGTTGATGATAATTAGGCGCTTAACCATAAAGCTGAATATAAGTAACTGCTAGCATACTAAGGCAGTTGTCACTGAAACAAAGAGGTTTCTGCCATAAACTCAGTGAGGGCAGTCATGATGGTTATTTAAGCTGCTCGACTATTTAAACAAAATTGACAATAATAAAAAACCAGATTATAGCAATAAACAACAAAAACAGAAGTCTTAAAAATGAGCTACAGCACGTGTTGACAGCTTTAAAATTGGTTTCAGATTGAAATTAGCTAAAAAAAAAAAAAAAAAAAAAAAAAAAAACGAAGCTCTAGGGTAAGTTGAACCCTTTAGAGAAAGGGCCCATCAACACGTAGGAAGTCCAAGGACGAGTAAATGTCTGGAGGACTTCACAGAAGACGTCTCCTTTCTGCCGTCAGGCTTCGAACCAGGCGAAAGAAGACTCCACTACAACGCTGATATCAATGTTACCAAAATCGTTTCGTTCCGTTAACGAAAACTCTATTTCGATATTGTGTTTCTTTGCAGATGAACAGATTACATTATCCACCTGTCTCTCAGATTACATTAGCTGCCTGTTTCTAACTCTAAAAAGGGCATTTCTTGCCTCCCTTTCAGTATGATAGTCTCGACTTTCAATTAACTCTGAAATTAAGCTAAAAGGGAAAAGAAATTCTTTGTGAATAGTGCACCTTCCATTATCCTCTGACACGACATCAAAATAAATATGAATTTGAAAAGACACACATTTATGAGGAAAGCTCTAATGAACATTTCTCTTCCGTATTCTATTTAGATTCCAGTCAATAATTAAAATATATTCCTTTAGGATACTGTTTTCAAATATATTTCAACAAGACCAAAAATTGCATAGGGAATTCACCAAAAAAAATTGTGAAAAATAAATTTCGAGTTTTCCATAATAAATATGACAAGAAACTTTTCACAGCCTTTTCTGACTGACGCCCCTGAAAAGCTGTACTCTTATGTTTTCCATTAAAGTGTTACGTAATGAACGACTTCAAACACTTAAAAGGGAATGCTATGCCTTCTGTTCCAGTGTTGCGTAATAACGACTCTCTTGAGGTCCTCACAATTGCAGTACTCGAGTCTCCTGAGCGACGAATCCC
>NC_089769.1:11929583-11954583 GCF_040412425.1 Macrobrachium rosenbergii | reverse complement strand
CTATTCAGCAAATGGATTCGTAGCGAAATAGAGAATATAAAACTGAAAGCACAAAGTGGCATCAGCCAAAAAATTTCGTCAGCCAGAAATACAGTCAATTTTAAAACGAATAGCAGACGTACACACACACACACACACACACACACACACACACACACACACACACACACACACACACACACACTAATTTCGGGTGTTTGAAATTAACATTATATTTGCAGATGACCCTTCCTTTTTCTTACGTTTAGTGGGAAATGTTGGAGCTTTTTTTTTTTATTGCACAATTACACACGTATTGCCGTACCTAAATTGTCACATATTTGCGCTTCAACATCCTTTATGCATTCGACATTGTCACGGACGAGCATTTATTATGCTTTGCGCCTCCAACATTGCCTGCAGATGCGGGAGGCACCATTACCATGTATCACCCACAAAATCTGTGATATAGACCTGGGAATAGCAATTAGTTGTATTCGCTGTCAAAGGACCTAATATATATGCAGAACTTCAAGGCGAGAAGAGAGAGAGAGAGAGCGCACACACACACACACACACACACACACACACACACATATATATATATATATATATATATATATATATATATGTATATATATATATATATATATATATATATAAAAATATATGTATATATATACATATATATACATAAAAATATTGCCACGAGACCAACACTGACCCCAGGGTAATACAGGTCAAATTAATTCATTAATACTAGATTTTAAAAACACCAGGATCTTTATAATGACCCACCGCACACCTTCCGCGGTTTTAATTTAAAATGTAGTTAGCATGTTTAAAAACCCATAAACCTCAGCGAGTGGTGGGATACACGCAAAGGGTAAAGACACAACCAAACTCAAAGTTACTAATTTATTACAGTAGGTTGAAAATGAGACAAGAGGTACCTCGACCTATCAGGAAAATTACACATTTGCCTACATAACACATTCAGCCCCCATCACATTCTTTCCGGGACTGAATTTGTTTTGTAGGCAAATGTGTAAGTTTCCTGGTGGGTCATGCACACACTCCTGACACGCTCCTTCCACAGAATTTGAGAAGGAAATAAATACGAGAAAACATAGAGAACAATCCTCAATCACTCCCAAAACGCATAAACCACAATTAAACGATAGCAGAAGAAAGAAGAGTAAGAAAATTGTGAAGAGCTTAATCCTACACAATAACCAACACAACTCGCTGAGGGGCCACTGTGCACGGAACTGCCATTAATTGCCCTCATTTGGTCACAGCAACGTAGCAGACACCAGGTTTCTGCAATGACCTCGGGATTCCTGAAACGTGGCAGACGACACTCTCGTGGATCCACCTTCACGACCGCGTCAACGATTCCAGAGGACTCTCACCAGATTATCCTAATTAATGCTCGCAGAGTAACGCTGAGATGCTCCTTCACGCTCGCCAGCTCCCGAGCCAATCGTAGCCGGCAAGGCAGGAAGTACCACACACAACTCGTGGCGGGCAAGACGCCGCTTCGACAAAATACAACCGATATTTGGTTCTTTCTCTCACTCCTGTTGCAGCAGTCACACGATCCATCAATCTTGAGATGTCAATTAATGATTAATGGTCCTCCGTTTCTTTTTTACCCTGCAGCAAGTACTGTCTTGTGTGGTTGGGTCAAGGTCGTTAAATGAGATTAGAAGACTTCGTGACCATACAGTGTATTTGGCAAAGCTCCTCAGAAACCATGCCACGTTTACGAGGAGTAAAATTTTTTTTTTCAATCTTCTGGCAATAAAAATTAATAGAAGGACTTCTTAGTTGAAAAATAATTTCAGGGACGAATCTGTAGAGGAGTTCTTTTAAAATCCTGGTCCAATATAATTTATATAACGGGGAGGGGGGGGCAGTGCCGTCAGTGCGCGTCGTGCGGTGCACTGTAGGCATTATTTAAGGTTCTTTGCAGCGTGCCTCCGGCCCCTACCAGCAACCCCCTTCGTTCCTTTTACAGTACCTCCTTTCATATTCTCTTTCTTCCATCTTACTTTCCACCCTCTCCTAACAACTGATTCAGAGTGCAACTGCGAGGTTTTCCTCCTGTCACACCTTTCAAACCTTTTCCTGTCAATTTCCTTTTCAGGGCTGAATGACCTCACAGGTCCCAGTGCTTGGCCTTTGGCCTAAATTATATATTCAATTCAATTCAATATAATTTATACGCCATGAATTTTGTACATTTGACACAACTGTATTAATCTACTGTAGCTCCGCCCTGCCACTCGATTTTGGCCTTTCATAACAGTGTGTGACAAGACGGCGCTTGCATATACTTCAACCAAGTGCTTTTAAATTACATATAATTTTACGTTACAATTAAATTAAAACTCGAAATTAAACAGGTATATATATACATATATATACAAATATATGCATACATGTAATATATAGATATATATATATATATATATATATATATATATATATATATATATATATATATATATATATGTATATATATATATATATATATATATATATATATATATATATATATATATATATATTTCAGAAAATATGGCTGCTACAATTTTAAAGGACACATATATGCATTTCATAGCTTCAATGCTTTAAGATGTGATGAAAGAATTTATGGAGTCAGATGGAAGTAGGTCGAGAGACTCGAGGTAAAATCTTTGTGTTCAGCAAATAGTTTGATTCCTCAGCAATATTGCCAGTCAGGTGATCTCCGAAGTGTTATGTATATTCATTGAGTACGTGCGTTAATTTGATCTAGATTACGCCAAAATCTGCCCTAAAAGTGAGTTTGATCGTTCATTAACGTGATAGAACTGCAGTTGTCTAGACGTAGCTTTGGAGAGGATCCAGGCTTTAAATCGCAGATAAGGTAGAGTTTGAAATCTCTGTTTTATGGGAGAAAATTGAACTTGTGATTTCTTACCATGATTTTCTAATCATTATGAACTTTTGAACTGGTGTGGGAGATTTAATATGAATATTCATACCTCTTTTGTATTATTGTTTTGTCATGTTACGTTTGCCATATCTTGGCTATGCATTTTACACTTTCCATTATTGTGTTTTGCATTTCATATGTTTTTGGGAGTTTTCTATCATGTTTAATTCTTCCGACAGATGTCTGTGGACAGATGTCGGTGGACAGTGTGGACTGTTTGAATAACATGTGGTAGACTGGTTTTGACATGACTAATTATTGATTTGGGAGTATGTGTGAGTTTGGATATTTTCAGGCTATTAGCCATAGTGAGACTTCTTTAATCAGAAGTGTTTTGCAGTTCAGAGTTTAGTTATCTAACTCGATATTTCATTTATTATGCATTTTAATCTTTGCTTTGTTTTATTCATTTCTTGTTGGGTTATTTGAATAATAAACCTATTTTTGTAGAAACTATTTGCGTTTCTTTAAATGGTCCATTTAATTGATTTGGTGAGAATGAGTGAGATTCGGGTGGGTGAACTTGGAAAACGATGAGAGAGAGAGAGAGGCGCTACACGGTGAGAGAGAGAGAGAGAGAGAGAGAGAGAGAGAGAGAAAGAGGAGAAAAATAGATGTAAGTGTTGTCGTGTAATAACGTTCATACGCCTCCGTTCCATGAATAAAGATCGTTGGAGCACGTTACGTACACTTTCAAAAGAGTGTTAATTCTGTCCTCGTTACAGAATTAAATGGTGGCAGCCGTGTCTGAATGAAATGGTTGGCAGCCGTGTCTGAATGAAATGGCGGCAGCGGGTGTCTTTTGATTTTAAATGGTGGCAGCATGATTTTAGTGTCTTTAATGATGGCGAAAGAGGGAGATTACTAATAGACTAATTGATAACGTTGATACCCAAGGCGACGGGCCGTGGCGTCAGGAGTGGTTACCCCTCAGTCTTAAGATAGCGAAGTTACATAGTGGGTCGGATTACGTGGGTAATTCGGGGAACCTTTCTTCTTTTTTCCGTTTCTATTCGAGTACTGGGAGTGGGGAGTTGTGAAATAGATCTGGATGATCTCTAGAGCAATTTTGGGGTTAACAAAATACCCAAATAACGCTTAGTCGTCGAGTAGGTGACGTCACAGGTTAGCAAGTTGAGAGATAGGTACTTCGTTTTCTGTTTCAAAATTGGTAAGTACCCCATTCTCGTAAGTTGCGCAGAACGCCGTTTTCTATTCTTCTTTTAGAGGGGGTAACTTGTGCCTTTCTCTAGTGTTCTTTTGGTTTCTCTTTTTATGTTGTTACGCTCAGGGCGTGTGATTACTCACAAAATGCCGGACGATGCAGCAAGCACATCCCAATCAATTGTGGTGCATAAAGTGACGAACATTTGTGGGGAATTACAAATTTTAAAGGGTTAGTTGATGGAAAGCCAACCCAAAATATAGAAACTTTCATTGAGTCAGTGAACAATTATCTGAATTCCAAGAAAATTACGAATGGCGCTGAAGCTTTAACAGAGGCTAAATCATTTCTGGATTTAGATAAAGGAGATATTGGGAAACGAGCACGCAGTTTCGGGTTCAGAAGGTGTAAAACTTGGAATGAACTGCAGAAATTTCTACGAGCTACTTATGGCGGAGTTCAACGTGAATGCGCAGTTCGGAATTTGCGAGAGTTTCTCAAAATAAAGAAGGGCAATGATTCACTAGTCACATACAGTGCGAATTTATTTGATGCAGTAGTTGAGTTAAAGAAATCTATAATAGGCTCTCCATGGGTAACTGGAAATAATATCTCCTTAGATAATTTTGAAAGATTGTTACACTTTGCTTGCCTTTTAACGTCGGTCCCAGATGTAATTGTAGATAGTTTTGATAAGAGAATTGATCAGGATACAGACGAATCCTTTTTGTTTGCACAGATTAACAAAAATCTAGCAAAATGCCCGACACTGGACAGTAGTTTTGTACAGGGAGGTGCAAAGATGTCAGCTGCGGTTTCCAAACCACAGAATAATGATAGTCGCTCGCATTCGGGAAATGATGCAACAGCGAAGACATGTGCACGAGTAGAATCGAAGAAAATTCCAGAGAGATCAGTCATAACGATACGTTGTCTTAATTGTGATAAAATAGGCCATAGTAAGTCAAATTGCAGAGTGAGATATTGTTCAGTTTGCAAATCTTCAGATCATGGATGGAGATTTTGCCCAGCCACGAAGAATAGAGATTATTCAGGAAGTCACGGGAGGTTTTTCTAGATATGACAGGAGAATTCCACATGATGCAAGTTCTAGATACACAAAGGAACAGCAGAATTTTCACAAGATAAGTTCGAAAACGGACACAGGATAATGACTAATCAGGTCGTAGAGTCACTAGAACCCAGGCCGATTGACGAACGTGGATTCTCTAATGGCAATGAAATTTCTATTTTCATTGATTCTGGTAGCTCAGTTAACTTAGTAAATGCTGACCTTTTTCACTCGAGGTTTCCAGAGTGCAAATTAGTCCCTTCTAGTGAGACAGTGTGTGATGTACAAGCGAGGAAACTGAATATTTTAGGTTCGTCATTTCTTACGCTTTGTATCGGCGGAAAGACAATAGTAGAATCATTTTTGGTCATAGAAGGCTTAGCCTTAGGTGAAATGGTTTTGCTAGGACACCCTTCTTGTATGCGACATAACATCAACATTCTTACGGGAGTTCAGGGGATTACAATAGGTGAGTCGGGTTGTTTTGTTCCATATATACACACAGAGAGAGAGAGAGGTGATACACGGTGAGAGAGAGAGAGAGAGAGAGAGAGAGAGAGAGAGAGAGAAAGAGGAGAAAAATAGATGTAAGTGTTGTCGTGAGCGAACGTTCATACGCCTCCGTTCCATGAATAAAGATCGTTGGAGCACGTTACGTACACTTTCAAAAGAGTGTTAATTCTGTCCTCGTTACATATATATATATATACAGTACATACACACATACACACACATTTCTTATTTCGGCAGTGCGGTAGTGGGACCGCTCAGTATTTATTAAACGGTCCATATACTTCGACTAATATGCAAGTGTTCTCGCCTCTGTCGATGTATACTTGTCGAAATAATAATGGTTTATTCCCTGTTGTACTGTTCTTTGTTATTTTCATGGTGCTTGTGTGCACACACAAACACACTCACAATCTATATAATACACTCAGCATTTAGTTTAGAATGAAGTTACGAACACCATATTTTTCTCCAACCTGACTGCAACCCTCGACAGCTGACTAATTAGCGGGCACGTAACCCACCGCATCAGTAAACATAAACAAAAATTTAATCATAACCTTCCTATATCACCTCAGACCCTCTGGAAATCGAACACAAGCCACATTCGCCAAGCTGCAAATCAAATATGAACCCCATGTTCAAAAAAAAAATTGTCATTACGGCAACTTGATATATCCGCTCATTAGTCAAGCCAAAGCAAGCAGAAAGTTACTATTGTAAGTCTAATTTCTATTGACATAAATGACTTTCTTCTTCTTCTTCTTATTGCCACTACTCTTGCTACTGATTTAGGTTACTGCATGATTAATCATTATGGGTGATCATGAGTAAATTAAAGCTTGCCATTCTCTATGTTCTTAAAATTTCCAGTTGCATACAGTTTTACATCGCGTTAAATCAATAAAATTTTACGGTAATATACACGTATTAGTATTCATCAATGGTCCTGTTTTTTTAATGATTTTTTTTTTAACAAAAGTTGTAAAATTTTGTCATGCAAACTTACAATCTGTGGGTATTTCGGGCATTACTTGGAATTTATGATTCAAATTTTGCAGGACACATTCGTTTGCTATAAGGTCAACCCTTCTGAACCCAATCCTACGGCTGGTATGGAGTGGAGTTAACACTGAAAGTGTAATCTTTAAGCTCTAAACACTGAATTTTTGGATGGGTTTGCTGGCCTATTTCCGTACAACCACAAAAATCCACGTACACATTTGGTTTTTAGATATACAGGCTTATTAAAGAAAAAAAAAATTCAAATGAAATGAAAATTTAGCAACATAAATACTGACGTCACAGAGTCACTAAGGGCAATCAACCTAAGGGTATTCCTGTAAGTGAGCTTACATATGAACAATTCATTCACAAAATCAAAAGTAAATATGTAATACCTGTTTACATATTACTCAGGCAACTAAAATTAAAATGCAAATTTACAATATCCTTTTTGCGATGAGGTTGGTTGGATATTTCAATATATCAAATATATTGGAAGATAATATTATTTCATGAAATTACGCCTCCAGTCTTATAGAAAGTCTTTAATTTCTTTTCCTATCAATTACTGCATGATGTTATAACCCTTCAGTCATGGACAGAGCGCCGAATATACCTTGCCCTATTTCCAGACTAGTTCTAGATGATACTTATGTAGAACTGACTGGCACCCAGATCTGGCACTCAGATGCTTTGCTTAATGCCTTTTACTTCTTTCGTTCCCTTCAAACTATTCCTAACGAACTTTCCAACTTCTTTAACTTCACCATACTTGAGTTTTCACAGGTCGTAAAGAACAAATCCTTCACGAAAGCGCTATGGTAATCATGAAATGTCTCGTTAAACTATCCTATAATAATAATAATAATATATAATAATAATAATAATAATAATAATAATAATAATAATAATAATAATAATAATCTACCAACTGTGTGTGTGAGGAACCTTTCAATGCAATCTTTCTTCACAACGTTCAGGTTCATTTTTCTCTCTAGAATCTCTCACTTACATCATTCAGTAGCATTGCATTTTTACGTCAGTCATAATGGTGGAGCACACGGCTCACGACTGATGTACCCGTGTTCGATCCTTTCACCAGATAAAGAATGGAATGGTATGGGAGCGTTAGTAAAACATCTAGCATGATTCTGTCGACCTTAACAGTGAATTGAGTAATAGAGCATTAAAAACTATTACTCGAAAAAGCTGAGGTGGAGAGAGAGAGAGAGAGAGAGAGAGAGAGAGAGAGAGAGAGAGAGAGTCTCTCTCTCTCTCGTACCTGTTGCCGCCCTTTCTCCCGAAATATATCTCAATCTTCAATCTTACAATTTCTTCACTTCCCACTTCATACCCATTTTTCATATTTTCCTTTCATTCTCTGCCCTAATTCTCCCATTTCCTTCCTTCCATTGCACCCTACTGATATTTGTATTAGAGACATTTGATCGAATGCAGATTTCTTTCCTATTAATCTTATGTGTATGCAAATGGCCACTGATGGTAGTGAGTTTACTAAGACTGATGGAGTATTTTGACGATTTATTTTTTTGGATATAAAGGCAATCTTCCTTGAATTAGCTGATATTTTATGAAAATTATCAATTTCCAATTCTCATTCCTTAAGAAGGTAAAGTGACAAAGGAAAATAGAAGGCTACTTGGTAATAAAAAAATTATTTAATGCATGATGCGTCTTAGAGGTGGTATTGTATCAGACCTTTTAAACATTGGATAACCAATGACTTTTCTTTTATCAATTAAAGGCACCTGACTCTATTTTTGTACGTGTTCTATCCTTCTTCCCTTCTTTTACCAACAAAGTCCGCTGATGATTCACTTCAGTAACCTTATCGTAATCTATTTATAACAGTTCCTGCTTAATCCATTTTTATTTACCTTGTCTTTAATTTGATTCAACTTTATCCACCCCCACCCCCTTATTAGTTTGATTGTTTCTTCCCTCTTCTAAATCCCCAGTTTTACCGCTGTCTCAAACAGACAAGTCCTTCTTTTTCTTTATTCACGGTCCCTGTATTTTATCAGAGCTTCCCAATTCAATTATCTATGGACTGTTTCAACATCCCTTCCTTACTTGTAGTGTTACAACACCTACATAACTTTTTATGCTTTTTCCTTTAATTTTATTCCTAGTTTTGTGTTGCAGCATTTGTGGTAGTTGCAGTGGTACTATTATTATTATTATTATTATTATTATTATTATTATTATTATTATTATTATTATTATTATTATTAACGAAGAGAAAAACTTACGACAGATTTTTTGTTTAAATGAAATAAGAGTAACTGATAGAGCATTATAAATATAGTTTTCAAAGCTCTCTGTAAACCTTGTAACTGGACAACAGAATTATTATGGAATACATTTTTAATAATAATAATAATAATAATAATAATAATAATAATAATAATAATAATAATAATAATAATAATAATAATATGGCGATGTTACAGTGGCTTCTTCGATTAATCCTCATTTTACTATCAATTCAAATTAAATCCATTCTATTAAATCTGAAGCTGAGCTTTACCTATATTTGTTATCATTACTGCATGTTTAACACGACTGAAGAATATTTAAATTACTCTTCTTCCTTATACCGCCTTTCTTTTCTCTCATACCACGCAGCTTCTCAATTTTTTTTTTTTTGTTTATGCTTCTTGCTACTACCATTTATCCATTTTCTTCTTATTTTGCTCATTCCCTCTCCCTGGTCTTGCATCATCAATCCTTTGGCCATCTGTTCCGACTTTTTTGTTTTTTTCCTATATTTCACCATCTCTTTGTTTCGTTTCTATACTTTCGAGTTTATTCTGTTTTTATACTCTCGTCTGTCCATTTTCGCATACAGCTTCCTTCATTCTCCTAATTATCACTTTCATAAACATTTTCTCTATATTTAGTTCTTGCTTTTTGTGTAAACGTCTCTTCCTCATCTTTGGTATTTTCTTATTTCCTTTTACTTTAATGTTTTCTCTCTCTCTCTCTCTCTCTCTCTCTCTCTCTCTCTCTCTCTCTCTCTCTCTCTCAGAATGTGTATGTAGATTGTTTTGGGTGACGACAACACGAGCGTCTCTATTTTAAGCCTAAGTATCCATCCTTTCTATGAAAAGGCAATTTCTGTTTCTGCCAAGTATGAGAGCTTCCATCACCATAACATAAAATTACGCCATAAGCAGAGGCAGAGAAAGATAATGCACCGCCTCGGAAACTATTTTTAATATTCCACCAGCTTCTTGATTACCATAAAGTTCCTGCGTCTTCAAGGCATCATTACTTACGCTAATGAATTTTTCTGTCACTTATCTCCCGTGCTGTTTTCATTTGTCTAGACCAAGGAATCTATGGGAGCTATGTGTTAGCAATGGAGGAAAAGGATATGCCACGCAAGGTCGCATTTTTTTTTGATCACCTGAATAAATCCCTTCAATAGCAATATGAAAAATTTAACACGAATATTCTCAATGAAGAAGCCTTATCCTCGAATCGCCATTTCTTCCCAAGAAACGGCAAGAAACACGAAAGAAACCCAACAACAATGGGACTCATTGCCTCGAACAAGAAAAGGAACTTCCTGGTAAAAATTTTTCTTAGAAATCACAAACATCTGGAAAACAGATCTTGAAAAGAAAGGAAAAAATAAGAGCCACTTTACCCTCAAATACATATTACGCCGATTACTTATCTTACAGGGGTTACGCAAGTTGCAAAAGAACGTATGTATCATTCTAAATATATTCAATACATTATGACTGTGAGCGAAATGGACTACCAACGAAATAATACGGCAGATAATGTTTCTTCTTGCTTCAAGTCCTAGTTAGCATTATGTAGAAAAAACAAATATGGAGAATACAACAGGGATTTATTTCCTACATTTCATATTTGTAAATTTACATCTCTTACTTAATATCAGTCTTTCTTTTCTTTCCTTCATTCCTACCACTGGCATTCACGACCGTTCTCCATCATTTTTATAACCACCGTTTTCCTTCCTCTTTTTTTCTTTTTCTTTCTGAGCACTTACTCTTTGTTTCAATCCCCCTTCCGCAGTTTTTTATCTCTAACAATTCTTCTATTGTTTTTTTTTTACATTCTCTTCACTTACTTTTATTTCATTCACTCGCCTCGCTCTCTGCTCTCTGTCAAGCTTTCTTTTCCAATACTATTTCTCAAACATTCCTTTTCACTTAACCATATACACTTAATTATTCTCAATTCATTATTTGATATCTGTCTCTATGTCCATTCGTTTCTCCTTTCTCCTTTGGGTACATAAGGCATTGCTTTCTAAGTCTTATGAAACTAATTCACTACGGTCATTTCCCATCCTAAATTCTCCTCGATTATTTCATGCATCGCATTTTTCTTCCTTCACTTTCTAATCGTGTTTCTCTTAGGTTTCATCTTCATTTACTCTCCTCTAAGTTTTATATATTTCCAAGACATATTTCTTGTAGTTGGAACCCTATAACCAATTTGTTCATATTTTATTTACCTCAAAACTACTGTATATCCTTTTCTACGCATACACTAAGCACCATAATGTACAATGAGCCATAATATACACACATTTACCTGACATCTATCACATTTAAGCAACTTCTACCTCCATCAATCCTTCCTTCCATCTACTCAACGTCTTCTGTCCTTCGAACCATTCCCTTCACATATGAGGCGGGCGTTATTAGTCTCATACCGGGAGATCTATGGAACAACACAAAGAAGTGCAGAGTTCATCATAGTAATCTCCTTCTGCCTCTTCGCTCTTGATCTTTCTCGCTCTTCTGCCATAATCTAGTCTAGGGAGAGGGCACATCAGTCCTTCCTAGGATCTCCTTTACCAGCTATTCATGCCCCAGGCCCCTTTTTTTTTATCATTATCTCTTCACTTTTGGCTCTTGAAGCAGAATGTGTTTTCTATATCATTGGGAAAGTCTAATATCCTATCCTTTCCACCAACTGATAATTATTTGTGGTATGTTAGCAATTTCTAACCAGGGGTTTTCTTCTGTCTTCAACCCAAGTAGACCTACCCAATTCCAGCTATTCCAAAGCTTTCTGGCTTCCTGTTCATTCTCCTCTTGTCTTATGAGTTCCTCTATTCTCTGCTCACAATGTCAATTGTGACCACGCGACAAATCAATCCAGATAACCAACAATATGCGCAAGTTCGATACTCCTAAGACTCAGTTGCTCTATCAACACTTCCTACAACTTTTCCACTGTGATTGAAATGAGGATAAAATTATTTTCTCCTCTACTACACTCTTCGATTGTTCAGAGTACATCATATCTATCATAGTTACATTATGAAGCTCAACTTGGTAAATCTGTCTATAAAAATGTTGGGTCGGTATAATTCTCTGCTGGGCCCGCGTTCGAGTCTCCGATCGGCCAATGAAGAATTAAAGGAATTTATTTCTGGGGGTAGAAATTCATTTCTCGGTATAATGTGGTTCGCATTCCACAATAAGCTGTAGGTCCCGTTGCTAGGTAACCAATTGGTTCTTAGCCACGTAAAATAAGTCTAATCCTTCGGGCCAGGCCTAGGAGAGCTGTTAATCAGTTCAGTGGTCTGGTTAAACTAAGATATACTATTTTTTTTTGCTTTCCATTCAAGGATGGACCCAATTGTTTTATCTTTTTCTTGTTTTCTTTTGGCTTCTCTTAAGATGGAAATAATTCTTACTTTGCATCTGTGCTTGCTGAGAAACTGGCAATCAAAGATAATTTATATATTAACTGGGTTCACTATTTGATTGTTTTTGTCTGATCATATTTCCTTATTTTTCATTAAATCCGTACCGTTCTATTCTTTCTCATTCCTTACCTGATGTTTATATTCACTTCCATCTGAGAAAATACATTCTTTTTTCCAAGTTATATGCTAAGTAACCAACTGGTTCTTAGCCACGTAAAATAAGTCTAATCCTTCGGGCCAGCCCTAGGAGAGCTGTTAATCAGCTCAGTGGTCTGGTTAAACTAAGGTATACTTAAATTTTTCCAAGTTATAAACTTACACTTCTTGGATTACTGCTATTTAGTCTTTTCTTCCTCTACTCGCCCTCATTTCAATACTTTCCTACCTTGCTATTAATTTTGTTAATTCATCTTCACTAATTCTTTCCAGTACCTCTTATCAATTTAACGTTAACATTTTTACCAACTGAATTTGCCGTCAAGCTTGTTCTTGTTCTTCGTCGTTCGTTTTCCGTTAGTTCTTCTTTTTCATGCCTCGTCTTAAGCTCAGTTTCATTCCCTTCCTGTCACTAATATTACCATAACTATTACTAAACCCACTTCCTTTTCACTGTCAATATCCGTCACTTTCCCAGAGGATATAAATAATTCTGTAATATCTCCTGCTACGTGTTGCCTTGCAGTTCAAAGTGAGGACGGCATTAGTATGCTTAGTACGACCACTGCTGAGGCTATTACAGCTACTGCCATATTCTCGTCTTTTATATCTGTATTCCTCTCTTTTTCTATATCTGTATTTTATTTTCGTTCATACTTTTACTTTCTGGCACCATTTTTGCTTCGCTTCTCTCTCCTCATTAAACTCTTTTCCCGTTTTCGTATTTTCTGTTTTATGGTTTATGATTATTAAGTAATGGGTCTCAAAGGTTATTCTCTTCGTTTCTATATATAATGGGTATTCTCTCATCTCGCATCGTTTCTACATTCATCTCCTTGTCACCGGCCCCTTCTCTCTTAATTCTAATTAATATTTTTCTTCTCGATAAAATCTACCTCTAAACTTCTCTCTTTGAAAGAGACTTTCTTCCCGCATTTCTTGTCCTCCACCAAATTACTCCTCAAAATCGGTTTAACGATTTTATTTCTACTTCCTTTGTAGTCCTTTTCAAAGTCTGCCCTTCCTGATCCATACTAGATTTCTTTCACTACATACATTTTTTTATCTGACACAAAATCCTGTTCTCCTCTATCTCATTTCCTTTTTTATTTACTTACTGTTATTTCACTTTTCATTTAGAAGGTAAAATAGGTGACAAAAGTCTTGATAGATGCAGGAGAGTGAGCGCTGGGACAAGGCGGAGGATGTATGGTTACGAAACAGTTATGTGAAGTTCAAAAGCAAAATGGAAAGGCTTATTTGACTTACATGAATCTAAAGAAAGCTTATGACAGTTTTATAGGCGAGCAATGTGAAAGGAGCTGATGCTCTGTGGTACAGAAGGTAAGTTGGTTAGAGCTACAAAAACTTCTTTTATGATGGAAGTGAAGCGTTTATTAAACTGCTTGTAGGTGGGAGAGTGTCTGGTTTGGAGCTGATACACAGGCGTGTTGTGTTTCCACGGCTGTTACATGTCTTCATGAAAGGAGTGATGGGCGAGGTCAGAGAAATGACAGTAGTGTAAGATGACATGGGTCATAAATGTAGTATGAAACAGTTGATGATTATAGACGACACTATACTGATTGAGTATAGTGAAGAGGAACTGTAGGGATTAGTGATTACAGCTCTCGATGATAAAGACTACATGCTTACAAAGAATTGAATAAGAAAAGCCCATAATAATCCGTCATACAAAGAAACACAACAACCACTGACTAGGCATTTTTGATAGCATTGATTAAACCTCACAATCCTGCAACACCAGTTTAAAAAGTAACGAGTGGTGAGATCTGGGAAATTCTCACAAGTTGGAGAGTCACGATGCCTTCATAAAACTGCTCGGTTGTGGAGATAATTTCAGGAAGATTCGTTGAGTTTTATTCCTCTCTTTAAGTTTTTCTTTGTAAACTAGATAACAACAACATGTCATCGAGGAGGAGTAAATTATGTTGTCAGAGCTCAGGTTAATATAAAAGAAACTGACATTCAAATTCTGCTCGATAATGCTACGACGATTAATCATGTCAACTACATGGAAGGCAATGCTTACAGTGTTCCTTTTCACCTTCCTTCGTGAATCAAAATGAAACATTAATTCAAATAATACTGATAAGAATTTCAACAGCTAGTTATTTTTCAACAAAAATCTGGCCAATAATGTTGCTGCTGCACAATATTTGCTCAAAGGTGATAACGATAATAGTAAAATGTAACCGTATTTTTAAATGAGTCTGTTTGGGTTCATTGGTAATGGACAGAGACTGAATGCTGGTTTTATAAGTTACTACGAAAATGGATACTACGCTCTCACTGGGTTCAATAATTCAACTGTGGACATTTGAACATGGTACCTCAACTTTTCAACAAAAAATTACACATAATTTTCACTCTACAATCTGCCAATTTCACTAAAACGACGTTTTTAATAAACAAAAACCTTTAATGCATGACAAAAACAAGCCTATGGCGCATTTACTAAACATCTATAATAGAATTAATGTATCTTTCTCTTATAAACGCCTAAATATTTTAACGACAGTAATTTTTTTTATTTACCTTTCCTCTTTAAAACTTTTGCGGTTTAAAATAAAATCTGACGTTTTAAGAGAGAGACATTTACCATTTATTAAATAAAAATTTGTCCCTTTTCATTTGCAGGCAGCGGCGGACGTTGGCGGCGAAAAGCCTAAAGATAAATCGCCATCCAAGACAGAGCTTAGCCGGACCAGTATGCTAAGCTCTAAGCTCCTCCACACCGTCCTTCTAATCCTCTTCTCTGGTGAGTTCTGCGCCTTTTTCCAGCTTCGATTCATCAAAATAGGAAAGAGACATGTGGAAGAGTGAAAAGGAATTGGATTCTGTATTCATTACCTCAGTATTTCTTCCCTGTTGAGATGAAGTCCCACCAGAGGAGGGAGAGTTTCCTCATTCATTTCCCCTTCGGATTCAAGTCTTCCGGTAGACAGTGTCTCTAAAAAATGTGGGGATATCGAGAAGATATGTGATGGCTATTAGAAAACATGTTTCCGGGGAATGTGACCGACAGATTCTTTCTCTATTTTTATCTTTCTCTACATACACGCACGCACTCACGCGCGCACACACACACACACACACACACACATATATATATATATATATATATATATATATATATATATATATATATATATATATATATATATATATATATATATATATATATATATATATATATATATATATGTGTGTGTTTGCTAATCCCATGCTCTTTACCTATCTAGGCTACGACTCACTACTCTAGACTAATCACTAGATATCTAATTCATTGCTTAGGCCTACAGAGACGCCCTCCTTTGGATTTTTACTCTGCGTTAGCAAAATCATTCCAAAACACTTGTTGAAAGCCCGAGGGGTAGCACCACCTGGGGGAACGCTTAGTCACAAAGGCTTATAAATCTGCAACGGCCATACTAATACAATGAAAATAAAATATATTCATTATGTAGTACAAAATCATTATAAATGAGATACTCCTACGAGCAACGCTAAACGGGAAATGCACCAATAAACAAAAAACCGAAGAAAATGTAATTGTTTAAAAAAAAGGAAGAACTGAAAACAGGTGTCACTATGAACAACTCAAAACCTAAAAAAAATTTAAAGAACAGTACAGTATCAAACGTGAAAAATGAAAAACGCCGTGTCTTTACTTTTCATTATCTTATCACACTGCACAAAGGCATCTCAAATAATCCATTTAAATATTTTAATATCTTTCTTTCAGATGTCCTTTCTATCGACTTCATTTTTCAAATGCAAAGTTAATAAAATGAAACCAAAACTGCGAAAAGCTGTTGACTATAAACAGCACAAAACCTAGAAAAAAATTCAAAGACCAAATTGAAAACGCTGTAAAAACCGTTCGATGAGAAACAACGCAACGACTGATAAAAAGTGTCCTAATAAGTGCTTATACCATCCAGAAAAAGCGTTTCAATGAAGAGCGCGCAACGGAAGAATTAACAAAACGACCGAAATAAAGCACCGACCGCTTTACCTGGACCCACTTCAGCACGGTGCCTGACGCCCATAAAACCAGGATTTTACTGAGCAGCCTCGCCATTACTCGTCTCCTGCATCGAGTTTCCGAAGGCAGCACGAGGACTCAGCCGAGGTCCATAGAGGGCCTTATCATTCAGCTCGCGAAGTATGGTTCGTTCCCAATGGTGCATTCTGGGAGGCAAGCGTCAGGTTTTATGGAGTGCGCTGGGACTCGAACCGAGAGAGAGATGAAATGTGGAAGAAACGTTTCAGTACCATTTTATTTCAGGAATACAGAACAAGAGGAAATGTGATTTTATATATATATATATATATATATATATATATATATATATATTACACACACACACACACACATATATATATATATATAGATATATATATATATATATATATATATATATATATATATATATATATATATATATATAATATATGTATATAATGTGTGTGTGTGTTTTGTGTGCGCACACGATTGTTTAGTAGTTATATTAACTTCTGATATAATCAATATGGATTCTTCGATAGTGTGAATATATAGGCTTTACACCTTAGCATTAAAAGCATTTAAATGAGTAAAAAAAATTCTTTTTTCCTTTTTTTTTACTTATTTTTATATTTTTTAACACGACGATTTAAAGGAAGAAATTTTCTTTAGAATCCTGTAAAATCCTATAATTTCACCACAGCATAAACAGAACTGGTTTCAGCTTGTTTGCCCTCAAAGAAAAACATTGTTACATGCCAATCAGTTACCTTTCCTCAAAACAAGGGCGAAATTTCAGTTTCAACATTTGAATACTGAATAAATAATACAACTTTCAGTACAGCAAGAAGCACGAAATAATGAAATCGGCATTTCTTTACATTTTTAAGTGTTATCAGGTAATGACATGTAACAAGGCATCCCAAAGAATTTATTCAAATATTTAAATTTCTCACTTTATTACGACCAGGTTTTAATCAAATTTTCTTGTCAAACGCAATAACGCTAAAATCCATATGGCTATATGTATCATGTCTTCAAGTTTCTAATTACTGCCTGTCTGAGAGAAATTATAGAGAATGAATGATATTAATATCCTTTATTGCTACGATCAAAGCACTCCTCATACGTAAATGACTCCAAAATACCTCCCGTGAAACCAGATACATCGGTTTCAAGCTCTTAATTAACTTTATTTTTAAGCATTTCCGACGTTTCTCTTCTTCATCCCAACGTGCCATGCATTCCTCCGGCATAACTCGGGGTTTGGAATAACTAAGAAATGCGTCCCTTGGAATTTCTTCCTCCCATCCCCTTTTCTCCTCATCCTCCTCCTCCTTTCCTCATTCCTCATTCTTCCTCCTTCTCCTCCTCTTCCTCTTCCGTTCCCTGCACCCTTTTCTTGGGCTTCTGGAGAGAACAGGGACCATTCCAAAAAGATTCAAGGAATTTGCTGTATTACGTAAATCTGACACCTTTAGGCTTCCTCTCTGTTGGAAGACAGCAGGCTCTCTCTCTCTCTCTCTCTCTCTCTCTCTCTCTCTCTCTCTCTCTCTCTCTCTCTCTCTCAAACAGACTCTCGCAAAAACGTCTGGAGTCATCTACATAAATTTTCTCTTTTGTAATATTTCTCTTTCTCTCAACCATGGAGGGAATTACACGGGGCTATTATTCTGTGACTCTTTCTACCGTTTTATACTTAACATATAATACTAATTTTACTTGATTTTCACAATGATATAGTTTATATGTACACACACATATGCATACGTATATATTATATATATACATACACACAATAATTTAAGAATGAAATGGTTAATCACCGCTTTTTTGTTTCAAAATATGATGCTCTAAAACTCTTCATAAGGGTAGCAAGCAAATATTGACGAAGGCTCCAACTGATGAGAATAAAGTAGAGTTATGTTCGAAGCTGATATTTACTTTCTAGTTATGAAACTTGACGAAAATAACGAGAACGCAGAGGAACAAACGACGAGAGGTTCTCGACCCACAGAGACCCTTCGTCGGGCGCCTGGGTCCTCGTCCTCAGGCACCCTCAGCCCACAGACTCGGGCTTCTACGAGTGTTCCGTTTCGACGAAGCCCGTGACCGCCGTCAGCGTCAAACTGGAAGTTGTCGGTGAGTTGCCATTAAAAGAAGCCATTGCTCGTTTTGTTTGATGCCGTACGAGAGAGAGAGAGAGAGAGAGAGAGAGAGAGATTAATGATTCTTCTATTTCTTATCTTCTGAACTTGAAGAATAGGAAGATAAATGTATACTAGTGATTAGAAAAATGAGAAAAAACGGAAAATATACTGGCGGCAATCTCATCATTGATAGGACAGATAAATATTCACTCCACACTCCTATCTAGTAGCCTCGGATAAGGTTGCGGGCACCATGCCCTTCCTCAGCTAATGTAACTCACAGTCGTCAAAATATCAGGTGCATAATTCACTGCATAGGTCAATAAGGGCACAACTGGTTTTGGTGAACTGGGCCTGCATCGTTCCATCCTAGCAAAGTATTCGAACTCCTGCCTTATTGCTAACGAGGTGAGAGACAAAACCAATGAACAACAATGGCTTACGCACGTATGCAGACACAATCACGCTTACTTACAGAAACGTACATTTTACACACACACACACACACACACACACACACACACACACACACACATATATATATATATATATATATATATATATATATATATATATATATATATATATATATATATATATATATATATATATATATATATATATATAATAAAATAAGAGGATGTTCACGATCTCGGGTGCCGATGAATTAAAGGTGTCAATTCATCTCAATATCGCATGAAGCTGACTTGAAACAAGGTGAGTGATGAAAATACATTACTTTTATGTCCGATAAACAACACAGATGAACCCTTAATAATAGAAAACGCTAATTTCGGACATAAACATGCAATGATTACGAAATGCATCATCAGCCCACTGCATGTTTGTATTCCATCGCCATTTATAACAGCACCTTTTCCATATTCCCTGGTCAATGTTTGCAAAGTAAAGACAACGCCCGATTTGTTTTTCACGGAAAAATAATTTATTCTGTTCTAGCAAACCTCTCTATTTGTCTTCCTCCTTTCCGTGCAGCATAACATACCCACGATAAAATTTATTGTGTATCATTGTTCCAAAAATAAGATCACTCACTTTTGGCTTCTATCTACGACGAAAAGAGATAAACGCAGGTGGTGAATAGCCCCAGTTCCTACCCACTTGTCAGATCTTGCAATACGCATTAACAGCTCGTTTGCGATATAAGCACCAAGCGTAAATTATTTTCATCTTTCACGCTCTCTAGAGTTTCCTGCGTGAGCATTCTTTTCTTCAAGAAACTAAGCATCAAAGCAAATCCACTGTGTTTTTGTCTTCCATTTTATTTTTGTTCTTCAAAGGCTGAATATAATTATACACATATAATTATACCATAATGACAGTCTCACCATTGCACGTGAGTTTTAAAAGACTTACCGAAGTGGTATAAGACTTAGTACTCAGTTTCATCAACTATTATTATCATTAAACTCTCGTTTCTCTTTTCATATCTGTTCAATCCGTTTACGCAATATCTAACCGTTATAGACCTGCAAAAGCTAATCTTCGTATTTTAGCGTATCATCATATATATATATATATATATATATATATATATATATATATATATATATATATATATATATATATATATATATATATATATATATATATATATATATATATATATATATACATATACATATATGTATATACTGTATATTGTATATACTGTATATTCAGCCAGAAGGAAAGATGAAAATGAAGCTGTACCAGGCGCTATAGTTTCTTTTCTTTGTGCACATCTTCAAAGGGGCTTTGAAGATGTGCATGACGTAAATACTTGAATGCAATGGGGGACAGCTTTATTTTCATTCTGTTCTGGCGGTTTTCCGTTATTTTATTCACGTGTTAGTTGCAACTTCTCAGCTTAAGAATCTCTCTCTCTCTCTCTCTCTCTCTCTCTCTCTCTCTCTCTCTCTCTCTCTCTCTCTCTATATATATATATATATATATATATATATATATATATATATATATATATATATATATATATATATATGTGTATATATATATGTGTGTGTGTGTATGCGTGTGTTATATATACCAGCTGGTCCGCTAATATAGTGGTTAGCGTCATGGAATGCCACTCAGGTGTAACGGGTTCGCGTCTCCCCAAGCCGATGAAAAATCACTGGCTCTGTATCATGATCGGTTACTGCTGCAGTGTGGGGTTTGCGGTGGGAGGCTGAAACCAATATTTTTTGGTTGGAAGTTTGAATTTTAAGTCAATGAACCCTGTGTGCTTGTTCCATGTGAATAGGTTTCATCTACTAATATATATATATATATATATATATATATATATATATATATATATATATATATATATATATATATGCTGCCGTGGTGGCGTAGTGGTATGTGTATATATGATTCTCGGATATATATATATATATATATATATATATATATATATATATATATATATATATTTATATATAGAGAGAGAGAGGTTCAGTAGGGGAATAGGTACCAGTCCTCGGGCTGGGGAGTTAAACAGTGGGCCTAGCGACACACTGGCCACGTGTCTTAGGCATTGGGACCTGTCCACCACTGGCTGTCGGCCTAAGAAACAGATCAGCGCCTGCCCTATAAGCCTTCAGAGGCCCAGGAGGACTTTAACTTTAAAAATACATACACACAAACATACATAAAGTTTGTGCGTGTATGCTCACGTGCGTCTGAGTAGAACGCTGTGTGAAAGACCTTATATTATCCCTTTATCAAATTACCAATATTCTATTCAAAGATTCCACTCTCTTCCCTTCCCTTCAGTGCCTTTGGTATTACAAGAGCGATTCGCTCCTATCCACCAAGGCTATTACAAGAGGAACAGATATTTCTCATCTTGAAAATGCTTCAGTCCCACAAGGCAATTCTATGACCGATAGATGTTTCTTGCCTCTAAAGTGCTGCACTACATCAAGGCTATAACAAGAGCAACAGATGTTTATCACCTCGCAAGTTCTCATCTCGAAAGAGTCCAACCCTGTCAGGCTCATCACAAGAGCAACAGACGTTTCTCACCTCAAGAGGAAATTCACTCTTCCGCGGTTACTGCAAAATCTACTCACTTTCTCATCTCAACAGCACTCCTCACTGACAAGCTCATTAAAAGAACGACCGACCTTTCTCATCTGCAGAGCGTTCCACCCTGCCAAGCTAATCACAAAAACAACCAATCTCAAAAGTCCTTCAGCCTTTCAAGATTATATTACAAGAGTAATAAATGTTTCTTAATTCAAAAGCACTAACCGGTAATTACTATTAATCACTGGAAAAGCGTGTCGTGTCGCTATTTCCCTTACCAACAAGAGCTAGTTACTTCGGGAGGCTTGAACATGACGGGGGATAAAACTTAAAGTGATTTAAGTTTCTCAAGAAATAAAAATGTTTGAGGAGTCCAACATCTTTCTACCCTTTCTCTCTGCCAGCTCGTTTGCCCGCAAGCCTCTTCCAGGCTATTTATTATGTACATCATGCTTTTTAGCGCAAACATTCTAATTAGAAAACGTCTTATAACGAGAAATGTGTTAGCGATATAAGCTCCAAGGGAATGAAGATTCTTACCTCTTCTAATTGGCCTCATCCTATTTTTCAAACGTTCTAATTACAAAATTTATCTGTGACATGATTGTTTAGCGTAGTTAACACCGTTTGCAAAAAGAGGTTAATTTCTTACTTTCTTTCGTTCTTTGCTTAATGATCAACCACTTATATCGCTTATCCAGTAGCACTTTGCTGACGTTTGTAATCTTCGTTCCTTACGTAGGTGCATGAGAAGTATTCTTTTCGATAGCTGATGTTAATAAAAGGAACTTAGCATCATTTCCGCGAAGTAAAGTCACTTTTTGGCAAATGGGAGCTTTGTGCAAATGAAATGGTTAATACCACAATTAAAGGATTCAAACACAGACTAATGGTCCTCCCATTACCACTCGAGGTTTCTGAACGTTTCTTCTTTTAAACGATTTATTATTCGAACGTTTGGGCGAGAAGACGAGGCTCCATTAGAAACGTCTCCCATTTACGGACTAAGCACTGTATCCTCACAGCTTTCACACACTTCCAGATGCAAAAAAATGTTTTAATCAGAACGTTTGAGAAATAGGAAGAGGCCAGGTACAATCGTTTCAAAAAAGAGACAGAAGCCCCTATCCCCTTACTGTTAAGGTGTTCATTCACATTTATTTATAAAACGTTTTCTAATTAGTAAGTCTGCACAAAAATGCGTTATGTACATAACATTCAGTTCGCTCCCACTTCGCCTTCTCTTCCACGAAAATTTATAAGAAGTAAAAGCAAAAATAAATCACAACAGAGACTCAACAGAGGAATAAACAGCCGCTGACGGAGAGAAGAACTAAACCTTGCTAGAAAAATAGAAAAGCAGAGGAAAGAAAAGTTACGGAGGAAGATGGATGCATGTGAATGGGAAATAACAGCAGCAACCTAAAAAACAGAATGCAGGCCATAAAAGAGGAGGATTGAATCAGTTCAAAGAAGGAGCACCTCCGTTAGTGAAAGAAACAAACACGTGGAGGAGAAGGGGATGGCAGAGGAAAAAAGGGAAGGGGAGAAAAATATCGTTTTCGGAGGAAGGAAAATTCTGGCACAGCGATTAGAAACGGTCATTTCATAGTCAACGAGAAACGGGGAAGCAGTGCATCAAGGGAGATAAAAGCAAGAGAGAGAACAGCAACTGCAAACAAATGGAAGCTTAAAAAAATTAATGGCAAGCGGGACAAAATTGTACGAAAACACGACGAAAAAATTAATGAAACCGAAAAAGAAAAATAGGAATGGGAATAATAAATTGCACGAAGAAAATTGAACAAAAAAACACAGGAGAGAGAGAGAGAGAGAGAGAGAGAGAGAGAGAGAGAGAGAGAGAGAGAGAGAGAGAGAGCGCGCAAGACCTTAGTGAAGTTTGAGGGAAACAAGAGGCTGACAACGAAGTAAAATAACAAAAATATATAATAACAACAGAAATAATATATTGGAGATATATGGTATGTTAGCTTAGAAGAGAGGGAGTAAATTTAAGAATATACAATACGGGATGAAATAAAGGGGTAATAATTGCAACAAGTGAACCAATAATTAGAAAAGGAGAAACTCACTTTAGAACAGCCGACAATAATGAGGTAAATTATGAAAGAGAAAACGTATCGATGACGCCTAAAAAGGAGGGTAAAAAAAAACAAATTCAAAAGTATTGACACTTCCAGCTTTGATAAGAAAAAAATGATCAATCAATGCATTCCTGTGTTTGTATCAAATCCGTGACAACGGAAACCATTCTAGAACTCATTAGGTAAGGGAGCTTGCAAGAAAAAGTAAGGCTGGAACACCTTAGAGGGTTTGAAAGCGAGTAGAGGAGAATTGGAAGAGAATATTTATTCACTAAGGCTAAACTGAAACTAGGAAGGTGGACCGGAAGAGCCCCAAATCGAAACTGGAAAGACAGAGCAGGGAGAAAATGAATTCAAGAGGAACTGGCAGGGTATCTTGGCTGTTTGCGAATCACGGTGCAAAGGATTGGGATAAGAGAGATTGGATTGAGGTATTGTGTATATCGGGAGAAGCAGATGAAATAAGAGAAGTAGTTATGATCTTAACACCAAATGCAGAAAAGGCACTGACTGACAGGAGAGAAGAGAGCGGTAGATTACTGCTGGCAAGATTTAAAACAAAATTGTGTACATGAAACACCAGAACGAGATGGGGGAACTGTTGATGATGATATGAATGCGAAAGCTGGTAGGAACAAAGAAGGTATGAAACGATGTAATGAGCAGCTAGATAAGGCCTAGGAGAAACTGCAAAAGAAAATGGAGTGGAATTTATCATTTGTTGTGCTGTAAATAATCTGATAACTGGGGGGTAACTTTTACAACAAAAGAACATCCATAAAGGCACCTGGGTATCTCCAGATGATAGTCACAGAAACCAAACAGATCACATGGCCATTAACCGCCAGAGAAAAAGGACTCAGGAAAGTAAGGGCCTACAGATGATCAGATATCGACAGTGTTCACCAAGTTGTTATTACCACACTAAAGCTGAAATGAAAAGCTCCAGACAAAAATTTATTTAAGAGCAACAAGGTTTAAAGCAGTAAGGCATCTTGAAGAACAGCGATAGACTATGCAACTGAACATACAAATAACTTTGCATTCCTAAAAACCATATCTCAGGAGGACAGAAAATCAA